>NW_021703770.1:7364139-7543791 GCF_005190385.1 Monodon monoceros | reverse complement strand
AAGGAAGGAAGGAAGGAAGGAAGGAAGGAAGGAAGGAAGGAAGGAAGGAAGGAAGGAAGGGAGGGGAAAACCATTGCCAAGCTAAGATTCAAACCTATGCTGATCTGACTCCTAAGCTGGCCTTACAGCATGTGGAAAAGATCCTCGGCACAGAAAACCCAGAAATGTGGGTGTCAATCAGGATAATGACAGTAATAATAAAAGCAAACCTTATGTAGTATTTGCCAGGTTAAGGCTCTACTCACACCTAATCCTTACAATAGCCCTAAGAGGTAGGTATTCTTAATATAACCATTATATAGATTAGAAAACTGAGGCACAAAGGTTTGGCAATGTGCCCAAATCATACTGTCAAAAAATCTTCCAAGAGGCTTCCCTGGTGGCGCAGTGATTGAGAGTCCGCCTGCCGATGCAGGGGACATGGGTTTGTGCCCCGATCCGGGAAGATCCCACATGCCGCGGAGCGGCTGGGCCCGTGAGCCTTGGCCGCTGAGCCTGCGCGTCCGGAGCCTGTGCTCCACAACGGGAGAGGCCACAACGGTGAGAGGCCTGCGTACCGCAAAAAAAAAAAAAAAAAAAAAAAAAATCTTCCAAGTGGCCTGTAACTCACATTATCTAATGTGGCAAAACAATGCGGGACCAATTCTGCTACTGTGGCCACAAACTCACAACACACAGGAAGTGGCTTAGGAATCCCTTGGTCCGACTTCTGTGATGAGGCAGCCGAGGGCCAGGGGGCTGGTGGTTCCTAACGGACTGTCTGGACTGAAGAAGGAAAACGGTGGATAAAGCAGGGACCAGGAGGTAGGGTCATGATCGGACTGACTCCTGGGCTGTAGGAAGAACATTGTGATTTTAAAATAACCCTGATATATTGATCTGGTTCACTCTCATCTGGACAGGTTTGCAAAGTTAGCTCTGCTGAGCTCAAGGATCTGTTTGTTTCCTCTGATCCAGTATGTATGGAGATCTATGAGCACAATTCAAGAACACTTGCAGCTGGTGCTCCGAGGACACGCAGACTCACACACTGATGGAAGAGTGAGAAACTATTTTTCTGTGTTGGTTTCCTAAAAGGATTACTTTTCCCATGTTTCCAAATCTCGTGAATGAATAACACACCAAATGAGCAGAACTAATCTCTAGTGAGCATTTACTTCTGCCAGATCACAGGCGTCATTCCAAGCAGCCTATGAGGTTAGGGCTATTATTATCCCCTTCCACGTATGAGGACATGAGGACACAGAGAGGTTGCAGAAGTTGCTCAAGATCACACAGCTAATAAGCAGAGCAGCCAGGTTTTGAAGTCTGATAGTCTGACTCTGGAGTCTGTCTCAGCCGGAGAGGCAAGGAGGGTCTGTTACAGGAGGTGACATTTGGCAGAGTCTCAGATGAAGTGAAGGAGCAAGCGCAACAAAGAGATAAGAGTTCCTGGCCGAGAGAGAACAAGTGCCAGGATCAAGAGTCTGCGAGATTAACTGACCTCACTCTTTTCTCCTGGAGGACAAGGACGGCATGACGACCACCTGTGCTGTGCTGGGACTCAGCCTGTATGGTCTGATACAGTCAGACAGACCTATATCTGAAATCCTCATCTTGGCTATTTCTGTCCTTGGCTTAGGTGTAAGTTACATAAACGCTTGAGCTCAATTTCCTCCTAAGGAATATGATTGTACAATATCTCTTTCGTTAAATCATTTATTTATACATTCAGCAAATTTATGGAGCACATCCTACACTTCAGGCACAGTGTTAGCCCTATCAAACTCGTAGAGAGGAAGAGTGAATTTTAAAAGTTTTGACTGTATATGAAGTAAATGCGGGACGTCCCTGGTGGTGCAGTGGTTAAGAACCCACCCGCCAACGCAGGGGACACGGGTTCAAGCCCTGGTCGGGGAAGATCCTGCATGCCGTGGAGCAACTAAGCCCATGCGCCACAACTACTGAGCCTGTGCTCTAGAGCCCACGGGCCACAACTACTGAGCCCACGAGCCACAACTACTGAAGTCCACGTGCTCTAGGGCCCGTGCTCCACAACAAGAGAAGCCACCGCAATGAGAAGCCCGCGCACCGCAACGAAGAGTAGCCCCCGCGTGCCACAACTAGAGAAAAGCCTGCACGTAGCAACGAAGACCCAATGCAGCCAAAAATAAATGAATAAATAACTTTATAAAAAAAATAAAGTAAACGCTTCCTTAGGGGAAGTGCTGAGTCCTACTTAAGGGCACCATGAGTGGGGCATCTAAACTAGGTGAGAAGGGGTGAGGCGGTGGGTTGTCAACTGTCTCCATCTTTACAAGAATTAGTTAAGACGATCTATGGAAACTGCTCAGCCCCTACCAAGCCCACAACGGAAGTTGGCTCTCTTCCTTCTCAGAGTTATAGATCCCGAGAAGGAAGCACACAGTGATCAAAGCCAACCTCCCGGCCATTGTAGGAAGTCAGGGGGCTTCTGTTCCTCAAGCAAGCCTGCATAAAATCAAATCAGTCAAAACAGTCCCATCCTTGGGACCAAAGAAGCTCAGCTCTCTTGACCCTTTGCGGGGGGTGGTGGGAACACGCACTAGCTTTATAAGAAACTACAAGTATGAGCTCTTTCCACCAAGCTGACTAAAATGTTCCTTTAATTTTTTTTTTTTTTTTTTTTTTGCGGTATGTGGGCCTCTCACTGTTGTGGCCTCTCCCGTTGCGGAGCACAGGCTCCGGACGCGCAGGCTCAGCGGCCATGGCTCACGGGCCCAGCCGCTCCGCGGCATGTGGGATCTTCCCGGACTGGGACACGAACCCGTGTCCCCTGCATCGGCAGGCGGACTCTCAACCACTGCGCCACCGGGGAAGCCCAAAATGTTCCTTTCCTTATCCCAACAGAGAACCAGGAGCTGTTAAGTTAAAGAGGATATAACACTTTCCTTGGGCTGACAAACAGATGTGTGGGCCACCTGTGTTAGAAGGTGTCAAAAAGATGAACTCCAAATCTGATTCTGGCTATTTAGAAATAATAATAAAGTAAGATAGAAACACCAGTCAGCTGGCAGCCTGTTGAAGAAGCTAATGGTATACCAGTGAGTATTCATCTAACGCACACGTACATTGCTGACCATTCTCTGGTCTCCTTGCTCCCTGCCTTCTTCGGTCAAAGAATTGATTCCTCTGTCAACAATTCACCCATCCTTCCTCCAGATCTCCGGCACCGCCTCCAAGCTTCACGGCTACAATCACACCTGCCAATCTATCAGCCAAACCTATTTGTTGTTCAAATCAAAAGTGCTGCACCCGAGCCTGGATGAGGGAGGCTGAGTGGCTTATGTAACTGACCTAGCTCTTCCTGAAGAGGATGAGCCAGAAAACACCCAGCGACTCTAACCCCAAGAAATCATGGAATGTCCTTTCCCTCTGTATGTGCCCCTGGCAGAGTGGAGAGTTCTTGACAGAGGCATGAGTAAGTTGATGAGCAGATTTCAGAGAGCCCATTTTCAATAACTGGAGAAGCATGCCCAGCAAAGCTGCAAAATGCATCTATCTAAGCCCAAATTAAACCAAACTGCCCAGTCCAGCACACAACGGTATTTTGCTCATACATTCCAATTTGGCTAAATTCTGTTCGTGTCTCCATAGAGAAGGATATAAAGGTCAATGCAGTAATTCACTTGCAGTGTCAACACCTGCATGATTTAAAACCCCATTAGTCATGAGATGAGGGGGAAAGAGAACTCCATGGGGAGTCCTGAGATCACGTAACCCCTCGAGCTCATGATTTCCGTAACTTGGGGTGAGCCTGCCCTCTTGGGGGGACTCATTTCTGTAAAATCATCCAGAGGAGGATCTCTGAGGCGTCTTCCCGCTCTGCCTCTGTGAGACATGAGCTGCTGCAGGTCCTCTAGCAAATGTCTCCTGATACTGTCACTGTCAGTGGTCAGCCCTCCTTTACAATCTCCCCAAATGCCCCCTGGAGTCCGGACTGGTTCCAACCACGAAATGCTCCTTCCATTTGAAAGTCTGCATAAAGGAGGGACAAAGTCCAAACTGTGTTCTTTGTCTGTGAGTTAACTGGTGCTGTCTGTTCCTTCCAGGCAGGATTAAGTGGTTCCCATACAGATGGTCCAGGGTCCCACCACCTCCTCTGCCCAATCTGTCAGCTCTAGAAGGACAACAGCTGAGTTGGTGTCCAGGAGATTGACTGAGAGGCTTTACAAGTACTTTGTCAACAATAATACTTTAAATCTATATTATATACATAATGTATATTTACATTTATAATTATTTCTATTTATAAATACAGGTGGCTTTCCATATCTGCAGGTCCCGCATTCACAGGTTCAGCCAAGTAAGGATCAAAAATATTCGAAAAAAATTTTTCAGAAAGTTTCAAAACACAAAAGTTGAATTTGCCACATACGGGGAACGATTTACAGAGCATTTATGTTGTGTTTACAACTATTGATATAGCACTTGCACTGTATTAGGTATTATAACTAATCTAGAGATGATTTAAAGTACACAGAAGGATACGCATAGGTTATATGCAAACACTCTGGCATTTTATACAAGGGACTTGAGCATCTGCGGATTTTGGTATCCTTGAGGGTCCTGGAAACAATCCCCTGTGGATATAGAGGGATGACTTGTATACAAACAGTTAAACTGTTTGCGAGAGATGGTCTTCCTTTACAATCTCGAGCAGGGTCCATAGTTTCCCTGATACTGTGACACCTTCTCCAGATGGAACCAAAAGGAAGAGAGAGGACTCATGCGGAAGCTCAGCCTGCTTCTGCAGCAGCCTGCAGTGAGCATGGTTCACTGGGGATCATGAATTATAGTCTTGGTTCACTTTTCGAAAAACCATCTGTGAGCCCAAGAAGCAAACGAAGCAAGATATAATGGAAATAACATGGTCTTAATATTCAGACCTGAGTTTGAATTTTGGTCCTGCTCCTCAGTAGCTGTGTGACCCAGGCGGAGTAACTCAACGTCTCTGAGCCCCAGTCTCCTCAATCCATAAATGAAGACACGAGAGTCGATCTTTCACTGTGGATGTGAGGACCACATGAGATAACACATGCACGACTCCAGACACAGAGGAGAAACACTCAAAATGTGGCTGCTGCTATGATCACAATTAAGTTGTTCCTGAGTAAATTAACATGAAATTGGCAGAGGAAAATGGCGGCCAGCAACAGCAGTGAACCCCCAAACTCTATCTCACGACCTGCATGACTGCCCAGGGGCCCTACAGTGTACGCAACTGGACCCTCTGTCCCGACACAGTGGTGGGAAGAAGAGGCTTCATAATCACAAACATACCTGGCTGCTGCATCCAGCTGTTCCTTCCTGTGAGGAGACGGGGGAGAAAAAAATAAACACAGCATAAATTACATGCAACAGCTCCCCCTCTCCCCAGAATCTGTCCCCAAGCTTCCCTTTGATGAAGATCAAGGAGCAGGGTGGAGCTCTGGGACAAGATGGTGCATGTGGAGGAGAACCAGTGAATGACACGGGTTTCCCCAGCCAGACCCCAGACCCCTCCTGTGGTCTAACAGGTCTGGCTCTGAACTCCAAGGTTCTTCTCAGCCATTCATTCATTTATTCATCCCCAAAATGGTTGCTGCCCCACACCTTGTGCTGGGTTCAGGTGATCTGTTTAGCGGTGGGGACAGATCAGGAAACCAGGAATTTCGTAACCTAGCAGCCACACACCCCATCACTCTGTCACCACCATCATCATTACAGTCGACATCATGTCACTAATATTTATTGTGCGGTAGTTAGGAGGCAGACACTCGTTTAAGTGCTTTTTATGGATTCACTTATTTAATCATCACTAGCAACCCTATGAGGTAAGTAGTATTATCACCCCCATTTTCCTGATGAGAAAACTGAGACACAGAGAGATTCAGTAAATTGCTCAAGGTCTCATAGCCAGGAAGCAGCCGAGTCAGGATTCAGACCTAGATGATCTGGCTCCAGAGCCCACACTTCTAACCATGAGGCCACGTGCAGTCTACACACATTCATAACTGAGACTTCGCTCAGGCTCTGCCTAGAACAGTCTTACTCCTCCTTTAAGTTCCAGCTGGAGGGGCTCCTCCTGGTGTTTCTATCTAAATTCCCAGGGTTGAGGCTGAGCTAATATCTTCGTACGTGGAATTGGACTGGTTCACATTGTCTTAGAATTACGTGGTCGTGAGGGGGCAGAGCCTCTGCTTTTCTCAGCTCTAAAATCTGAGCACCCCATACCCTGGCACTTCGTAAGTACACAGGAAATACTGAATGAATACCTGGACTGTCACTGGGATCCAGGGGTGGGAGAAATGGGGAGAGAATATGAGCTATCTTGGTAGAAGAGCAAAAGGACCAGTTGGAGAGTTAAGGATTTCTAGTTCATGTGTCAGCTCAGCCTGTGGGTCTAGTGTTGCTTTGAGCTGGACACATCGTCTGGGCCTATTTCCCCTCCTGAAGCATGTGGACAGAAAAAGCTCTGACTTTTGGCTCCAGGAAAAGTAGGGACGGCAGTAAGAGGAGAAGGAGAAGGCGAGGCAGTGCGTCGAGGGCAGGATGGGAGCAGAGGGCTCTGGGTGGGGGGGCAGTGCTAAAGGGAGGGATAAATTAGGAGTATAGGACTATCAGATACACCCTACTATACATAAAATAGACAAGCAACAAGGATTTACTGTATAGCACAGGGAGGATCTTGTAGTAACCTATAATGGAAAATCATCTGAAAAATTATATAACTGAGTCGCTATGCTGTACACCTGAAACTAACACAATATTGTAAATCAGCTATATTTCAATTTAAAAAAAGAATTAGAGGCACCACTTCCATTCCCTTCTCATGCTACAGGACAATGATGCCATGCCTCCCCCTCCAGCATCAGAACTCCCCAACCTCCCCACTTCCCCCCCACCCCCCACAAGCAAGTGACCTCCCACATGCCGCAGAGCAGCTGGGCCCGTGAGCCATGGCTGCTGAGCCTGTGCGTCCGGAGCCTGTGCTCCGCAACGGGAGAGGCCACAACAGTGAGAGGCCCGTGTACCGCAACAAAACAAAACAAAACAAAAAACTCTTTCTTTCCAGAGATACAATGGGCTTTGGCATAAGACCTGGGTTCCGATCTTCGCTCCACTGCTTACTAGCTGGGTGACATTGGACAACATGATTAATCTCACTGATGCTCTGCTTCTTCACCTATAAGCTTATGGCTATGAAAAATGGAGTTACCCATTCTACTTATCTCCCAGGACATTCTAAAGATTAAATGAGATAGCCTGTATGAAAACAGATCCAATATTATTTGGCCGTAGCAAAGGGTTACAGCATATAGTCCCCCTTCTCCATTTCTAAGCACTCCAGTAATCTTGACCCTGGTCATAAAAAGAACAAGTTCCGGTTCTACAATAAATTAACTGGGTCTTCTTGCTCACGTAACTTCTGTTTCTTGGGCCTAAGTCTCAGCTTCACTTTAGTTCTAATATCTAATGATTCCAAAGCTGCACTGTCCAATGGTAGCCACTAATCAATCATCACATATGGCTATTTAAATTAAAATGAAAGAAAATTAACAATTCAATTCCTCAGTTGCACTAGTAATAGATGCTCAACAGCCACATGTAACTAGTGGTTACCATATTGGGCGGTGCAGCTATAGACAATTCTACTATCACTTTTAGGGAACAAATCTGTGTGCATGTGTTTTTGTTGGTGGTAAGCAACATCTGGTTTTTAATGTCTGCGCTCTTCTCTGCTTGTGCATGAGGATGTTCAATCTCCCATCCCCCCAGCATCTTCCTGTACCTTCTCAGCCTCCTACCACCTACTTCTACTAGGCCTACACAGTTTCCATTGGCCAGCAAATCAGAAGACCTGGGTTTGGTCCCAGCTATGCCCAACATGATGTGTGGCTTCGAGCAAGCCCCTGAGCTGCTGGGGACCTCAGTTTCTTCTCATATAAAATTGGGGTGGGACTTGACACTCTCTGAGGTTCTTTGCAATTCAAAAGTAACGATTTTATAATTTTAAGTAATCATAAAAGAAAAACAAAAAAGGCAATACCATCACTCATCACTGCTAGCCCAAAATATGCATGTATATACATACACATATGTACACATGTGTGTATACATACACACATATACTTGCAAATTAACAAAGAACTACACTTGCTGGAAACTGATATGACACCACTCTTTTTTTTTTTTTTTTTTTGCGGTACGCGGGCCTCTCACTGTTGTGGCCTCTCCCGCTGCGGAGCACAGGCTCCGGACGCGCAGGCTCAGCGGCCGTGGCTCACGGGCCCAGCCGCTCCGCGGCATGAGGGATCCTCCCGGACCGGGGCACGAACCGGCGTCCCCCGCATCGGCAGACGGACGCTCAACCACTGCGCCACCAGGGAAGCCCTGACACCACTCTTAGAAATGGGCTACACAACTTCATCCTTCAAAATCTTTTGGAGGACTATAAAGTGGTGCATCCACCATGGAAAACAGTCTGGCAGTTCCTCAAAAAGTTAAACATAGAGTTACCTATTCCACTCCTAGGTATACACCCGAGAGCATTGAAAACACATATCCACACAACATGTACCTGAACGTTCATGGGCCCAAAAGTGGAAATAACACAAATATGCATCAGTTGATGAATGGATGAACGCAGAGGGCACATGTGACGGAGTGTTATTCAGCCATAAAAGGAGTAAAGTTCTGACACACAAGACAACATAGATGCAACTTGAAAGTATTATGACAAATGAAAGAAATCACATTATAAGATTTTATTTTTATATGAAATGTGCAGAATAGGCAGAGTTGAGAGAGAAAATATTAGTGGTTTGCAAAGGGCTGGGGGAGAAGAGGGAACCAAGAGTAACTGCTAAAGGGCACAGGGCTTCTTTTTGGGGTAATGAAGATATTCTGGTGGCGATCAATGCCCAACTTTGTGAATATACTAAAAACCTACCAAATTGTTACTTTCCAAGGGTACCTTTTATGGAATGTGAAATCCTTTTGTAGTATATGAAATATATCTCAATAAAGTGTTCTTTCAAAAAAGTAAATCAAAGAAAAAAGCCTTTAGGAAGCAGGTGAGGACACACCAGTGTATTATCAGCTACTTTTTTTTTTTTTTTTTTGCCATTAAACATATGGAGTGGGTTGGAATATGGGCGGGGCGGGGGTGGCATTCTTCTCCCAAGGGACGGCTTTGTTTCAGAGTGGTTGCCAAGTGAATTCTCTAGTGGTTTTATACTTTTGTCCTTGAAAAACGGAAAGAAATGTTCTCTCTTAGTGTAAAAGCCATTCCCGCATCACGGCTGCTGTCTGCAGCACAAGGTACTCCTTGGAGTCTCCGACAGCTGGGACAATGCCTTATTTATAACAAATCAACGCAAAAGAATGGGCCTCTTGCCAAGCCCTTGGGATGCAAAGCAAACAGGAATCTTGATTCAGAATTCAATGTGGTTGCACAAGTTCTTGTTTTTGAGTTCGAGGTCACTCTGTTCTCTTCAGGAGAAGCCACCTGCCCATTCTAAGACCCTTGTTATCCCCAGGAAAGCTGATACTATCCCAAACCCAAAATGATTATAGCAACAATCGAATGTTAGAATCAAAAGGAATCACAGAGATCATCTTCTGAGTAAATCTAATTACAAGTAAGAAGACACAGTTACTAAACCAAAATTTATCATTCCGTTACGGAAGGCTTGCTTCTTCTCATCTCATTAACTCTCCCACGAGTCATCACTCCCTGAGTTTCTTTCCCTTTGCTTATTCCCTTTCAGGTCCTCCCTCTATCGTCCCTTCCTACTGCTGTTACCTTGGTTTAAGCTCTCATTTCCTCTTCCCCTGAATCCTGCATTCCTTTGCTAGCTGATCTCCTTGTGTATAATCCTGAGCCTGTCCAATCCATCCTCGCTCCTGTCACTTTCCTGAAACACACATCTGATCACGTCATTCTCTGCAGCCAATGGCTTCTCTTCACTTTCAGGATCAAGGTCAGAGTCCTTCACAAGTCACTTGTGACCTGCATGGTCTGGTCCAATCCTTAGCATATACAAGAGGCTCAAAAATATTGGTGGACTGAATGCCTGGACTAGAAAATGCCACGTGCCACTAGACCCTCTTGGGAGTAACAGCCCCGTAGACGCTGAGATGGGAGAGGTAAGCAGAGCCCTGAGGTTCTGGGGCCCTGCAGGTCGTGGTCAGGGTTTGGATCTTGTTCTCTTCATCATGGTTATCCAGTGGAAGGTTTTATGCAGGGAAATGAGTCGGTCATGATGTCATGAATTTTCTTAAACCTTTACCACAGTCCGGGGATGGAAGTGGAGGGAAAATTGAGGCCGAGTTCAGAGCCTGGCCCCAGGTTCCACAATGAGAGTGTGGGAAGGTGGGATGGGGTTGGGGGGAGCCACCCGTCCAGCACTGGGTCATGCTATGGTTCATGAACCCAGACACATGGCAGAAACATGCTTCAGGGCAGGGTTTCCACTCCAGGTATGAGTTCTGAGTGTCCCTCTACTTCTTCCAACTCAAGGGTCCTATCCACCCAGGCTTCTATCCACACACTTAAAAATCTGAGCTCTGGACCACAGTGTCTAAAATCTAGCAAAGATTTTGGGCACTTCGCTGATGGTGTCGGTGAGCGTGTTTCCTGCCTGAGTGCAACTAGCGGCGAGTCACGGGCACCTCCAGTTTCCTAAGGTGAAAGCTTCGATTATTGAGATCAGGAACCAAGATGGCGGAGTAGAAGGACGTGCTCTCACTCCCTCTTGCGAGAACACCAGAAATCACAACTAACTGCTGGACAATCATCGACAGGAAGACACTGGAACTCATCAAAAAAGATACTCTACATCCAAAGACAAAGGAGAAGCCACAATGAGACGGTAGGAGGGGCGCAATCACAGTAAAATCAAATCCCATAACTGCTGGGTGGGTGACTCACAGACTGGAGAACACTTATACCACAGAAGTCCACCCACTGGAGTGAAGGTTCTGAGCCCCACATCAGGTTCCCAACCTGGGGTTCCAGCAACGGGAGGAGGCATTCCTAGAGAATCAGACTTTGAAGGCTAGTGGGATTTGATCGCAGGACTTCGACAGGACTGGGGGAAACAGAGACTCCACTCTTGGAGGGCACACACAAAGTAGTGTGTGCATTGGGACCCAGGGGAAGGAGCAGTGACCCTAGGGGAGACTGAACCAGACCTACCTGCTAGTGTTGGAGGGTCTCCTGCAGAGGCTGGGGGTGGCAGTGGTTCACCGTGAGGACAAGGACACTGGCAGCAGAAGTTCTGGGAGGTACTCCTTGGCTTGAGCCCTCCCAGAGTCCGCCATTAGTCCTACCAAAGAGCCCAGGTAGGCTCCATTGTTGGGTTGCCTCAGGCCAAACAACCAACAGGGAGGGAACCCAGCCCCACCCATCAGCTGTCAAGCGGATTCAAGTTTTACTGAGCTCTGCCCACCAGAGCAACAGTCAGCTCTACCCACCACCAGTCCCTCCCATCAGGAAACTTGCACAAGCCTCTTAGATAGCCTCATCCACCAGAGGGCAGACAGCAGAAGCAAGAAGAACTACAATCCTGCAGCCTGTGGCACAAAAACCACATTCACAGAAAGATAGACAAGGTGAAAAGGCAGAGAGCTATGTACCAGACGAAGGAACAAGATAAAACCCCAGAAAAACAACTAAATGAAGCAGAGATAGGCAACCTTCCAGAAAAAGAATTCGGAATAATGATAGTGAAGATGATCCAGGACCTCGGAAAAAGAATGGAGGCAACGATCGAGAAGATGCAAGAAATGCTTAACAAAGACCTAGAAGAATTAAAGCACAAACAAACAGAGATGAACAATACAATAACTGAAATGAAAACTACACTAGAAGGAATCAATAGCAGAATAACTGAGGCAGAAGAGCGGATAAGTGACCTGGAAGACAGAATGGTGGAATTCACTGCCACAGAACAGAATAAAGAAAAAAGAACAAAAAGAAATGAAGACAACCTAAGAGACCTCTGGGACAACATTAAACGCAACAGCATTCGCATTATAGAGGTCCCAGAAGGAGAAGAGAGAGAGAAAGGACCTGAGAAAATATTTGAAGAGATTATAGTCAAAAACTTCCCTAACACGGGAAAAGAAATAGCCCCCCAAGTCCAGGAAGTACAGAGAGTCCCATACAGGATAAACCCAAGAAGAAACATGCTGAGACACATAGTAATCAAACTGGCAAAAATTAAAGACAAAGAAAAATTATTGAAAGCAGCAAGGGAAAAATGACAAATAACATACAAGGGAACTCCCATAAGGTTAACAGCTGACTTCTCAGCAGAAACTCCACAAGCCAGAGGGAGTGGCATGATATACTTAAAGTGATGAAAGGGAAGAACCTACAACCAAGATTACTCTACCCAGCAAGGATCTCATTCAGATTCGATGAAGAAATCAAAAGCTTTACAGACAAGCAAAAGCTAAGAGAATTCAGCACCACGAAACCGCCTCTTCAACAAATGCTAAAGGAACTTCTCTAAGTGGGAAACACAAGAGATGAAAAGGACCTATAAAAACAAACCCAAAACAATTAAGAAAATGGTCATAGGAACATACATATCAATAATTACCTTAAACGTGAATGGATTAAATGCTTCAACTAAAAGACACAGGCTTGCTGAATGGATACAAAAACAAGACCCATATATATGCTGTCTACAAGAGACCCACTTCAGACATAGGGACACATACAGACTCAAAGGGAGGGGATGGAAAAAGATATTCCATGCAAATGGAAATCAAAAGAAAGCTGCAGTAGCAATACTCGTATCAGATAAAATAGACTTTAAAATAAAGAACGTTACAAGAGACAAGGAAGGACACTACATAATGATCAAGGGATCAATCCAAGAAGAAGATATAACAATTATAAATATTTATGCACCCAACATAGGAGCACCTCAATACATAAGGCAACTGCTAACAGCTCTAAAAGAGGAAACCGACAGTAACACAATAACACTGGGGGACTTTAACACCTCACTTACACCAATGGACAGATCATCCAAACAGAAAATTAATACGGGAACACAAGCTTTAAATGACACAACAGACCAGATAGAGTTAAGTGATATTTACAGGACATGCCATCCCAAAACAGCAGATTACACTTCTCAAGTGCACATGGAACATTCTCCAGGATAGATCACATCTTGGGTCACAAATCAAGCCACAGTAGATTTAAGAAAATTGAAATCATATCAAGTATCTTTTCTGACCACAACGCTATGAGATTAGAAACCAATTACAGGGAAAAAAACGTAAAAAACACAAACACATGGAGGCTAAACAATACGTTACTAAATAACCAAGAGATCACTGAACAAATCAAAGAGGAAATCAAAAAATACCTAGAGACAAATGACAATGAAAACACGATGATCCAAAACCTATGGGATGCAGCAAAAGCAGTTCTAAGAGGGAAGTTTATAGCTATACAAGCCTACCTCAAGAAACAAGAAAAATCTCAAATAAACAATCTAATCTTACACCTAAAGGAACTAGAGAAAGAAGAACAAACAAAACCCAAAATTAGAAGAAGGAAAGAAATCATAAAGATCAGAGCAGAAATAAATGAAATAGAAACAAAGAAAACAATAGCAAAGATCAATATAACTAAAAGCTGGTTCTTTGAGAAGATAAACAAAATTGATAAACCATTAGCCAGACTCATCAAGAAAAAGAGGGAGAGGACTCAAATCAATAAAATTAGAAATGAAAAAGGAGAAGTTACAACAGAAACCGCAGAAATACAAAGCATCCCAAGAGACTACTACAAGCAGCTCTATGCCAATAAAATGGACAACCTGGAAGAAATGGACAAATTCTTAGAAAGGTATAACCTTCCAAGAGTGAACCAGGAAGAAAGAGAAAATATGAACAGACCAATCACAAGTAATGAAATTGAAACTCTGATTAAAAATCTTCCAACATACAAAAGTCCAGGACCAGATGGCTTCACAGGTGAATTCTATCAAAGATTTAGAGAAGAGCTAACACCCATCCTTCTCAAACTCTTCCAAAAAACTGTGGAGGAAGGAACACTCACAAACTCATTCTATGAGGCCACCATCATCCTGATACCAAAACCACACAAAGATACTACAAAAAAAGAAAATTACAGGCCAATATCACTGATGAACAGAGATGCAAAAATCCTCAACAAAATACTAGCAAACAGAATCCAACAACACATTAAAAGGATCATACACCATGATCAAGTGGGATTTATCCCAGGGATGCAAGGATTCTTCAATATATGTAAATCAATCAATGTGATAAACCATATGAACAAATTGAAGAATAAAAACCATATGATCATCTCAATAGATGTAGAAAAAGCTTTTGACAAAATTCAACACCGATTTACGATAAAAGCTCTACGGAAAGTGGGCATAGAGGGAACCTACCTCAACATAATAAAGGCCATATATGACAAACCCACAGCAAACATCATTCTCAATGGTGAAAAACTGAAAGCATTTCCTCTAAGATCAGGAACAAGACAAGGATATCCACTCTCACCACTATTATTCCACATAGTTTTGGAAGTCCTAGCCACGGCAATCAGAGAAGGAAAAGAAATAAAAGGAATACAAACTGGAAAAGAAGAAGTAAAACTGTCACTGTTTGCAGATGACATGATACTATACATAGAGAATCCTAAAGATGCCACCAGAAAACTACTAGAGCTAATCAAGGAATCTGGTAAAGTTGCAGGGTACAAAATTAATGCACAGAAATCTCTTGCATTCCTATACACTAATGATGAAAAATCTGAAAGAGAAATTAAGGAAACACTCTCATTTACCACTTCAACAAAAAGAATAAAATACCTAGGAATAAAGCTACCTATGGAGACAAAAGACCTGTATGCAGAAAACTGTAAGACACTGATGAAAGAAATTAAAGATGATACCTACAGATGGAGAGATATACCATGTTCTTGGATTGGAAGAATCAATATTGTGAAAATGACTATACTACCCAAAGCAATCTACAGATTCAATGCAATTCCTATCAAATTACCAATGGCATCTTTTACAGAACTAGAACAAATCATCTTAAAATTTATATGGAGACACAAAAGACCCTGAATAGCCAAAGCAGTCTTGAGGGAAAAAAAACGGAGCTGGAGGAATCAGACTCCCTGATTTCAGACTATACTACAAAGCTACAGTAATCAAGACAATATGGTACTGGCACAAAAACAGAAACAAAGATCAATGGAACAAGATAGAAAGCCCAGAGATAAACCCACGCACCTAGGGTCAACTAATCTATGACAAAGGAGGCAAGGATATACAATGGAGAAAAGACAGTCTCTTCAATAAGTGGTGCTGGGAAAACTGGACAGCTACATGTAAAAGAATGAAATTAGAACACTCCCTAACACCATACGCAAAAATAAACTCAAAATGGATTAGAGACCTAAATGTAAGACAGGACACTATAAAACTCTTAGAGGGGGCTTCCCTGGTGGCGCAGTGGTTGAGAGTCCGCTTGCCGATGCAGGGGACACGGGTTCATGCCCCGGTCCGGGAGGATCCCACATGCCGCGGAGCGGCTGGGCCCGTGAGCCATGGCCGCTGAGCCTGCGCGTCCGGAGCCTGTGCTTCGCAACGGGAGAGGCCACAACAGTGAGTGGTCCACGTACCGCAAACAAACAAACAAACAAACAAAAAACTCTTAGAGGAAAACATAAGAATACTCTTCGACATAAATCACAGCAAGATCTTTTTTGACCCACCTCCTAGAGTAATGGAAATAAAAACAAAAATAAGCAAATGGGACCTAATGAAACTTAAAAGCTTTTGCAAAGCAAAGGAAACCATAAACAAGATGAAAAGACTGGCTGAACTGCCCCGGAGCCCGAGGGGAGGGCGGCCTCACTGAGGCTGCCGGATCTGGGGGTCCCCACCAGCCGAAACCGCGACAGTCCTCGGGACCACGGACCAGTTGTTTCAACAAGTAACTTAAAGACTAAATGGAAAAACAAGGAGGTCTGTGCCTGAGATCATGTTGATGTGAAACCAGGGATGGCCACCTTGAGCTAGAAAAGCCCCTTTAGGATTTCTCGGGAGTCAGAGAAGATGGCGGAAGAGTAAGACGCGGAGATCACCTTCCTCCCCACAGATACATCAGAAATACATCTACACGTGGAACTCTCCTATAGAACACCCACTGAATGCTGGCAGAAGACCTCAGACCTCCTAAAAGGCAAGAAACTCCCCACGTACCTGGGTAGGGCAAAAGAAAAAATATGAAAAGACAACCCTCAGAATGGGAGAAAATATTTGCAAACGAATCAACGGACAAAGGATTAATCTACAGAATATATAAACAGCTCATGCAGCTCAACATTAAAGAAACAAACAACCTAATCCAAAAATGGGCAGAAGACCTAAATAGACATTTCTCCAAAGAAGACATACAGATGGCCAAGAAGTACATGAAAATATGCTCAGCATCACTAATTATTAGAGAGATACAAATCAAAACTATAATGAGGTATCACCTCACACCAGTTAGAATGGCCATCATCAAAAAATCTAGAAACAGCAAATGCTGGAGAGAGTGTGGAGAAAAGGGAACCCTCTTGCACTGTTGGTGGGAATGTAAACTGATACAGCCACTATGGAGAACAGTATGGAGGCTCCTTAGAAAACTAAAACTAGAATTACCATATGACCCAGCAATCCCACTATTGGGCATATACCCAGAGAAAACCATAATTCAAAAAGACACATGCATCCCAATGTTCATTGCAGCACTATTTACAATAGCCAGGTCACGGAAGCAACCTAAATGCCCGTCGACAGACGAACGGATAAAGAAGATGTGGTACATATATACAATGGAATATTACTCAGCCATGAAAAGGAATGAAATTGGGTCATTTGTAGTGACGTGGATGGATCTACAGACTGTCATACAGAGTGAAGTCAGAAAGAGAAGAACACATATCGTATATTAATGCGTATATGTAGAACCTAGAAAATGGTACAGATGAACCGGTTTGCAGGGCAGAAATAGAGACACAGATGTAGAGAACAAACATATGGACACCAAGGGGGGAAAGAGGTGGGGTGGTTGTGGTGTGATGAATTGGGCGATTGGGATTGACATGTATACACTGATGTGTATAAAATTGATGACTAATAAGGACCTGCTGTATAAAAAAATAAATAAATAAAATTCAAAAACTCAAAAAAAAAAAAAAAAAATCTGGCAAGGTGCAGTCTATTTCAGAAGCCCAAGTAGTGAAAAGATCATGGGCTTTGGAGGCCTCTAGATGTGGCTGACACTGGCCAAAATGACCAAAGTTCCTGAGCCCCAGTTGGCTCATCCATGAGAGGAGCCTGGTGATACCGACCACCCAGCCTGTCTCCAAGGATGCACCATGGGCCACTGTGTTAGAATCAACAGGGGCGCCTGTGTGAGCTGCTTTAGCTACTCTAACGCCATTGAAATTGCTGAAGGTGGATGCAGGATCTGGTGTTTACAGTCCCCCACTGATTTTAACACACCTTGACATTTGAGAACCTCTGACTTATTTCATAGGATGCCTGTGAGAATTAAATGAAATGTGGACATACTGGATATCCGATAAGTATTCATTTCCCTCTCCCTTTTCATAGGTGCTGGCCAGGGTCTTCCCTGGTGGTCCAGTGGTTAGGACTCTGCACTTCCACTGCAGGGGGCACGGGTTTGATCCCTGGTCGGGGAACTAGGACCCCATAAGCTGTGTGGCGTGGCCAAAAGAAATTTTAAAAAAAATAATAAAAAAATAACTTAGGTGCTGGCCGTAGGAAGAGGTTTTAATTTTTTTTTTTTCCTGAAGCCTTTCGTTTAATCTCCCACCTCTGAGAACACAAAACAACATCTCTGGGCCCCCAGCTGCTTCTTCCCCGTGCCCTTTCCCCCTGTCCAGAGCGGTCTGGCGGTGCAGGCCACGGGCAGGTGCTGCGGCCTCCAGGACCGCCAGGGTGGCCCATTGCACTGGATCCTCACTTCCTCAGCCACTGATCTGCTCAAACACTAGCCCGACCTCCCTTTTCAGCCACTCCACACTGTTTAGCTGGAAATGCTGGGTGACACCCTGGGGTCATCTGGGGAGCTTTAAAAAATACTGATGCCTGGGCTGCAACCCTGGGGATTCGGATTGAATCTGCCTGGGTATGGTCTGGGCATTGGGATATTTTAAGCTCTAATGATTCTAACATGCAGCCCAGATTGGGAACCACTGCGCTGAAGGACGTCCTCCGGGAAACCGTGAAGCCAACAGGCACACATACAGACCCCCGGGAGGGAGGGTCGGTCACGCGCTGAGCATTCAGATGAGCGGCCACTTGCCTGAAGAACGGAAAAGAGACGACTGATTCATAGAACCTCCATGTCGCCACAAGATCAATCCTGTTGGGGTTGGTAGCATAGTACCTCCAGGCGGCCTGGGGAGGAGAAAAGAGGGGCAGGAATGACCTGGTGTCACCCGAAACTTTCACATGGAATCCCACAACATTAAAACAGAAAGCCCTTGACACCTAAGAGTATAACGTACAGTGAGGTCATATCCAGAGAAGCCGGATTCTTGGCTTTCTGTAGCTCCTATGGGAAGAAAACCTTCCTTGACCCCATCATCTCGGAGCTATAATTGATGGTGTGGGGTGCGGAGAGGTGAACTACAGTGGACGGGGGAGGCGGGTACTGGGTAGAAGATCCCTGAAAGGAGCAGGGATTACTCTCGTTGCAAGATTCCTTGAGATTTCTCAAACAGGTAGGAAGACAAACAGTCTTCTGTGCCACTTCTGTGCATTTCCCAGTGCAAGGGACAGCCCGGGAGATGAGGTTTTGATTCTAATATACTAGATCTTCTGTATACCGTGATGGTTTGGGGTTTGCGAAGATAGAGCGGACTCTTAGAGATCAGCACTGGCCTAGGAACTACAGTATGGAGGATAACATCCTGTATCTGACCCACAGAGACACTCACTGCAACTGGACACAAGTTCACGAGTGGGTGGTCACGCAGACATGCAGTCCCAGGCAGCTAGAAGCAGAACGCTCTCTTTTCCTATTCTCTGCGCTCCCAGTGGCCCATAAAACCACAAAGCAGGAACTTTCTCTGAAGTGAAAGAGGGAACACTCTGCTTCTCCCACCATCTCTCACGATGGTCCCCAACCCCCAGCCCACAGTTGGGGGAGAGATAAGGATGGAGAGCTGGCAGGAGACCAACACTGACTACTGCCTGGCTGTCTATAGACACACACACAGAGACAGACACACACACACACACAGACACACAAGCAGAGGATCTGAGTTCCATTCCAGTTCATCCCCAGGCAGACAGACCTGGATAAGCTCAGCAGCGGGCTTCCTCCTTTTCTCAAAGTGCTTCTGACGGTGTTGCTCCTGCACCTTGAGCGCCAGCCCGGACCCCAGGATGCCCTGAAGAGAGAGGTCAGGCCCTGAAGTCAGCCCCACCCAGGCTCTCCCAGAGCCCCAGCCCAGCTCCCAGCAGCAGGACGACACTGAAGCCAAGGGGAGGAGGAAAGATCCCTTCTTTCTCTTCCAGCGAGTAGGAGCTGGGTTAAGTGGAGCCTTAAAGCCAGGGCTTCCTGACTCTGCCACTTCCCTGCAGTGAGACCCTGGGCCAGCCTCCTCTCTGCTGCATCTCACTTTCTACCACACGGAAGTAGGATAAAGGTACCTATCGCATAACTCTGTTAGGAAAAAAAGTGAGATAATGTAATAGGAACTGCCTAGTAAGGAGTATGATGGAGAATAGATTTCCAGTTACTATTCAGGGAATTTAAAAAATATTTTAGCTGCTTGAATTGTCACTTGAGGCTTTTACTCTGGCTGGAATCCCTCTGAATTGTGATCTGTTTTGATTTCCAGGTCGGACTCTCATGTGAATTACACAGGTAGGAACACACCCTTTTCAGGTCAAGAGAGAATTTAGAGACCAAGTCGCACCCTCACTGGCCCTCACCTGTTACAGATGAGGAAACTGAGAATCAAAAAGGCCATGTGCTCAAGGTCAAACAGCTTAGAAAAAAAACAGACCAGGTAGGGCTGCAGTGGTCAAAGAACGTTAGCCACAAAAGGATGGGAGGTGAAGGGCAGGGAAGAGGGTTTGTTATACAAGAAGGTTCTCTTCAAGTTTTGTGATTAAGAGCCAGGCTTGGAATGAGCAGACCTGGGTCCCTGGCTCCACAACCCAAAGCCCTGTGACTGTGGAAACTTCACTAACCCAATTAAGCCTCGGTCTTCTCATCTGGAAAATGGAGATAAATGTAGCGCCAAACTCCTAATGTTGTCACAAAGATTAAGTGAGATGGTGTAGGTAAAGCATTTGGCGTGAATCTAGGGCACACTATGTTCAACAAATGCTATCTATTATTATTGCTGTTATTACACTGATGGGCACTGGGCTTTGGGGAAGTTATTCTATCAGGGGTCAAAACTTATTCTTGAGGGAAATGCATTTTTTATATAAACCAGTAGATGACAGGGCAAGGGAAGGGAACTCACATATACAAAGGACCTGCTACGTGCAAGGAATACGTGGGTGAAAGACATAATCTCAGCTCCCCAGGAGCTCACAGTCTTCTGGGCAGGCAGATTTGGAAATGTGCAATCCCAGCATGGGGTCTGAAACGCCTTTAAAGAGCTATGCCCAGAGGAGGGAAGGACTAACTCAGCCTAAAGAAGGCAGCATTGAAACTGGGTCTTGAGGATAAATAACAAGGTCCTACGGTACAGCACGGGGAACTATATTCAATATCCTGTGATAAACCATAATGGAAAAGATTAAAAAAAAGAATGTCTCTATGTGTATAACTGAGTCACTTTGCTGTACGGCAGAGATGGGCACAGCATTGCAAACCAGCTATACTGCAATTTAAAAGAATTAAAAAAAAAAAGAAACTGGGTCTTGAAAGAGGAGTAGGTGTCTGGGGGGATCACTCCTGGCAAAGGGATCAGCACAGCCTACGGAAGAGAGACAGGAAACCACGCTACGGGGATGGTTACTGAGTTGATAGAGCTGGAATTCAAGATACGAGACGATGGAAGATGAGGCTGGAAATCTGAGCTGGGGCCAAGTGGTGAGGGGTCCTGCCCATCACACTAGGGAGAACACCAGAGATACTCACCGCTGGAAGGGCGAAAAAGGAGACGCCGATTAAGGAAAAGGTGGCTGCGATCAGACGGCCTTCCCACGTTTTGGGCGTCTTGTCTCCATAGCCAATTGTGGCCAGTGTGATCTGAAGAGAGAAGAGTTCAGACATGAGGCTTCCCAGGGAGAGGAAATTAATGATGTATCAGCTGAGCTTCACCTACAAGCCTTTGTGCTGACCGGGGTGCTGTTCCCGTTTAGAATAAGATTCCCACGGGAGAGATGGTGCTAAGTACCAGCGAATTTACATGGGAGCCTTGAGACCACACCTGTTTCTAAGTTAAGGATTTCGTCCCTATAGTCAATCAGTCCACAAATATTTCAATAATTGCAAACACGTGCATGCGATATACATTCATGTGTATATTTGCCTATGTGTGATTTTGTGTATAGCCATGATTCTAAATATATGTGCTCTTGTGGGTGTATTCATATGCATTGTGTGTATATGTGTGCGTGGCTAAGGTCTGTGCCCGTGTCTGTCCTGGTATGAGCTGAATATTCCTGTGTGTGTTTACATGTGTAGGTTATCAGCGCACAAGTGCTTATGAACGTGGAAGGCAGGCTTTCGGACCAGTTAAGAGTGTGGCTTCTAGAACCCGAATGCCTCAGTTCAAATCCCAAGTCAACCACTAACTGGCTCAGAGATTGTCCTTGAATTAGTTACTCAACTTCATGCCTCAGTTTCCCTATTTTTAAAAGGGGGCTAATAGTAAGAGTTATTTCAGCTTAAAATAGATTTATAAATGTAAGGTGCTTAGAGCAATGCTTTAGTGCCACATGTCCTGTGGGTGTGGGGCTGTGTGTCTCCAGGTGTGTTTGAGGGTCTGGGTACACACATCTACGTCTGCCACCGTGTCTGTCTGCACAGCATGGCTTGGCTGATGACAGCCTACGACGAATGAGGTAAGGTACCTGAATGACCGTAGGACGAGACTGTTGAGAGCTGTGACTTCTTATAAACACTACGGAAAAGCCCCTTCCAAGGGCCTACCCTGCAGGGGGCGCCTCCCAGGGGCAGGTTCAGAAATGGAGGAGGCCTCCCCTCACCTGTGGCTGCAGAACGCAGTGGCCCGACCGAGCGCATCCATGCCACGTCCTCCGTCTCTCTCTGTCCCTAACAGCCAATCCCCACCGGGCAGCCTTCAAGGTGGTGACTCACCAGACCCCACCAAAGGGCATCCGCGTAGGTCTCAAACTCCTCTTTCATCTCTTCTCCTTGGGCATCCACCTCCGGCACATCCTTCTCAACCAGGTAGACGAGAAATGAAGAAAGGATGAGTGTCAGGAACCCGATGTACCAGGCGGTGATGAGCTCCTGGGAGGGCAAAGCAGAGACAGGGAGGGGGTCATGAGTGGAGGCTGGGCGGAGGTTGGAAGCAGACACACTGGAGCTGGAGTCCAGGTTGCCCGGCTCTGTGAGGTGGGCAAGTTACTTACTTTCTCTGTTCCTCATCTCCCATCACTGTAGAGTAGGATCAGTAATATGGTCATTATTTTCATCATTAACAAAACAAGTGTATAGCTCTAGGAGGAGAGGAAGATTTCTGTGATCTCTGTATCACAGCTCAAGGGCCTTCCCCTGGAGGCAAGAAGGCGGGAGAGACTGGCCACTGCCTCTGAGACAAGGCTCGGGACTCAGGAGAGCCGATCCTACACAGGACTGGGCAGGGCAAGGACAAAGCTCATTTCTACTGGGACAGGGACGGACAGCAATGGGGAGCTATCCTAGCAGAGCGGACGGAGCTGTGGCCAGGGACCCAGCCCTGCCACTAACTGACTGTGTGTGACTCTGGGCAAATGACCCCTCCTCCGCAGCCTCAGTTTCATTTATTTTTTTTTTTTTTTTTGCGGTTCGCGGGCCTCTCACTGCTGTGGCCCCTCCCACTGCGGAGCACAGGCTCCGGACGCGCAGGCTCGGCGGCCATGGCTCACGGGCCCAGCCGCTCCGCGGCACGTGGGATCTTCCCGGACCGGGGCACGAACCCGTGTCCCCTGCATCGGCAGGCGGACTCTCAACCACTGCACCACCGGGGAAGCCCAGTTTCTTCATTTTTAAAATGAAGGGACTGGACCAGAGAGTTCCAAAAAGTGCCACAGACGCTTCAAATGCAGACAGGTGTTTTGCTATGTGACGTGGTCACCTATTGATTTAGACCATATTACACATTAGCATAGATTACACTAAAACCTATTATTTCGTGGATATTCCTGCATGACAGACTAGGACATGTACGTAAACAGGAGAAAGCTGATTTAAAGGAAAACGTTGAGGAATAGTAAGGATGGTGCAGAGATATGGCAAAGATAGGCAAATCACTGAGGTTTCAAACATCCTGACCATGACAATCCCTGAGGTGCTTTCTATGTCTCTCATTCTATTCCAGTTCCAGGGGTTACTGTGGTTACTGTGGTAGGTTGGGCAGAAGAAAGTCAAAGTCATGGGCGAACACCGCCTGGAGATTAGGCCCGTCATTCCTGCCGAGTCATCACAGAGAATGAAGCTGTTCATGTCGATGGAGTTCATCTATTTGACCATCTGCGGCCAGTCAGCTGGCTTTATGGGTGAATCGCGTCGCGCTGACAGGGCTGCTTTCTGCCTGTTTCTGTGCCTTTGTTCACCTTGGTCCTCTGTCCTCCCTGTCCCTCCCCATGGGACCAACCAGAGAGCACTGAGTCATCTTCAGACTCACGTCACCTCCATTATGAGAGCTTTCCGGATGTTTGCTCTCCCAACTAGAGCTAGGGTTCATGTCTAGCTTTCTCTCAATGCCTTCACTATTTTCCAAACAAACTTTCAATCTCTAACACTTTCTTATGCTCATTTGCTTAGAGGCCTGACCTTCCCCACAGCATCACGTGCACAGTGCACTCGTGTGAGTTTACAGCAGAGAGAGGTTAGCGGAGATGCTGTAGGCAATCCAGCCAGTCCTTCCCCTCCGTGAGTGTCTGCCCCGCTGGGGGTTCGAGAAGGAAAAGACGAATTGGATCGCCCTTCCCCAGTGGCTGTATGAGCATGACCCTCTTGCTCTGGTAAGTGTGATTCTGGCGTGCCTAAGCTTTCTCATACCCTCTGGCCCCCAAACGCAAGTCAGAAGTTTCACCTGGTGCTTCGGCAGAGAAAAAGCTGTCCATGCGCACACAGAAGCACTGGCTGGGTGGGATTAGGAGCTGGTATAAAGGTCGTCCGTCCCTGAGGAGTGAAATGTGTCCCCACTCTGTGCCCTGCAGTCATCTCAAAGGCTATTCAAGGCAATTCTGCCTGGAGGCAGTTTTCACCAGCAGTTCTGTGGCAGAACACACGCCTGAGCCCCCCTGCAGTCAGGTGCGGGCTGAGGGCCTGCGGTCCAGCCAATGTGGGGGGGGTGATGGGAGCTACTTCCTGCCTTACATCCATTCTAGAGGATGCTCTGGGCTCCCCTTCCCTTGCCTTGGTGACTCAAGGCTCATTTCCAAGACAGACGAGGACCACCCAGCCCACATGAGACACTGTGTGAGTGAGAAGACACCCACATCTTTTGTGCTAAGTCACAGAGACTCCAGGGCTTATTTGTTTTGGAAGCAGAGCCCGGCTGATCCTAACTTTAGTAAGAGTGTTAACTTTAAAGTCTAACCCTGTGCCACCCTGTATGGGCCCGTCACTCTTCATCTCTGAGTCTCCAGGGGAGTCAAGCATGGAACTTGGCCCAGAGAACACGTTTTCTGAATGAATGAAGAAATGAATTGGTAAGTGCCTGTTCACCAGGCTCAGAGAAGGAACTGGTCTAAGCTCTTGCAGTTAGTAAATGCTGGAGTCAAATCCAGGTAAGCGCTTACCTCCTGAACACACTGCCTGCCCCGGAAGTGAAGGCCAGCCCTATAACTGCTCTGCAGCTTCGGCGCAGTGAAAGGCTGAAGGCTCGTCTAGTGGGACTGTTGGGGGAAGGATGGGATACAGAGCTTGCCAAGCAGTTGTTTTGTCTGCCTTCGGTCTCCTACCACATACTTGAAGTTCTGCCCGCCTGGCATCAGTTGTGGGGTCTGGTGGTGGCGTGGACCATCTTTTCCCAGGAATTACATAGCGAACATCCAACTGTCATCTATTCTAGTCTGAGGGAGCACAGGACAAGGACCGTAAGCAGCCACTTTTAGCCCTGATTTCCACTGGAGCTGTGACTCAGCTCAGCTCCATGGAGACAAGTTTAGGTATTGCTGACAAGTCCTCTGATAAAAGACAAAATAGAAGGTCGGGTGAAGAAAGAACTCTGAAAAGAAAGCCCTGACCTCCCCGAGCCTGTGGCCAGAAGTGGCACAGATGGGGAATAACACATGTATGGCAAGAAACTGCATCCTCCAGTGAGAGACTCCGGGTGTTTTAAATTTGTATTTCATTTTCTGTATATATTTACTTGTATGTTTGTGAAGAAAAGCATGTTTGAAATAATCCACGCTACCATTAATGAGCACTTACTATTCACCAGGCACTTACATGTACCTTTTCTTATGTGAGCAGCTGGAAGGATTCACATTTTAACCACTGGGGAAGCTCGTATAAAAACAGAGCTATGTTCTTAAAGTCTTACGGCTGGAAGGCGGCAGAGCTGAAATTTGCACTGAGCTGCTGTCTGACTCCTGAGCTCCTGTATTCTACGATGACATGCCGGCATATCTGGGTGTGCACTGAGCTGGAAGAACCCAGGAGTTAGCTGTGCGGAGGCATTCTGGGGTTGCCGAGTGGGGATGGCATGGCGCCGTTAACGCATATAAGGGAAACTGAGCTCCCCAAGGGCAACTTGCCCCAGGATCACTGCCTTTGGTGCAGTTCCCCAGAAGCAGAGCCTGAGACAGAAACTTAGGTGCATGTGATGATTGAGGGAGGGTCTCCGGAGAGAGGGAGTGAAAGAAACCAGACGGGGCAGGAGAAATAGCTCAGCAAGGATGTAGACTCTGCTGGAGCCTCCTTCAGCCTGATGCCACGGGGAGCTCTGGAGTGTGAACTGCACCACAGGGCTGGTCCCAACACAGGAAAGGTACTTGTGTGTCAGTCAGTCACGTGGCTGTGTGCTTCCCTGATGTGGGGGAAGGAAGATGAGAGCAGTATAAGCTCCTGGGCAAGGCTGCGCTCCTGTATGTCTCCAGAGAAGGGGACAGCTGGGAATATTAGAGGCTAACTCTCATAGCAGCTGAGGGCTGAGCACATCCTCCCGGTAAAGGTAGCCTGGTCAGGGCACCAACCGTGTCCATTGTACCCACCAAGCCTGGCACAAGAAGATGCTCTTGTAGTGACAAAGGTAGCTTTGGCTTTATCCCCTGAAGAACACCCATCCCAGGGGTGCTTCACTCCGATTTCTCCTGAAGTGGCCTCGGAGTGTGAGGTTTTTCCTGCCACTCAGAGGTTTTTGCTTCATTTCTCCAGGGTCCAGCTGAGGCAGGGATGTTAACACAGAGTGCTACCAAAGGTCTGGGCTAACCACAGGAAAGAAACACAGGGAGCACGACAGAGACAGCTCCAGACACGCTGGACTCTGCCTGCCTGGGTTTCCACACCTGCACAAGCACGTGGGACTCTGGGAGAGATCAGGCCAGGTCCCACTCATCCTAGCTTCTCATCTCCCTTGGCGAGGCAAGAGCCACCACGACCAGCAGCAAATCACTGAACACAGGCTCTGAAGCCAGACGGCCTGGGTCTGTGCTGGTGGGCAGCTCACTTCCTCTTTCCAGATCTGCTTCCTTAGCACTGAAATGGGGTAAGAACAGTGCCTGACCCGGGGGGCGAGCTAACCTGTATCAAACACTAAGTTCTAGGCACCCGTGCTTCTGGCTACATAATAACAATAGCAACTGAACCACATCAATGAACTGGGTGTATTCTAAGGGCTTTTCATCCTGAGGTGAGCGCATTATCATTTCCATTTCATAAATGGCAGGAGAGAAGACCCAGAGGGGTTACAGGAAATCTCCAAAGTCCCATCAATAGAGTCTGGATTCAAACCAGTCTGCCGGGATTCCAGAACCCTTCCCTCCCATCCCATGCTGGTTTGCATTGGCTCATTTCATCCTCTCCACAATCCGGAGGTACAGGCATTATCATCCCTGCTTTAGGAATGAGGAAAAACTGAGGTCAAAGGGGGTTGAGTGACTTGGCCAAAGTTGTTTGCATTTGGTGCGGCTGAGACCTGAGCCCAGGTCTACCTGCGTCCGCGGGCTGCAGCACACCTGTGTGCGCTTCTCCTTCCTGCTGCTGCTTCTCCCCCCATCCCCACCGTCGTCATCATCGGTGGGCAGGACAACCACCCTCTGGGGATGCTGTCAGGGAGGAGATGCCACGGATGGGCCTAGGCGGGCAGTAAGCCAGCGCGGTCTGGCCCCTTCGCAGTGGCACTTACTTTGCTGTGGGCGCAGATGGCCGAGCCCAGGAGCTTCCAGGTGCCGCCCCTCCGGTCCATGCGGAGCATCCGTAGTATCTGCAGGAAGCGCAGGCTCCGCAGGGACGTGGCCAGGACATTGCCCTGGTTTCCCACGGCAACCACCGGCACAGAGGCAATCAGCACAAAGATGTCTGGAGAGAGGACAGAGGGTCGCAGGGGAGAGGGGAAAGGAGGTCAGGCCAAGGCACGGGAGCCGTCACAGGCGGTCGGCGGCAGACGAACACAAGCTGAACGCTGCTGTGTTAAATCGTGACGTGGACCGCACGTGATCCGCGTTCTCCTGTGACAGGTGAGGAAACAGGAGCTCTGCGTGTGAATGCCCTCCTAGGGCCACGCGGCCGGATGTGGCCGACTTGGGATTGGATGCTGGAGGCCTGCTGGACTCCAACACTCACTCTAAATCCTAGGGAAGTGATGCTCCAAGGCCCTCCAGGGGTGGCACTCGGGGGTCCCTCTCTGGCCGAGAAGGGATCTGGGTTGCCCAGGTGGTGGAGGTGAAGCCTGAAGCTCAGATGCTGCTTTACTGCGGGTTTTCCCTGCAAACAGCCCCTGAGACAGGGACGAGGCTGTGGCTGATTTAATGAGAAATGATCTCAGGAAGCAGAAGTGAGGGGAGAGGGGGGCGGGGAAAAGGCCAGTGCAAGGGATGTTGTCAAGGCCGCTGCTGGAGCCTCTGAGCTGTAGGCAGAACACCTCCCACCACTGTCCCTCTGAAAGATGGGAGCTGGGCCATCTGTCCACTAGATCCTGTTCCCTGCTGGCTGAGGGGGTCGTAACGTCCCCACACTCGCCAGCTCCACTGCCTGTGACCTCCCTCAGCTTCAGAGAAGGCCCTGGGGTAGACTGTGGGGAAACATGGGGCCCACCCCAGAAGTGGGATGCTGCTGTCAGGAGGTGACCTAGAAACGTCTACCGGAGCTGTGACTGGTGGAAGCAGAGGCCGAGGGGATGTGGCACTTCTGAAAGGGCCAAGCTGGCTCCTGAAGTTAAATGGCTGAGGATGGAAGAAAGAGGGGGCCCTGGTCTCTTTCTTATTCCCTTCAATGCCCTCCCCTCAGCTCCCGGATCTGTTATCTCCCCACTGTACTGCAGGGGGCTAAGCAAGTAAAAAGGATCCCATGATCAAGTAAATCTGAAAAAAATTCAATTAAACAGGTTTTGCTACTGCAGGACTTCTCAGAGCCTTTAATATGCTAATATGCCCTGTGGCTCTCAATTTTACCAATGAAGTCCAGCCTTTCTCCAAAGATTTTGACCTGTCTGAACTGTTTTTGTTTGTTTTGTTTTTTGTTTTGCAAGAGCATCAGGATTCCAGGGAACACATTGTAGGAATGTTTATCCACTGGGCAAAGTCCAAACTTCTGAAAACCCTCTGTGATCCAGCCCCTGGGAACCTTCTAGAAGCATGTGTGGTTTGCTGAGCCCACAGTGTCCTCACACCTCTACACCTTTGTTTGTGCTGCCACCCAGCTTGGATTAGGCTCCTTGATCTACACCAGGTACGTCTGCCAAAAAAGCTGGCACCCCTTCCACCATGTCCAAGTATCTCCCAGGTGTGCCTACGCTGTGGGAAAAAGTAGTGCTCAGACACCTGGATACCAATATGTCTATATCCTTGGCCAGGCTTCTCGGTCTATCTGTGCAAAGATACCCATTCATCACGTTTGTAAAAGAGAAAACAAAACCTAGGTGCAGTGTAAATGTGACTTAAGTCTACGACACTCTGACAGGACAGCAAATTCTGGCCCAGAGGGACCCATCCACGCCCAAAATGGCAGGGTCTGAGGCTGCTTCGAGCAAGGAGGCCATGATGTGTGTGGACGTGATGACCAGCCTCTTGTCAGACACACAGAGAAAAGCAACATTTCCCACAGGCGCCACGTTACGGGAGAAGTTGAGAGGAGTAGAACACAAAATGCAGCAACATCAGGAAAGAAGCCAGCAAGGATGGTGGATGCTGAGGCCCAGCCTTGTCTCTCCAGAAAGGCGGGCAGGGGAACGTGATCTGGAGCTCCGGTACAATCCTGGAATAGTGGAGACAGCTCCACGGGGAACGCCCCTGTTCCAGAGGGGCCCGGGCTCCACCTGCTATGACATCCTCTAACTTGGCAGGAACCTCTGAATTTGGGCACCGTCGATCACAAAGTCATCTCCCCCACCCCCTGCCAACACACACACACACACACACACACACACACACACACACACACACGCACACACACTGGATAGGTCACCCCAAAAAGAAGTCAGCTTAAGACTTAAAAGAAAGACAGGAAAGAGGAAGGGGAAGGAAAGTTGGGGGCTGCCATGGAGTGAATGTTTGGGTCCTTTCAAATTCATATGTTGAGTCCTAACCCCCCGTGTAATGGTATTGGGAGGTGGGGCCTTTGGGAGGTGATTAGGTCATGAGGGTGGATCCCCCATGCATGGCATTAGTACCCTTATGAAAGAGACCCCAGCGTGCTCCCTCGCCCCTTCCATCATGTGAGGACACAGCAAGAAGACAGCTGTCTAGGAACTAGGAAGTGGACTCTCACCAGAACCCGGCCATGCTGGCACCCCAATCTCAGGTGTCCAGCATCCAGAACTGTGAGAAATAAATTTCTGTTGTTTATAAGCTACCCTGTCTGTGGTATACTGTCTGTGGTATACTGTTACAGCAGCTGTAAAGAACTCAGACACAGTAGATAGACATGGTAAGAGGACAAAGGAAGAGAGAAAAAAAATGTGAAAAAAAATCAGTAACTACAAAGTGCTCCAAAATTGCACGTGTGAACGTGTGCGTACACACACCCACCCTCCTTGCACTCAAAATTCTAAGCAATAAACAAAACCCTCAGATTTCCAACCTCAGCAGCAAATGGGAAGGAAGAGAGGCTTCAGCCGACAGTGAGGCTGGTACCTGTCCTTTGTGTGAGGCAACCTGCAAACGCAGCAACACAGCCCCAGGAGGCACGGAGAGAACGTGGCGCCTAGGACAGGGGGAGGAGTCCAGCTCTTCCTCCCTGGCTGGGTCATTCGTACCCACAGGGCTGTGTCCAGTCCCGGCAGGTCACTTTTTAAAAGGGGAGTGAGGAATAAGAAGCAGCTCAGAGGAGAGGGTCTATGATGCTAAGAAAATGGGCTATAAGATGGGGTTGAAGCTGCTAAGCACATCCCTCCCAATGAAAGGAGACTGCTGGAGTGGAGGGGAAGAATAGGATGGCTGAACTCGAATATCTGAAGAGAGTCAGAGGAGTTAAGATGGAATGAATACCCTCGAGAGGTGGTGAGCGCCCCGTGACTGGAGGTATGCAAGTAGAGTCTGGGGGACCACTTAAAGGCTGCTGCAAAGGGGGCTGGAGCATCAGACAGGAGGGCATCTTCAACCAAACACTTTTGAAGGTCCCTTCCAGCCCTGACATTCTATGATCCTCTGACTTTAACCATCCCTAGGAAATCGAAGCTCCAAGACTCCTAACCATCACTGCAGGTAGATTTCGTCCTGTCACTGTATGATTTTAGTGGGATCTTCAGATGGGAACATGGTGGGGTGCACCAATAGGTGTGTGTGAGAGCTTCCACCTTCTTCGCTATCAAAATGCCTACACCTGGATGGAGGGGTCTCCATGACACCTCCCCAAAGCAAGGTGGGTCAGGACACAGCATTATGGTGGCGAGGGGGGTCACAGGTGCTAGATTCTTCCAGACTGGGTGTTAGGATGGAAGAATTACCTCTGCGGCCCTACAGAGGTCATTCTCAACCTGCAATGGTGTCACGCCTCCCATCCCCACCGTGGCCAGTCGAACTGCACGGGCAGTTTGGCTGTCACGGTGACTGGGGTGCTACTACTCCAGGGACTGGGGTTGCCCCACATCCTGCAATGAGCTGTGGCTCCTTCACGACCCAAATGCCAAGAGTGTCTCCCACCCGCCTTAAGAATTCCTGCCCTGTGGGCTCATTATGAGGAGAAGCCGCGGGGGCAGGAATCCCACCTGCTGGAGGATTGAAGGGAGGGTCAGAGGCGGGGCGGGCCCCCACGACGCTGCATGGTTTCCCAGAAGAACAGCGTCTGCTTAAAATTGCCTCAGAGAAATAACGCACCAAAAGAAGGGGATGAGGCACCCCCGGGCTCGGGGTCAGGGCTTACCCAACATGCACAAGGGCTTCCTGGCAAACTTCAGTCGTCCCCGCCAGCCTTTGTATCGGCAGCAACACCCAGCAGCCCAGATCCTCAAAGCAAACTCGGCTCCGAAGATGAAAATAGCAAATGTTTCCTGCGTTGAAGCACATGTGGAGAGACACATTAACCGGGACCCGGTTGTCCAGAACTAGCGATTTCTGTCCGTAAGTTCTGAAGAGCTGGATTTCTGTTGTTGCTGGTTTGGTGGTAGAGGGAGTAGGACAGGCTGATCACCTCCATTCAGTTTGGGGCAGTTCCTGTCTTCACTCTGATGTGCTAACTGTCTCTAACATTAAGCCTTTTTTCTATGTTTTTGTTCTAATGGATCATTTTTTAAAAATCCCTTTAATGTACTAAAAGCCCCCAAGAAGTTCAGTTGGGTTGGAAGGAGAGGAATCAGTGATATTGCCCAGCCGGTGTCTGGTCCCTGGTATTGCTAATCGTGGCCAATGGTTACTGAGCACAGCTCCTGGGCCAGGCACCACCTGAAGTATTTTATAATATGACCCTCATCTTGTATTTTGAAAAACCCAGGCTGGGCAAGGAGTGGCTGAACAAATGTCTCAAGGCCAAAAGTGGCAAAGAAGGAATCCCAGGCAGGTGATCAGGCTCTGAGCCCGTCAGGACCATGCTATGGCGTCTCCCTATGACCTATGGGACAGCGGGTTTGCATCTTCCCTGCTGAGCCTCCTTTGTGGGTCAGATGGAGAAACCTTCGCCCCCACTGCTTGGTGACCTCCCTGGGGCCCTTGGGGAGCTGCAGCAATCCTCGAAACTTAGTTCCTGGAACTGGATGGCTTCCCAGGAGTCATCTGCTCAGGTCTTAGCTTCAGATCTGCCCTGTAGACTGTCAGCACCTGCCCTTGGAAGGAACCTGCTGATTCTGGCACCACGGACGCGTGGTTAGCTCAGTGGGAGGCAAAGGTTCTGCTATTTCCTAAACCCTGACTGGGGGCTGGCATCCCTTCCCTGTGCAGAGGGTGGGGCCTCACCCTAGAGAGGTGGGTTGATCCTAATCCAGGAAGGCGTGGTCATTCAAAAGGCCAGCTGGAGAAGGATCCAGGGCTGCAGAAGGATCCAGCCCTTCCTGGGAGCCTCCTCCTGGCCCGGTGTGGAGGCTGCACCCAGCCTATCGGCGTGTGCCCCTCACCGTACACTGCTACATCTTTTAGGTGAGGGTGGGAGGAGACTGAGTCGGGGTGTTAGGTAACTTGCCCGAGAATTCTAACTGCACGCTCTCTCTGCTGCATCACGGGATACAGACTGGAGAGTAAAAACAGGCAGAGGCCCAGAAGGGAGGTCCTGGAGTGCTCATGCAGAAACGGGCTTTCTTGCTTGGCCTTGAAGGAAGAGATCCTCAGGGTTTAGGGAGGAAAAGCAGAGGAAGGGTTGGGACGAAACATGCCTTTGTGTTACTGTCAGAGGGTTGGGAAGCTGTATTTTATCATTTAACCAGTGGGTATTGGTGTCTGTGTTGACCTTGTTTATGTCCCCTTATCTCTAACCTGGAATAACACAGGCCAGCCATTCCCTGCTCCACCTGTGCCCCCAGCAGACCTCATCAACTGATCCACCAATGCTTTCTCCTGGGCCTGGACTTGGCCAGAGACTCCAGGAAGCCAAAACCCGTTGGGCAGAACTGCACCCAAGGGCCTCCTTGTCTTCATCGTCGGCGGTCCCACCAGAGCATCTACCCCCACAGCACAGCACCACGGTGCAGGCGCCATCTCACCAGCAGCAGAAGCCAGTCTCCCGAAACAGTCTCGTACTCCCTGAAGGTGGTCAGGACGGCCAGAATCAAGCACCCAAGGACAATCAGGAACCTAGAGGGGAAGGAAGAAGGAAACTAAGGAAGCGTCTAGTCTCGGATTGCGTCGAGGCAAGACTGCGAAGGTGTCAGACGAGATGAAGCTACAGCATCCGTTAGACATAGGTGTGTGCTTTATCCGTTACCCCATTTAACCTCATAACACACCTGAAGGGCAGGTAGGAATTACTGCTCCGGTTGAAGGACACAGGGCTGAGAGAGGTGAGGCAACGTGCATAACGTTTACTTTACCAGCTAGTTAGTGGAAACAGTGAGAATTTGAATTAGATCATCGGGTCCCAGCCCTGGAGGGCTGCAGATGCCTTGAAAAACCAAAGTTACCGCAAGCTTTGGTAAATCAACGGGAATATGAATATGTTAATAATGTGTCCTGCACATATAGGTCTCTGTTTTTCAAATATATGAAAACATTCTTAGAATAAAGACAAATTCATCCAACGATTGATAAATTTGGTGATGGCGCCTGTCACCATATCTTCATATTATTATTATTATTTTTTTTACAGTCAATGGTTACTAAAGGAAACAACGTCTTTCAATTGGGGGCCTTCAGAATCGATTTTGAAATTACCAAGTGTGCTTCATGCTAGAAAGAACAGAAGCCACCGTGATGCACAATGCTGCTCATTGAAAAGTCACTGAGAGCTCATCTGGTTCATGGCCCTGCCTCAGGCAGGAGCTAACTGCAAACAATCCTTTGAGATTATTATGTTTATAAACTCCCTGTGTGTGAGGGGGGTGATGGTGGCGGTGGAGGGACAGTGTGTGTATGTGCACGCTTCACTGTTTCAGCAAAGAAAAAGCGTTCTCCCTTGCCCTTGGTGGAGAGTCTTTGGTTCAATGGTCAGCACCAGGTTCCCTGGGTGTGTAAGAGGGAAATTACAAGAGAGGGTCCATGCAGGAGTCTTGGTCACATACTCCAAGCTCTCCTGCTCTATATAATCTGGCTCTGTGCCCTGCTAGGTTCCAATCCATGCTTTTTTGGTTTGTGTAAGTGGGTACCCACTTGTACATTCATTCATTCATTCATCCATCCATCCATCCATCCATCCAATATTTATATGGCAGGCACTGGGGGACACAGAGCTGAAATTCAATGATGAATAAGCTGGATCCGTCCTCCTGAGCTCAGAGTTCAGACAAACAGGAAGCGATCTCACGGTGTGACGGTAAGGACCATGATGTAAGGAGGCTTGGAAATGTCTGCTCCTGGCCCTGGATTGGACCAGAGTCCTGGCTCCGGCCCTTGGTGATCCTTCCTGATCACATTTTCTGATCAACAGTGCCGCTGATCTGCAGACCTGAATCTATGTTTCCAACCCTGCCTATGAACCCAAACAAGATTTTCAGCTCCCTCCTGTGTTTGGCCATCTTTTTTAAATTCATGACTCCTGATCCATAGCTGGGATCTGCCTGCTCTTCATCCCAAATCTTCTCAGGTGATGATGACGACAGTGACAACTGTAACAACGGCAACACCCACCACCACTCTTCAGTGAGCAGTTACTACATCTATCAGCTCATTTATCCTCACAACACAACCGCCTCCCAAGGTAGATATGATCATTCCCATTTTAGCAATGAAGAAGTTCATCAGAAGGAATCATTACCATCAGGACAACTGTGTTGTCAGTAAAAAGACCATACAGTCTGGAGGCCAAAGATATGGACGAGAAAGAGGCTCTGGTATGTGATCTTGAGAAGCTCACTGATTCTGGGAACCCCGATGATCACGTCCATAGAACGAGAATAACGAACCTGCCTAGAGATCACAGTTATTGTGAGGACCACCGGAGATAATGGATGGAGAGTCATTCAGTCCACTGTTTAAGATCAAGCAAATGATGCCTAGTGCTTGCCCAGACACATACGCATCACTGGCTGGACAGGCTCTGGAAAACGTGCTCTTAGACGATTCTAGAAATCCATATTCTTGTTCTCTCAAGACTTGACTTTATTCATTCAAAGGCTCTGGAGATAAGATCTAGATTAGAATCCTCTCCCTCCTCTCATGCTGTGTCATCTTAGGCAAGTTACACAACCTCTCTGCATCCTGATTTTCTCATATGTAAAATGGATCCAATAAAAGTGCTAGTGTTCTCAATTTTTCAATGATATAATCCATGTCATGGGCTTAGAAGAATGTCTCACAGATACTTAGCCTTCATTAAATGTTAGCTATTATTTTATTGTGATTTAATATCAATGCCTCTTCTGTCCTAGGCAGAGAGATGGCTTTAAGGGTACAAACATGAATAAAACCTAGCCATCATTTCTCCTAGTCCAGTGGGGGAAGCAGAGCACAAATAATCACACGAGAGTGTGGTTGAGGTTATGATCTGAGTGTCCACCACATGCTTTGGGAGTACAACACTGGAAGCATGCCAGAGGCTGTGGCCAAAGGGTTGGAAAGATATGTGAGGCTTAGCTAGGGTTGACCATATGTTTCGGTTTATCCAGGACATCGCCCATTTTATGTGTTGACCTGGAGTATGGACCCTTCGGCACTGTGGACACAAAACCCCATTCAATCTTCTCCTTTAGCAAGGGGTGTGAGCCTTCTATGATCTGGCTTTCCCTCCTCACAGCCTCATCTCTTCTTGCTCTCCCACACCCAGGCGGGCCGTACTGAATCACAGCACTTCCTCAGATTCTCTTACCCTACCGGTGTCTGTCTCAACTCTCCCCTTCCCTGCCCGCTCCCCACACACGCCCCTTCGTCTTCCTGCTGATACCTTGACGGTGCCGGTCATGGCTTTGCCTCCAGAGCCTCCCAGCTGCTGCCTGTAGGTTTCCTCATGTGATCCCTCCCTTAGGATCACAGAGCACCCTAAGGCATTTCTATTCCAGTACTGATCCTAACCCATTATCATTTTGTAATCGTTGGTGCACTGTGTCATAAATAAAGCACTCTATCTTAACACCCAACTTGAGAATTCATCCTAGGGCAGGAACTGCCTTTGCCTAGTGAAACATTTTACTGATCCAGTTGAGGTGGAAGTTGCAACCCTAAAGTCACAAGACTGCTAAACCTCTCAGTAAGAAAAAGTAGCCAGAAATTGGAGACGGGGGTTGGTCTTGAGGGCCGGGAATGACAAAGAGGAGAGGATATGGCCACATGCTGAAGGGGTGTTAGGTACAAGACTGGCTAAAATTACAAGTTCGTGGTCCTGCAAAGACAATCATCAACCATGGCCTTATGGAGTGGTTTTGTCTTTACCGGGCATTGAACATGGGGCTAGAGCCTGTGGTCTGGGTAGGGATATGTGTGGGGAGAAGGGAAAGCTTGATGTCCCACAGCTAAACTAATTCAGGAGGAACAAGAGTCCTTAAGCAGATTCTGGGACTCGACCCACAGTCCTGTACTTGAAATGTATGTGAATCTTGGGAAGAGTCTACGAGGTATGTGCATGGTGACCATGCCATAAAGTGACCCCAAACGAGCCATGCTCTTGTATAATCCTCATACCTGAGTGCAGGCTGAACCTTCGACTTGGTTCTAACAAGAGATTATGGCGGAGGTGATGGGATGTCATTCCCTTGAGTAGGTTTCATTATGTGGCAAAGGCAATGGGATAGACTCGTCTGTGATTATGTTACTTTAGATAAGTCTCCATCTTAGCTGAATAGAGCAAGAATCACCTGCTGGCCCTGAAGTGAGCTGCCATGTCGGGAAGGGTCTGTGAGGGTCACAAGGCCAGAAACTGTGGTGGCTTCTAGGACCTGAAAGCAGCCCTGCATGAAAGTGGGACTTCAGTCCTACAACCACAAGGACCAACAGTCAGGTGAGTTTGGAGGACTCCCAAGCTCCAGAAAGGAGTACAGCCCAGCCCACCCTTTGACTGCTGCTTTGTGAGACCCCAAGAGGAGGGCCCAGTTAAGACATGCCCAGGCTCCTAACCCACGGAAACTGTGAGACGGTTCACATGTGTTGCTATAAGCCACTAAGTTAGTGGCAATCTGTTAGGCAGCAACAGAAAGCTAAGAGTGTGGATGGGAATCTGTACCAAGTGCATCCAGTTTTTATAGAGCCCCACCTCACCCTCTCATTCTTCAGACGATGTCTGGGCTGCACTTGTGTGTTTGGTCTGTGAGGCTCCACTCCTTGAGGGTGGACTACCTTGTTCCTCTCTGTATCCCAGTGACTATCCCAAAGCCTCGCACTTGGGAAGAACCCATATGTGTTTAGAGAATGGATAAAAACAATTTCAGAGATGAGCAGTTGCCCTGTGGTTGGAATAGAAGGCAAGGGATATAGGATGGGCCTGGAGGGGCAAGCCAGAATAGGGTATGAACAGTTTTGTTGGCCAAGTGAGAGTTTGGACTTTATTCTGCAGAAGATCTATATCTACTACATCTGTAGGTATAGCCATATCCATATCTGTATCATCTTTATCTATTTCTATATCCACCTCCATGTCATCTATATCTGTATCTATATCACCATCAGTATCCACACCCGTATCACCTATGCCTAGAAAGACTGCTCTCTGACAGGACAGCAGTCAGGAAGCTGTTGTCATGGACTGACCTGCAGAGATGACAGGGGTTCCATGAGACAGAATCCTTCCGAAGTTTCAGCGGGACTTGCGACTACGGGGATGTGTAGGCTGGGCAGGAGGGGCATCTGGAGGCTCACGGGGGTTGGTGGGTGACAGGGTGGACCGTGTGGTGTTCACAGGCTTCAAGAGTATGTGCCCCGGGGCCAGGACGACAGCAAAGATAAGCTACGCTGCGCACCTGCCGTTTGAGGTCCAAGTGGAAATATTCAGCAGGCTGGTCGAAATTCAAGTCTAAAGCTTAGGGGAGAGGTTGGGGCTAGAGACCTAAGTCCCTTTCAGCTCCAACTGTGATTTTAGAGCCAGGTGAGGGGATAACTCATCCTTAACCTGTCACCAAAACGCAGTGTCACTGTGGTTCCCATCTGCAGGGGGCATGCAGAACCGGGCTTCAGCCAGGAGAGGGCAGCAAACACCTGGCGGAAAGTGGCACTTCCTGGCATCTCCAGGAATTAAAAGCACCGGCAACCTGGGGAATTTACTTGCTGGGATTTGAAAACAATGATTAATTTATAAAGCGAAAAGCAGCAGGGAAGCCCTCTTTCACCTGAGAAGGGGAAACACCCTTTGGTCTCTTGCATAGTAAAGTTTATTCTTAAGATATGAACTTGATTTCAGACAGGAGGACCAAATGATCAGTCTCACAGATGGAAGCCAGATAGGTGTGGCTAGCCAGGGTCTTCCCTTCTCATCTTGTTCTCTCTCTCTCTCTCTCCCCCCGCCCCCATGCCTCACCAATTATTCTGTTACTTCCTCTGTCACTGTGGTTTCCTCCTCTGTAGCCCTGGCTGTTTCCCTCACTCCACTCCTCTGTCACTGCCCTCCCTCCCCTGATTTCTTTTCCTCTCCCCTCTGTTCCTCACCTAGCACTTCTCCCCCCGACCCCCGTCCTGGGACTTGCTGAAGTCTTGGGGAGAGTCAACAGCTGTCCTTCTGTCAGCAAGGTCCTGGCTGTCTTTGCCAATGAGGCCAGTTAAGGTCAAGGGTCTTGACATACCCTTAAGCCAGACACCATCCCCTACCCACCTCTTCTCACCCGAGCTGGGCGTCCCCTGACAGGAACAAAGCCGGACCTGCTGGAAATATCCTCTCCCAGGCTTCGTTCAAAGTAAGCCCAGGAGGGTGAAAACTCCAGCATTGACTTGGTCGTCTTCTTAGCACATCATTTTCTTTTACCCCAGACAGCAGCAATGCCAGCCAGGGGCACTGTCACCGTTATATCTGTGCCCCAATTTTACAGATGAGGGGCACAGCTTCCAGGCTCAGGCAGCGGGGTCACCAAAGGAAGGAAGGGGGGCAGCGCTGCTGGGACCGGACCCTGTGCTGAGAGCGGTCACGGGGACTTGGGTGAGACTCTGCAGGGAACGGGGCCAGGTTAGAGCCAGCCAGAGAGTGGGAGGGCTGAGGCCCACAGTTCAGCTTCCCCTCTCCTCTGGACTCCAGTTTGGGGGAGAAAAGCTCAATTCCATTTCCAGGTAGTTCCCCGGGACCGCGGCTGGTTCCTGGGTCCTGGTAGGCATCTGTCGAGTACCTGCAGCTCACCAAAGGTCCTAGACTGAGGGCGGAAGGTGGCGGCTGACCGCTGGACTCTCCTCCTTACACCCCTCATCCGTGTGCCATGAAACGGGCATGTGTAGAATCACGCTCCCTAGCCAGGCACAGCAGAACTGACCCCTCTGACGGGGCAGGTGTGCTGAGGCCACAGCTAGCCCACATGTCCTGATCTTCGGCTACCACCCTGATCCTTGCTCTCCAGCAGAAGCTACAGCCTTCAGACCACATCAGGATCCTACCGATCCCCCATGGAAATTCCCAGAGGTAAAGCACCCACTGTGTGTCAGGGGCTTTCTTATTCCCTCCGAGTCAGCCCCAAGGCCTCCTAGAATCTCAGTGCCCAGCCCAAACGATTCTGAAGAAGCTACACACACCTGAGTTCTACTTCTAGCTCTGTGGTGTGCTTATTGTAGGCACCTGGAGAAGCTTTTTCCTCTTCCCAGGCCTCAGCGTATACCTCTGTGAAATGAGTGGGTTACAAGATCCAACAGGCCTGTAAGGGAAGTTGTTGTGGGTTCAGGCCTCCAGCCCACCCTGGCAGGAGGGCCTGGAAGAGCTTTCGCAGAAGCACAGACTTGGGTTCAGGAGTTCAGATCTCAACTCTGTCACTTACCCCCTAGGAGACTGTTTCCTCATCTGTAAGTGGGAATGACCACAGTTCCTAATTCACGGCTGTTGTGCATATGAGAGGCACACAAGGCCATGCTCGGAGGCTATGTGACACCACGCCTGGCACAGCACGGAGGCCAATTCGTGTTAGCTACTGCAGGAGTGAATTTGAGCTTGGATGGGTCGGGCCTATGGCTGAGTGCCATGTGGCTAATGGAACTTTTTGCCATCTCTTCAGACCTGAGATTGTTCTTTAGAATAGGGAAATCAACTAGAACTTGGAAGAAGCCCTGGCAAGAAGATGTCTGAGTGCCACCATGCACTGCACCGTCTATACCAAGTCTGAGTCATCACTTGTCTGTTTCTGCAGGGATCCTGGCTGTCAGCATTCTCAGATCCATCCAGCCCTCCTAAAGGAGGCCACATTTATTTTTGGGACGTGGGAGGGTTGGAGTCTTCTGCCTGGGGACAGGGTTATCAGCCTTCCCCAGACCAAGCGGTTCTGTTCCATGCCTCTGACCCCCTCTACACTCATAATATCATGAGCTGAAATAGACGACATTCCCATTAACAGTGCCGCCAACATGCCCTCTCCAGTACCCTGGTTTTCATTTTACACTTCTTGATAAAGGTGATGCTATCCTAGGGCTGGCAGGTCACATTCTTTCCCCCCTGTAGGCTAGAGACAGGAGTCATGAGCTCTGTACTTCCGGCTCCAGCAGGACTCCTGGGCCATGCTGAGTGGCAGACACAGTGGGAATCTGAACGAAGCCCGTGGAGAGAAACAGTCCATCTCTGGGTGTTTCCTTTTCTCCTCCCCAGAACAAGCCATATCTCTGAAACATCCTGAGATGTTAAAGTCAATCTGGCCCCCAATCCCCTCTCCCTATTCAATGGCATTCATTTCGTCATCTGCAGTGTGCTTCCCGTGTGTCAGGCCCTGTGTTAGGGACTGGCGTATCTGCAAAGCCTTGTTATTGACAAAGGATTTCTAGTCAACATCCAAAAGCATTCCAAGGTAGTGGTGCTACAAAGTGATGTGAGGTTATATTTTAAGCTGCTTCTTCATGGTGCAAGCATCCACCATGCTCCCCTGGTAACCAGTACCAAAAAGGAGAAGAGTAAAGATTTTGGAATCTACTGTTAACAGTCAGATCTTAAGATGACCCCAGTGGATCTTGCCTCCTGCTATGCACACTTGTGGTTAATTCCCTCTGCGGAAAGTTGGCTGGGACCTGTGGCTAGTTTCTAACCAACAGAATACAGTAAAGGTGGCATGTCACTTCTGGAGTTAGGTTATAAAAGACTGTGACTGCCACCTTGCTAGTAGACTCCCTCTTGCTGGCTGTATTTTTGGGAGGGGGTGGTACGCTGTGAAGCTTACGGGATCTCTGTTCTCAGGCCACGGCAGTGACAGTGCTGAATCCTAACCACCAGACCACCAGAAACTCCCTCTTTTGCTGGCTTTGATGAAGCAAGTTGTTCATACCTCCATCTTGGAGAGGCCCACGTGGGATGGAACTCAATGTGGCCTTCAGCCAATGGCTAGCAAGGTACCAAGACCCTCAGTCCAAGAGGCTTCAAGGAACAAAATTCTTCCCATAACTACAAAAGGGGGCCTGAAAGAGAGTCCTTCCCCAGTGAAACCTTCAGATGAGACCCCAGCCCTGGCTGACACCTTAATCACAGGCTTTGTGAGAAACCCTGAGCAGGAGACCCAGGTAAGCCACGCCTGGATTCCTGACCCATAGCAACTGAGATGATAAACGCGTGTTATGTTAAGCTGCTAAGTTTTGTGGCAGCTTGTTATACAGTAATAGATAACCCGTGCCAGTTAACCAGGATCTGAATCTTGGCTCACCACCTAGAAACCAGATGACCTGGGGCAGGTTTATTTTTCTGAACCTCAGTTTCTCATCGACAGCACAGGAGTGACAAATCAAGGGATCTGCCTTAACTTCTTCTTTATCCCAGTCTGCGTAGCTCAGAGATTGCACAGGGCAGCAAAAATCCTCAAAACTAAAAACCACTTCTCTAATGAGGTCTCCATGCACACATCCTCGATGATTTAACAGCAGCCTATACCCTGGGCATCACGGCCTTGAACTTCAGTCTCTGCCTCCCTATCAGGTACAGCGTCCAATAGTACAATGTGAACCATCTGCAAAGTGAAAAGGCAAAGCTTACAAAGGATGTAGGATTCCATGAAGTTGATGGATATGATGATGGAGAGCTGTTCTAAATACACCAAAGCCATTAACAAGTGACAATCGTACTGGAACAACGAAAGACAAGTCAACTGATACTTCAAAGTGGGAAAAATACCATACAATCCTTCCCCCAGAATGTTGAGAAAATAAAATGTGAAGTTATATTGTATTATCATCTAGTTTTTGCAAAGAAAATATAACCTCAAATTAACACTCAATTGAGTCTGTTTTCATTGTAAAAATTAGAGCATAGTTGCAATTATAACCTCAATTTTGTGAACTATGAGGTACAATAAACACGTTTTTGTATTTTAATTATATTTTTGTGATTACGTACTAATGAGAAATTTCCTTCACTCTTTAGTATGAAGTTTGGTCCCCATTTTCAGCAGATTCCCTTTAAGTAGATATTCACTGATTCCTATTAACTGTGGAATAAGGGACCCTCTAAACCCACCTCATGGCATGGTCATGTGGATGAAAAGAGAACCACATACGTAAACCACCTGGAACCCTGGTAATTACCAGGCAGTCATCAGGTGCCAGTTTCTTACCTCCTTCCTTCTCATCTTATGCTCACAGAGGAGAGTAAAAAGATGACTTCAATGGGATATAGAAAAAAATCATCTTGTCCTAAAAAAACTTCCCTGTTCCTGAAATGAGGCAAGAAAATCATATTCACAAAGAACCACAGACAAATCTGTATCTATATCTTGATCTATGTATATCCTATCCATATCCATCTATAGATTTACAGATGTGTAACGCAGATGCAGGTTTTGACCATCTAAACCGGGAGTTAGCAAACTGCGGGCCTGGGGTCAAGTCCAGCCAGCTGGTACTTTTGTAACTAAATTTTCTTACACCACAGCCACTCTCCTCTGTTTATATATTGTCTGTGGCTGCTTCTGTGATGCAGCAGCAGAGCTGAGTAGTTGCAGCAGAGAGACCATCTGGCCCACAAGCCTAAAATATTTGCTATTCGGCTTTTTAAGAAAAAGTTTCCCAACTTCTGATTTAAACTAAGAGCCCAGGGCAACTGAATTCAATCGGTACCACCTCAAGATGTCTGATATGCCTAATTGCAGTGCAGAAAAAAATATTTAAAACTGAAAGTAAAGGACTTAATCTCACCGTGGTTGAGATAGATGACAGAATATTTAACAAGATTAGAGGAATAAAATAGGATCACATCCAGGTTTGTGGAAGAAAAGAAATACAAATTTAGGGAAAAGAATACAAGTTATGATAAAAAATAGCACCGGGCTTGCACCTTAAGATTCATTAGTTTCGTGGTGAATCTGTCTCTGGAAACATCTATTTGAGTTTCATGGTATGTTACAGTGCATTTCTTCTTGAGCGTCCTGTCTGCTTACTAATGTGGTTTTTTTTTTTTTTTTCCTTTGCAGTATGTGGGCCTCTCACTGTTGTGGCCTCTCCCGTTGCGGAGCACAGGCTCCGGACGCGCAGGCTCAGCGGCCATGGCTCACGGGCCCAGCCGCTCCGCGGCATGTGGGATCTTCCCGGACCGGGGCACGAACCCACGTCCCCTGCATCGGCAGGCGGACTCTCAATCACTGCGCCACCAGGGAAGCCCACTAATGTTTTTTAAACAAATCAGCAGCTCTGTCTGAAGGCACTGTTGCTGCCCCAGAAGCATATTTGTGGATGGCACCGACTGTGTTACTTTGGGCTGCGAGGAAACTTCTCCACGACCTGACCAAGTGTCATGGGCACCTCTTGTCAGGGAACAGCCTGGGCCCTAGAGCCAAACGCATCAGGGTTTCAAGGCCAGCCTCACCACTGGGCTTCTGGTCCCTGATCTAAAGAGTGGGGTGAAGTGCCTACCTGCCAACAGGATTCAGTGGGATAACAGATATAAGATGCTTACAGGCTGGTAGTACTCAGCACTCAGCAATTGGTACTTTCCTCCCGATTTGCCAACGTACATGCCCATTTACAAAATATTTATAATTGGGACCCTAAATTTGGGAATCAGACATGGAATGAATTTGAATTTTGACTACACTATTTACTGCTGTGTGACTTTGGGCAAGTAACTCAACACCTCTGATCCTTCAATGCCTCTCATTCCTTTTGGGGATAACTGCAGATGTAGCAATACCTTGGAGATATTGCAGGTTTGGTTCCAGACCACCACAATAAAGCAGGTCACGTGAATTCTTTGGTTTCCCACAGCACATGAAAGTTACGTTTACACTATACTGTAGACTATTAAGGGTGCAACAGCATTATGTCTAAAAACCAATGTACGCACCTTAATTAAAAAGTACTTTATTGCTAAAAAATTCTAACAATCATTTGAGTCTTCTGTGAGTCACAGTAGTAACATCAAAGGTCAATGATCACAGATACTATAACAAATATAATAATGAAAAGGTCTGAAATATTGCCAGAATTACCAAAATGTGACACAGAGTCAGGAAGTGAGAAAATGCTGTTGAAAAAAAGGGCACTCATAGACTTGTTCAAAGCAAGATTGCCACAAACCTTCAATGTGTAAAAACAGTAGCATCTGTGAAGTGTAATAAAGTGAAGCACAGTAAAACGAGGTATGCCTGTATTACACCCCACAGAGTTGTGAGGACCAAATGTGCCTCAGTTTCTCCATCTGTAAAATGGGGCTAATAAAGTGCTTAGGCTAGTGCTTGATAAATGTTGGCAATTAGTATTATTATTATGACTGTTATTTTTAATATTCCATAAAATAAAGTGTCTGGGAAATTTGTAATTTCTCAATAACTGGAAGCAACTCTTATTATTATAAGACATCTGGAGTTCATCTCACATATATCATCTTTGGGTAACTCTACCAAGAAACACTATATTTCATTATCTCTCAGACACAATTAATTGTAAGACCCATTATAATTGTATAAACTACTAAGAAAGGGAAACTGGCAGTTAAACTATGACAGCCATTGATTGTATTCCACACCCTCATTTTAGAGATGTTAAAATGGGAAAAACATGCATTTAGAATTGACAAAGCATCTCGAGGTAGGTAAAGCTGCCTTACAGCCAAGTCCTTTAGGACAAAAACCCTTGGACAGGACAAGGGTCATGATAGGACTCTGGGGATGTCTGAGGGGCTGGAAGTAGATCCCGTGTCCCCAGCACCAGAAGGGCACAGGCATTAGTGTGGGTCCAGGGTTTATTTGGCCTAAGACCTTCTGCTTTCATTGGACCTGTTACAGCCCGAGTTTGTTTGCATCTCCTAACATTTCACATCTTTTATTTCACAGGAACTAAAGCTCCCACATTTTCATGCAGTGAAGCTTCCTGGGGCTCACCTCAGATAGCAGAGTGGTAAGCGTCAGGAATCCTGTATGTGTTCCCAAGTGTCACAGGCTTTACGCCCTTCCTCCCTGGATATGACCATAACGGGCACCCAGGTTTGAATCTGGATCCTCCTTCTTGTGGGGTGTATGACTTCCGGCAAGATACCCCATCTTTCCGAGCTTCAGCTCATTTATTGGAAGACTTGGAAAGGAAGGCACAAAGGGCTGCTCACAGAGTTGTTGACAAGTACTCAGTGAGATAAGGTTTGCCAGGTGCCCATCCCGGCTCCCCCACCAGGATACAGGGAGCCCCCCTACTCCTATGCTGCAGCTGTGCTCCACCCCTACAGGAATACTAATCCTTTAGCAAATTATGCCCATTTTTCCTCTGAAATAATATCAGACATCTGGTCGACTTCTCTCCATCTCTAGGACTGACGCCTTAGAAAGGCTACCTCATTTTTCTCTTGGATCACTCCAGGTGGTCTCCTGACCTGGCTCCTACAGCCCTCTACTCCTGTCCCTCCAATCCATCCTGGAAAGTCCAGAGCAATCTTCCCCCAGCCTCATTTCCATCACTCCCCACCCTCCCTGCCTTCCCAACTCCTCATTTCAATTCTACAGAAAGGCTTTCGTTTTGCTCCCGTCTCCTCTCACCCTGTTCCTCCTAACCCACTATCTCTCCCCACCTCCACACACACAGAGCCAAGCATCGTTTGGACAACTTGGCTTATCAGAAAAAGAAAGGTCTTAGTGGGAAGGCAGAATCTGGTTTCGATTTCTGGATCACGTTTCTAGCCATGTGCACTTGGTCTCGTTGTCTTGCCTCTGGAAACCTCAGTCTCCTTATTTCTAAAATGAGGCTAATAAAACACCAGTGTAAACATGGGACAGAGGCTGCTATTCCAGTGCAGATGGAGGGTAAGCACCAGTGGAAGTTGGTAACTTGCAACCCCCTCCAAGCCATTCCCAGTGTCCAGAGCACAGACTCCCATCCATTTCCTTTGTCAAATTTCTTTCTTTCTTTTATTTTTCAGTTGAAGTATAGTTGATTTACAATGTTGTGTTAGTTTCAGGTGTACAGCACAGTGATTCATTATCTATCTATCTATCTATATTCTTTTTCAGATTCTTTTCCTTTATAGGTTTTTACAAAATATTGGGTATAGTTTCCTATGCTATACAGTAGTTCTTTGTTGTTTATCTATTTTATATATAGTAGTGTGTATCTGTTAATCCCAAACTCTTAACTTATCTCTCCCCCTTCTTCCCTTTCGGTAGCCATAAGTTTGCTTTCTATGTCTGTGGGTCCATTTCTGTTTTATAAATAAGTTCATCTGTACCATTTTTAAAGATTCTACATATAAGCTATATGATATTTGTTTTTCTCTGTCTGGCTTACTTCACTTAGTATGATAATCTCTAGGTCCATCCATGTTGCTGCCGATGGCGTTACTTCATCCTCTGTCAACTTTCAACCATGTCGACAGTAGTGTATCATCGTACAGAACTTCCCATGTGCACATACACCCCCAGAAAAAAAGTTACAGTATTTTTTCATGCCCATGTAGGACAGCTGATCCTGGAAGACTGGGTAAAATACAAAGCTACATTCCCACATGGCCCACTCTCACCAGGACCATTTTTATGGAATTTTTCATAATTTCTTCAAGACCTTGTCACAGGACACATTGTATTAGAGAGCTGGATGGGGTTGGGTGGTGCTTGCCATCAAGAAATCAAGAAAGTGGGGCTTCCCTGGTGGCGCAGTGGTTGAGAGTCCGCCTGCCGACGCAGGGGACACGGGTTCGTGCCCCAGTCCGGGAAGATCCCACATGCCGCGGAGCGGCTGGGCCCGTGAGCCATGGCCGCGGAGCCTGTGCTCTGCAACGGGAGAGGCCACAGCGGTGAGAGGCCCGCGTACGCCAAAAAAAAAAAAAAAAAAGGAAATCAAGAAAGTGAACCTTGAAAAATCAGAAGAGAAACAGTAGGTGCTCCCTTGGCTTTGCTGCAGGAGTGGGCATGAAAAAACAAAGGTGCAATTAAAAATTCATAAGCCTCAACTAAAAGTCCAGTCAGCTTTGTGAACAAAATATTCTTTGTTTCAGACTCCGGGTAGTACTTCCGAGGTCTCAATCCATCCTTCCATAGACGCCCACTCTGCCACTGGAATGATACTGAACCCTAAGAGGACGCTTGATTTAACAATCGGTTACAGAGCACCTACTATGCTGTGAGCCTGTGATTTATGAGAAATATATATGCGGTCTCGTCCCAGCTTCTGGTACTGAGTTCATAAAACCTTTGGAATTTCCTTAGTGAGTAGCACAATCAAGGTGTCTTTTGTTATGTTAGTGAAGGTGACTTTTGGGAAGCACCTCAGGATGGGGGGCTGTTACCAGGAGAGGTAACCAAGTGATTAGAGGGTTGGAACCTCCAGTCCCAATTCCCAGACCTCTGGGGAGGGCAGAGGGGCTGGAGCTTGAGTTCCATCACCAGTGGCCAATGATTCAATCAATTATGTCTATGTAATGAAGCCTCCATAAACACCCAAAAGGACCAGGCTGGAAGAGATCCAGGTTGGATCCATGAGGGTGGAAGGTGACAAGGTGATGGGAGGAATGGCAAATAGGCTGCATGGTTCCCCTTCACCCCTCCCACTTTCCAGAAGGAGAGGGGCATGTCTTAAAAGGTTCACAGTAGAGGCTAGCATTTTCTCTCCAGTCCCACCTCGTGTCTCTTCCATCTGGGCATAAGGATATTTTGCAAGGAATTGGCTGGGACTTGAAATCCAGAGCCTAGAGTCTAAGCATGTGCTTCTAGGGCATCCCTTCCCTTCCCCTCCAAGTCACCTCTGTTCCCATAGTCTTCCAGCCTCTACAGCTGCCCCAATAATAGCCTTCTCTTCTGCATTTCTCCCTGCAGATCGAAAGCATCCCATCTCCTCACTGGTTCTTGGTCTCTGTGCATGCCTACCATCAGATACCTTCCTCTGTGCATCCCCAGTCTTCTTGGTTTAAAAGCCTCAATTCACAGAAGACATTCTAAAGCAAACAATGGAGACCAAAATAAAAGAATCCTCATATTTAATTCTAAGCCTAATAAATCAACTATTTTCATTTTCTCCTGCCCTTCTGCAGCCCAAGGACACAGGCATACACAATTTTTAATATTTGCTTTGTCTCAGCAGCATAGTCTACATTTTTATCTTATTAAAGCATAAATATTCTTCCACTTAGCTATAAAATATTCAAAACAATCATGTTTAATGGAAGAGCTGCATTCTATGATATCAGTGCACTGAAATATATATAACCATTCTCTTATTGCTGGATATTCAGATTTAGGTTGCTACCAATCCTGTATTGTTATAAGTAACACGATGGTAAATATTTTTGTGCATGAAGTTTTTTCTTCTTTAGAACCAATTCCTCATAATAAATCTCTAGACTATCTGGGCTTTGAACATCTGAATGGATGATACAGTCAGATATTCTGAATGGATTCTTTATACTTTTCTGAAGGGTCACACACTTTGCACTGTCCCCAGGAACACAGGAGCACCCACTGTCACCCAATTTCACCAGCACTGACTATTTAAAACAGCTTGCTAATTGACTTGCTAGTTTAATAGGTATAAAATGGCACCCAGGATTTGCATTTTAAAAGGGAATAAAGCCTTGCGCCCAAGGATTAAGTTACTTCTTGTGGGAGCTCCAGCTGAACAACAGAGGTTTTAGGAGAAAAGGGAGCAAGTCTTCTCAACAGCTGTGAAATTGTCCCAAGTAGGCATTCACCTTCCCACTCACATAGGGGCCAAGCCAGCCTTTCAGCTGCCTTCGGGCTGAAGACAGTGGGAAAAATGCCAGTGTGTAATTGGCATATTACTTTTCTTACCATGCCCTGGAGACTTTTCTCATTCAGAGATAAAAATTGGTCCTCTTAAACCCAGACCAAAAGGTGTAAACATCTTGTATTTTCTTATTCCATTAGCACCTTCCTACAAATGGCTCTAGTGTTTCTTTTGAGAGCTAAACACAGAGACACAAAGTAAGATCTGGGCCCCTCGCTGTTTTCCCCCCAGTATGACACAAGCCCTGATTATTCTAGATTTTTTTTTCTCTGCTTTTGAAAATCTCATTAGAATGGAAACATTTAGTGGCTTCAAGTTTCCAAAATGAGAGAGACTTTTTAAACAGTGTGTCCCATGATGGCGTTAGCATGACGGAGACACATCTGTTGGCCCAGCTGCACTTGTAGAAACAACAGCTATCATGGCTGATTGAGCAATTTCCTTCCTTCCCTGGGTACTGTGTTCATCTTTAAATGCTCCTGGATTTTATATTCACTCACTCAGTCCTTCATTCAATACACGTTTACTGAGCAATTACTTGTACTGAGCCCCGTGTCAAGGTACAGAGGTGATCCAAGAATCAGGTCTGCCTTTGAGATACTTACAGCATCATCAGGAAACCAATTATTCCAGCGGACATTAAAGCGGACAGAGCACGTGCGACTGTGTGGGGACAGAGGGCAGTCAAGAGCACCCTAATAAGTTCTCAGGCGTTACCAGCTATTAGCTACAATTTCAAAACCCAACAGTATCTTGGAGCTTTGAGACCCCCTTCCTCGCATTTCTAAGGTCAGTCACTGGAGGGAAAAATGCAAGACCATTCACTAGCCACGGGTGTTGGGAGTTACCTCAAGCTTGGGTTCACTGGCTCTACAGTTCCCAGTTCCTAGGACTAGCATCAAACTTTGTAAATTGAGCCACAATATTTATCTGAGGAGAAGGCTGAGAAAGTAGAGCAAAAGTTGCATGTATTTGGACATGTAGGAAAAGAGGGATGGGGAGGAAAAGGAATACTAGGATAGGAAATCTCATTTTAAGACGTTGCCACCAACTACCTGGGCCATCTTGGACAAGCTGACTCTGAGCCTCAATTTCCTCATCTGTGAAATGGGTCTAACCAACTGACCTCTCAGAGAGATTGTAAGAGTTGGGTTGGGAGAATCAGTGAGAACAAGCACACACAGTTCTGGCACATTGCAGGCCTTCAGCTCATGTTCATTCCACGTTTCATCCTCCCAAGACACCTTCTGGATCTAGAACAGATTTGTGATTCTTATTTGCATCAGGAGGTGCAACAGGGAATGTCCTGGGCTTCAGGCCACTGGAGAGGAGGCAGACGAGGCAGAGTGTGGCTTAGAACAGGCCCTCGGGGTTCAGTTACAGGGGAATTGTGATGAGCAGGAAGCAGACAGGCCCTTTCTCAGGAACTATGGGAACGATTTACCTGTGTGGGAAGAGAGATGGGCCACTTGTGGGTGCTTTGCTTCTAGACACACCCCATATTCATTGAAGATAATCGGCAATGGGGTTTCACGTTCATTAGCCCTTGTCTGTCTCATTTGTCATAACTCTCTGACCTCTCCAGGAGGTGTCCTCCTCATTCTCTGACTTTGTATCACCTGTCTCTGTCTTTTCTTCTTCCTGTCTAGCAGCATTTGTCAGAGCACTTGGGGAAGATATTTGGTGCCAGCCAAGTACAAGCTGAATGAGGCTTTCCCCTTCTTAGGCAAGAAGAGCTGGGTATTAAAAACAATGTTTGTGTTTCAATGGAAAAATTATGATGCCAGTCGTGACCTCACCTTTTCCTAAATTATCTTTTAGCAAAGGGCTTCTCCCCAGATGTAATGATGATATGATTTCCTGGGCATCCCCTATGCCCTGGAACAGTAGTTTGTAAAGCTAGCTGTGAATTAAAATCACTGTGGATCTTCAAAAACAAAATACCATGGGCTACCCCCAACCCAGGAATCTCCTAGTTTAATTGCTCTGGGTGGGCCAATGCTGATCTAGTTTTTAAACTTCCCCCACATGATCATAATGTGAGGTCAGGGTTGAAAGCCACTCTCTGGAAGGAATACGCCACCACTTAACGCTGTGGACTCTGGAGTGGAACCGTATGGATTTGAATCCTGTCTCTGTCTGGTCAGTAGTCAAAGAAGCACGTAAGCTTGTGGTGGGTACCTGCCTTGATCAGGGCTGCGTCTGTGCAATCAGAAAGAATGGTGTCTGAATCATAGCTCTAACAATGTTTAGTGATGTACCCTGGGCAAGTTGCTTGATACCTATAATCTCCTTATATGAATGAGTTTTCTATGCCATGTAACATACTGCCACAAGTTTAGCAGCTTAAAACAGCACACATTTATCATCTCACAGTATCTGTGGGTCAAAAGTCAGCATACATGGTGGCACAGTGGTTAAGAATCCATCTCCCATGCAGGGTACACAGGTTTGAGCCCTGGCCCGGGAAGATCCCACATACTGCGGAGCAACTAAGCCCGTGCACCGCAACTAATGAGCCTGTGCTCTAGAGTCCGCAAGCCACAACTACTGAGCTTATGCACTGCAACTACTGAAGCCCGCGTGTCTAGAGCCCGTGCTCCGTAACAAGAGAAGCCACTGCAATGAGAAGCCCATGCACTGTAACAAAGAGTAGCCCCAGCTCAACGCAACTAGAGACAGCCTGCGAGCTGCAAAGAAGACCCAATGCAGTAAAAAAAAAAAAAAAAAGTCAGGGTACAGCTTATCTAGGTTTCCTGCTTAAGGCTGTATCAAATGTCAGCCAGGGTTGGGTTCTCATCAGAGGCTCGACTGGGGATGAACCTGTGTCCAAGCTCCCTCTGTGGCCAAAGGGATTCATGGCGACTTGCTTTTTTAAAGCCAGAAATGGAGAGAGGAGGGAGGGAGGGAGAAAGGGAGGTAGAGAGTAAGGTTGCAGGGGGCACTCTAGCAAGACGGTGCTAAGCTTTTATGTTATTATGTATATCAGTAGAGGGGATGGTGAGGTCCACCTCAAAGTCTGTGCACTGCACTATTCCACTATTATCACCTGTAAAATGGGGAAATTATATTTACCTTAGGGTAGTTGTGAATATTAAATAAGACAACCCACTAAAATGGCACATAAATGCTCAGTGTTAATTTTCATCAACAGTCCGCACAGAAGCCACTGCTGCACGGCTTCCCCATCAGAGATCACAGCGCCTCCCTCTGGGCCCACAGAACTCTGCACAGACCTGCCTTATGGCTCCTATTACAGTGTCTTCCATCCAACCATCAGGTCTGCCGGGCACCTCATCAAAATCTTGTCACGTGCCAGCCATTGGTCAAAATGCAAGGCATGCATCACTTTCTTTTAGCTTTTTGGCTGCGTTGGGTCTTCATTGCTACGCACCGGCTTTCTCTAGTTGCGGCTAATGGGGGTTATTCTTCGTTGTGGTGAGTGGTGTTCTCATTGCGGTGGATTCTCTTGTTGGGGAGCATGGGCTCTAGGTGTGCAGGCTTCAGTAGTTGTGGCATGTGGGCTCAGGAGTTGTGGCTCACGGACTCTAGAGCACAGGCTCAGTAGTTGTGGCGCATGGGCTTAGTTGCTCTGTGGTATGTGGGATCTTCCCGGGCCAGGGCTTGAACGCATGTCCCCCGCATTGGCAGGCAGATCCTTAACCAATGAACCATCAGGGAAGCCCTAGGCATGCATCATTTTCTTTAATCCTCAGAGCTAACTACTGATATACAATCTCTGCCATTTTCAAGATGGGCAAACAGAGACTCTAAAAGGTATAAGAAAACTCTGCATTGTTTAGATCATACCCTCCCAGGTTATCTTAAGTTTTTCATTGTCCTTAGGGGCTTTAGTCTTTCATTGTCTTTGAGCTACTTTATAACTGTAAATTGTAAATAAGAGAAGGCAAAGCCAACTAATTCTTGTATCTAAACATGCAGATTCTGTCCTGTCTAGTATAGGTTCAATTGATTTCTTTCCCCTTCCTCTTGTGAAAAAAACCCAGCGTTGCCAGGTGTCCATTTATTTCAATAGTCCTGATCTATGAATGTTTGTTTTCTCCCTTTTGAGTCTTTTGTAACATTTGCCTGGTTCCTTCATTAATTGATGAATTAAAGAAAATCTTTAACATATGTTCATTTTATAGATGTATAGGAGTCATGAGTTTACTTTTTTAAAAAAATTATCTTTTAACAAAGGTTACATAAATTTCCCAGGCCACATGGCTTGTAAGTGGTAGAACTAGCATTGATGTTCATCTGGCAACAAAACTCACATTCTTGGGCTTCCCTGGTGGCGCAGTGGTTGAGAGTCCGCCTGCCGATGCAGGGGACGCGGGTTCGTGCCCCGGTCTGGGAAGATCCCACATGCCGCGGAGCGGCTGGGCCCGTGAGCCATGGCCGCTGAGCCTGCGCGTCCGGAGCCTGTGCTCCGCAGCGGGAGAGGCCACAACAGTAAGAGGCCCACATACCGCAAAAAAACAAAAAACAAAAACACCTCACATTCTTGACTGTATACTATAGTGCAACACGCAGGGTGGTTGCCCACTGATGCCTTGTTTGCCTCTCTGGCCGGCTGACCTTGACCTCCTTTTATTCATCACAGGCTCCCACACTCACTTTCCTATCTCCCCATGTCCATCTGATTCCTGCAGTTCCTGCAAAATTCCCTTAAAAAGCCCCACCAGTGGCCTTGGTCCCAAGAGCCTCCAAGTCCTTCCCCAAAAGGAGTTGACACCTGTCTCCCCATAAATTCTACCCAGTTGTCTTGCTTCTCTACTATGGAAACATACACAACACTACCTTTCATTCACAAATGGCTCTCCACGCCCACCACCCAAACTTTCTCTGGTTTGGAATCACGCTCTTTAAACCTGGCCTCTGATGACAGACTTTTGAGTGTCTTTGCCATGTTGATCATTCTCTTTTGGACATGTTCCACTCTCCACGAGCCCTCAGTAAGTGGTCCTTAGATCTACACACAAGGCTGGTCTGACCATGTAAAGTGCGAGGCCCCCTTCTGGATGTCCAGGCATGGCCTCTTTTAGAAGAAGACTCTTAGGTGAAGACTCAACTTGGGAACCTTGTCAGGCTTCAGTCCTCAGGCTGCAGACCCTGTATCCCTCATGCTGACAAGTCCTCGTCTCCGCTCCCTGCTCTGTCTCCACTGACGTCACCATCCATCCCCCAGGGCTATGACGTTGGCTCTTCCCTACATAGGCATTAACTACTTGGGGTAACTCCCGCCAGGCCTGAGGAGCCCTGAGATGCTCTTCTCCACACAGAGCCCTGCAGGCAGCCTGGAGCTGTGGATAGAGAAGGCAGACTTCTTCAGGTCGCACCACCGCCGTACTCAGACAGCTTCTGAAGTCATCGGAGTTTGGGGCACGCACAGGACACTGTCGACTCTCCAAAGTGAACTTATGGAAAACTGAAACACAGATTTTTTTCCCCACATTTATTATAAAATCATAGATCGTTTCTCAGTGCTTGTGTAGTCGACGTGTTCTTGGACCTAAGTACAGGCACTTCCATTTATCTTTGCTCCGTTTCATCTTCTGAGACCCAGCCTGTATCTCTAGCTGCCACGATCATCTTCGACACTGAGTTCTGCTGCCGGAGCATTAACTGTCCCTTGAAGCTTTGCCATCTGAACGTCTGATAGTCCTTCCAGGGGCACATGGACTTCATTGATGGAGGGGCCACTCTCCTTCCACAACTTCCCATGACTTCCCCCTCCCAGGGGGATCAGGGATGCCGGCTTAGGGTTCCCACTCCCCTCTGTTCCCCGGAGCCCATCTCCTGGAGAGAGCTTGCGGGTTTGGCTTTTTCATCTTTCCGTATCTGAGAGTAGCTGCTGATAACATGCCAGCATCAAGGGCTCAAAGACCCAAATCAACACCAGTTACACTCAGCTCCTGCCAGGCATACATCATCCCCTCCAACCCTGAGATGCTGACAAAGCTTGTCCTCGGTGTGTCCCTCTCTTACTCACAGGTCACAGACCCAGAGGATGTGGAGAGAGAGAGCATCCTTCGTGGGCCGATCCGAAGGCCAGCCACCGCCTTGGTAGGCTACTGCAAGCTCTGGTTTGCAAACCATCCTAGACGAAGTAACGAAGACCCCAGATCCATTTATCAAGGTCCCTGTGCTCTCACGGGGCTCTGATGGGGACTGAGTAATCAATGCTCCTTGACGCCGAGCTATGGGGCTGCATGGGAAATGTGTCATGAGCGTGGCATCTCAAATGGGATGTTTTTTTCTCTCTCTCTTTAGAGATGAGGACACCAAGTTTCCTCCTTGAAATGAGGACAAGAAAAAAAGACAAAGAGAGAAGGAAAAATATGCAGAATGACTCAGAACCAAGGTACCTGACTAGTGCATTTTAAGTATGTGGAACTGTCCTCACTTTAAAGATAAAGCAAGGCGTGGAGGGAAGGGGTGGTGAAAAGACCCAGGACTGAAGTCAAGGGCCTGGGTTCTGGTCCTGGATCTGCCAACTACCTGGGTGACCGGGAATGAGTCACATTGTCTGTCTGAGCGACAATGTCCTCTAGTAACTAGATAATTTCTGCAGATCGTTTCCCATTCTAATACTAAGATACAGACCATCATTTAAGCAATAGACGTGCTCCTGAAAATATATGGGCAGACTTTTGTGCTCCCAACTGAAGTAGACTTTAAATAAACCAGGCCAATATCTCCTTCTCTTTTTCTCTTCCCTCCTTCACTCCCTCCCTCTCTCTTTCTTCCTCTTCTTTACTTAGGAGTGGAGTTCTTTCTTCAAAAACAAGTCTTTAAAACTACCGGCCATTCTCACACCGGTCAGAATGGCCATCACCAAAAAGTCTACAAATAATAGATGCTGGAGAGGGTGTGGAGAAAAGGGAACCCTCCTACACTGTTGGTGGGAATGTAAACTGGTACAGACACTATGGAGAACAGTATGGAGGTTCCTCAAAAAACTAAACAGAGCTACCATATGATCCAGCAATCCCACTCCTGGGCATATACCCAGAAAAGACGAAAACTACAATTCGAAAAGATACATGCACCCCAATGTTCACAGCAGCACTATTTACAACAGCCAAGACATGGAAGCAACCTAAAGGTCCATCAATATATGATGGATAAAGAAGATGTGGTTTATATACAATGGAATATTACTCAGCCATAAAAAAGAATGAAACAATGCCATTTGCAGCAACACGGATGGACCTAGAGATTATCATACTAAGTGAAGTAAGTCAGATGGAGAAAGAAAAACATTGTATGATATCACTTATATGTGGAATCTAGAAAATAATACAAATGAATTTACTGACAAACAGAAAAAGACTCACAGACATAGAAAATAAGCTTACGGTTACCAAAGGGGAAAAGAGGGGAGGGGTAAATTTGGAATTTGGGATTAACAGAGACACACTACTATATATAAAATAGATAAACAACAAGGATTCACTGTATAGCACAGGGAACTATATTCAGTATCTTGTAATAACCTATAATGGAAATGAATCTGAAAAAAAATATATAAAACTGAGTCACTTTGCTGTACAACTGAAACTAACACATTATAAATCAACTATACTTAGGTAAAAAGAATCTTATGCAGAAGTCAAATAAATATAACTGCAAAAGTGAGAGTGGTTTTATGGGGAGGGATGTTTGTCCACCCTTGGCCACACCCCCTCCCCTCCGCTCCCCTTCCCTCCCCTCACTTCCCTCCCTCTCCGTGCACACATGCAATCGGCACCATTTGTGGAGCACTGAATTAAACTATCCCCCTACTTAAAAGAGTCCTTGTTTTGATGAATGCTCTACCTGGGAAAGCAAAAATGACTCAGCCACATGAGGGCTAACGAAGCACTTTCCTGTCGTTACCTCATCGCTCTTCTCTGCAAATCTGCCAGGCTGGGTGATATACCTGATGCTACTGGAGAGGAGACTGGGCTTAGATGCATGAGAGGTGGGACGTGTCATTCTTGGTCATCGCTGTAGCCCAGACACCTGGGGACAGTACCTGGGGCATAGCAGGTGCTCCGGAAATAGTTATTGAATGAATGGGAGTGGGACTTGCTGACTCTCCTTAACCAAATCCCTGCCAGGGTTGGAGCTCCAAGTCTTTTCTCCCTCTTCTGGTTCACAGGCACTGAGGTTCCTTTCTTGGAAACATATGAGCAGTTGCAAATTCCACCCTGTAAATTTGAATTTTGGGTTGGACAGGTCTATCTCCCCCACACGCCCTGAACCATAGCAACGTAGTATCTCAAGGCTGTCCATCATTCATAGCAGAGGGAAATAATAAATCTCTATCCTGCCTTCTTCTCTTCATAGAGATGATTAAAGAAAAAGGGAGCCAGACAGGGATTCTAAAGCTTTGGGCAGTTCTATTTTGCCCTAAAAGACTGTAGCAGACGTTGTCCATGCTCTGCCCAGAGCCTCTAACCAAGTACCTTTTACTGCTCCTCAGTTTCCTTCCTCCAACAAGCCTTATCTGCTATTCTTCTTTGGAAGAAGTAGCCCATGGGCTGCTGGAAATGCTTCATCTGTGGCCAGGAGCAGAAGGTAGAATGCATGGCCAGATGCGGGTGGGGCTTAGCCAATGACGGATGGGTCCTGGGTCAGGGCTGTAACTCACATTCTGGGACCCCTGGTAGGGTCAGGTAGAAGCTGCCCTCCTTGGGACTTTGCTGAAATCGTCCCTTTGTTTGTATTCTATAGCTTAGAGTCAGGTTCTTGAAAATCTGATGTGAGACAAAGGGGAGACTGGGAAAAGAGGGTCCATGATTATCAGTAAACATGAGTCTGAGGATATGCAAAAAAGCATAAATAGCCACATTTCTCTGTATAATAAGCTCCTTTCATGATCCATGCAGAGGAGTTGCATTTCATGGAAGAGTGCTGGGCAGAGAAGTGGAAGATGGGAGGCTTTCAGGAGAAAAGGGCCAGAGGACCAAACCACATGGGAATGAAAAACAATGACAACAACACAACGGCAATAACAAAACACACCTCTGCAATAGGCCAGAAGCTTGGGGAGCGTTTGCTACATGCACAACTGCCTTATGTGCATGATACTCTGAGGGACATCGGCGAAAGGGGCTGTGCTCCAGGTCCTGGAGACACCACGTGCATCAATGAGGAAGTACGGAGCCCTTCACAGAATGTTATCCTGGAAGATTTCTAAGCCAGAGGGCCACAGGCAAACATGACCTCGCTCCACACAGCCCAGTGCTTAAGGAGACTGGGTGGAGGGAAGCAGGCTCCCACCATGCGTGCGATAGTGTTGGAACCAGTTCCACTTGGATCCCAAAGGACATCCAGGTTTCACACTGTTGATTGCACAGACCCCAGTGAAAGGGACAAGTTGAGGAACAGCTCTTAACACAAACAAAAGAAGGTGAAAAATGCCACTAACGAGGTGCAAACAGCACGCTCTTGGACCTTCAGCAGGGAGAGGGCACACCCCATCATCTGGTTATTTGCATCTTAGGAAGCACTTATTAGCCCCCAGTCCTCCCAGAGAGCACAGAGAGGGAAGAGGGGGTGGTGTCACTCCAGAGCTTGCACATGTGAAATGCGTAAGAAACAGGGGTGCACTGGAACCCCTTCATGGGACTCCAGAGAGCCGATGACTAAATGCTCAGGAATTTTTCAAGCTATGGTTAAACTCAGCTGTTATTAAAAACTAAATTATATAAGCTTATAGTGAAATAAATTATATGAAAAAAGGTACTAAATGCTCAAAACTCATCACTACCTAATGATTTTATATTTCACTGTTATCTATGCCCTTGAGGTTATTTACATCTTTTGTTTTCTGTCTGGTAGAAATATTATATAAGGGTGCCCCTTCTCTTCCCTGTGTTCAGTGATGTCATGCTAGTAGTCTGAAATTCACCAGAGAGGGATTATTTACACCTCAGAAACCAGTAAACACTGCAACACAGGGCCCCGCCCTTCCCCTGCTCACGGCTGGTTGTTAAATGTTTAGCAGCACATCCATTGGAGAGGAATCTAAGAGTGTCCAGACAGGGTGCAGAGGAAATAAATCACATGACTTCATTCATTCATCCAACACTGCTTATTAATCACCTACTATGTGCAATGTACATGTAGTTACAATTTCTTCATGGTTGGCTGTAACAGTGAGCTCAGTCAAAGCTGACTGATTGAGCTAATTGGGGCAAAGGTCCAAGCAAACCACTGGAAGTTCCAACTACTGAGCATCTTTCAATAAGTGCATTTTGATGATTTCCAGATCATGTGCGGCTCCATCTAAGAGCTAACTGCCAAGGAGGGGTCCGGGCAGACCTGCTTCAATAAATAGATAAAGATCATTTAAAAGCAGCCCATTAAACGTTTGCATGCAAATGGACTTGCCAGTCTCCTTGAAAAACAGTTTGTTCTCCTAAGGAGGTTAAATATTTTCCGACTTATTTGTGTTATTAATTTGCCTAGCCAAGTGTGTGGTTGAGGGTGCATTCTTAATAGAGGATGCAAAGACCTTGCAGAATGAGCCTTATCCTTGAAACCTAAATGAGGGAGGTTTTATGAATGCCGTCAAAATGACCACAGACTTTGCCTGTTTCCCGAGGAGAATAAGTATCTGCCCCATTCAGGTCAGATAGCCCTGGTGTAACCTACAGGACGGGGAATAAAAGAGAAAAATGAATAAACTCCAGGCATGCTGCATGCCTCCCACCTAGCACAGTACCCAGCATAGGTGTAACCCACAGGTGAGGCACATAATAGAAAAATGAACAAACCCAGTTGTGTTGCATCCCTAGCATCTAAATAGCATGCGGCACATGGTGAGCATCCAGTAGATTTTTGTTGACTGAATAAATGTTCCCATGCCATAATTCTAACCACAGTTTTGATGAGAAGGGTTCTCTAATAATGGTAGACAGAAAAAAATCATAGAAGAAAAGGAGGGAGAAAGGGGGATTTATAAAAAGAGTTAGACTCTTTTCATATCATATCTCATTTAATCCTTGCAAGGTTTTATTCTCCCCATTTTACAGATGAGATAAACTAAGGGTAATCAGTGCACCCAGTATCTCACAGGTAGGAAGCACAGAGGGAGGTCAAAATCTGGTCTGTTTCAATTTAAAATCCATGCTCTTTCTATGTATTATGAAATGGTGACAATCTTCCTGGAAATAATCAATTTAAAAAGAAAATCTTTCCCCTGCTCCCTAGAAAGTATGACGAATTTCCCTTATTGGAGAAGAGAGAAAATCGAAAACTGAAAACTCACACCAGAAACACAATGGTGGCCTAGCACCCCTTCCTCACTTCCTTTCTTCTGTCCTGGACCACAGAGGAATGGTGTGTGTGTGTGTGTGTGTGTGTGTGTTATTATTGTTTTCCTTTATTTTCCTGATCATCAACTTTTGCTTCAATAGTGAGTCGGGTGCCAAACTCTACTTACAGCATCTCTGTTCCACAAAACTCTCTGTAAGGGGAGTATTATCGCCTCCATGGCGTGGATGAGAAAATTCAGAAACGGCTGATTTGGCTAAAGTCCACACCAGTAAATGGAACATCCAGGAATCTAGCGCAGGCTTATCTGTCACGAAAGTGTTTTTCCATTAACGGTTTTCTCAAACTCTAGTGTGTGCAGGAATTACTCGGGGACCTCACTAAATACAGATTTTGATTCAGCAGGTCTGGGGTGGGGCCTGATAAGCCCCCAGGTGATGCCGAAGTCTCAGGCCACCTTTGATGAGAAGGTTCCCAGGTCAACCGCTTAGTCAATTCTGAGCTCACCCCATTGTTTGGGGTTAGTTCTCAGTCCTTCCTCTTGTCTTGGTGAAGTTTCCACTCATCAGCCACAGTGAGGACCTGACAGGACAGGGTAAGCAGCAGTCTGTCCCCCCCTGGAGCCTGGCCAGCTTCCTCCCCCTTATATCCGTTCCATCTCTGGGCAATAGGACCATTTACCCTGGAGCCACACAACTTCCCGGCTCTCCCCTCTTGGCCCACACACACCACCTACCTCTATAAATGGTCTCTGAGCCTGCAGTCTTGGCCCCTTGAGACTATTTTTCATAAGATAGTCATTGTGAGCTTTTTAAATGTAAATCTGATGACATCACTCTAGTTCTTAGATTCCTTCGAGAAAGGGGAAGCACCAACCCCCTTGCTCTGCCCCAAATCCTCTTTAACCAGAGCACCTTCCTTTTTATCTGCTTGTGGATACTGTGGTTCAGCATAGAATGTAATTAAAAATAAAACGAAAGATTCTTCTTCTAAAGAAAAGCAAGAATCCCTCTGACCAATCCAGTCTATGTCTTTGCCTTTTACAGATGAGAAGAACGAGCCCCAGAGAAGCCCAATCCCTTTCCTGAGGAGCCCAGGAAGAAAACTGGGGAGCTGGCACAAATATTAAGACCCTCCTGAAGTTTTCTTTGGTTTTCTCCTTCTCTTTCCATTGCACCACACCCCTCCTCACCAACAACTTCCTATTTTTCATCAGATATTGCTTTCCTAAGATCCACTAAGTGAGTTCCTTTACTGGCTGAGAACAAAACACTCACGTCTGCTATGCCTTCTCCAAATCTGCCCCCTACAATTCCAAGCACGAGGAAAAGCAGAAAGACGTGCAGACTCTTACATTGGTTTTATAAGCAGCCTGTCGCAGACTAGACTGATTGCTTGGTCATGAGATCCGAAGCTTGGGGACAGTTAGGGATAAATAAGGAACAGTGACCAAAGCTACCACCTCCCTCCCAAAATTGAAGGAAGAATCTTTAAGGCTTTTATGAGGTACCATGGCCAAGGTAAGCTGACTCTCAGGGCATGATAAAGTGAGTGCAGAAGCAGACTGAAGTAAGTACTTTGGGCCCTGAGCTGATGGACATTTTTCCCTAAAGTATTATTCTCTTAAAAAACATCAAGAATATTTTATGATGAAGGAAATCCTTCCTTTAATCAAAAAGTGCACCCCCAAAGCCCCTGATTACCAAATCTATACAGGCAAACAAGGCTCCCTAAAATTGGTTAATTTCCACATCAGCCCATTGTCCCCAGGACGACATATTCACAGTAGGTTAATAAATATTCCTTGAGTGAATAAGCATGTAATGAAGCCGACTGTTTGCAGGGAAAAGAGATACTTGGTACATCATTGCTTGCTAAGTTGAACGGTCTCGTTAGATCCAGAGATGGGGCACCTCAGTGTGGGCTAAGAGCAAGGGAAGGTACTCTGAGGGGGCTTTGGGTTGGTGGAGAAGAGAACATTCAGGAGGGTCCCAAGAGAATCAAAGTCTGCAGGTGGGGAGTTGTGTCTCCTTTGCTATATATGGTAGAGGAGAAAGCCAGGAGCCAGGTAAAATCTGAACCAGCAACTCTGTCTAGTGCATCAGCCACAGGAAGGCTTTTGTACGATGTGCAATGTACAGGTGGGTGGTATACAAGGGACCTTTAGTTATGTACTTAATGTGGATTTGAAAAAGCATACAATGTAGCATATCAGATAACATGACTTCACAGATACTATTGCTTAGGATCAGGCTACATTTATGGGAGCCAGAATCAGCGAGTTTACTTCAAGAGAAAAATATTAAATCGATACCAGCTTGGATGTGACAAAAATCATGAAGGTGAACAGGAGCGACTGGTAATTGACAAACACTTCGTGAAAGCTACGTATCAATGATCGTTATTCATTGTCTCATCAAAGGGCACACTGTGTGTGAAAGTGTTTTGTGGATTTCGTTCACTCATTCACAAGTGTGAAAATTTATAATTCAGCAAAACAGATTAAATGAAATACTATAGACAATAATGAATAACTTACTTCTCGGACAAGGAAGGAAGGAGACAGTATCTTTATGGACCTGCTAAGAATCAAACAACATGGGAGGCCTGGGGATTCAGATAGAAACAAGATGGGTTTCCTTCTCAAGGAGCCTGCTGTCCAGAAGGAAGGCAGGCAACTATGGACGTAAACTGCGATCCCACGTGAGAAGTATTTTCACAGAGATGTGTACAAAGTACAAGAACATGTAGGAGCCATCAGAGTAGGGGCAGCTGGCAGAGGTGGTGGTAGATGACTTTAGCACCTTTTGCCAGATGGGACTATCGCTTGCGTTACTTACAAGTCAGGTGTTGAAGGAATTCTAGTGTAGGAATCTCAAGACACTGCAATCATTAAAAAAGCATAAATGCAAGCTATTACTATTATATTTAATGAAATGAATGACATCAAACTTCAGTATGCATGAGAAAGACCTGCAGAACTTATTTTAAAATAAACATTTTGGGACTCTCCCTTAATAGGCTCTGACAGTATGCTTGGAATGTGGTTGGGTTAATCTGAAATGTTAAGCCTAGGAGATTTAGATGTGGCAGGTATATCCTCTGAGAGACTAACTTATAGAAGGCAGGAAACTTATTTACTTTGGACAACTCAGTATTGAGCACAATGCCGGCATACAGCTAGCGTTGAATAATGTTTGGTAAACACACACACACACACACACACACACACTAAATTATTAAAATCTAATAACAAATCTGAGCTCCAGAATAATATTTTGTTTTCCAATGGATTTAATTTATAGACTTAAAATTTACACTTGCATCCTTCCAGAAAGTAATGGAGATAGCCCATAATTAAAATTCAGACACACACAAATATAAACAGGATTAATTGCTTTTTAAAAGTTAATTTTTTGGATTGATTAGCCCAGGCTCAGGCTGACGGCTGTTGGGCCTCCCTTTGGGCGGTAGAGACTCTGAGAGTCTGGGTGCCCTTGAAAGTGAGGAAACATTCTCCTGCAGTACATTCTGACCTGCCCCCCTCTACTAGTTGGTCTCAGTTAATGGGGTCTGAAGCACCAGCTTGTCAATCATCAGGAACATACTGTACCCTCAAGAATCAAACTCAAGGCAGGCCTTCTCATGTTGCCATTTTCTCTGTCTCTGAAAAGTGTTAAAAGTAGGTTCATTATGGCCAATTGAGCCAAAGGGAACAGGACAATCCTTTCTCCAAGTGGCTGGAAAATAAGCCAATCGCTGGGCCACGTGTCACCCAAATACCTCGATTCGGATACTTTTTGAGCTTTCAGCAATGCTCTGTCCTAACTTTCCATTCTTCTCATGAGAACCTGCTGCGCCTAGCATGAGCTACATAATGGTAATTCCATTCACTGGAAGAATGGATGAATGAATGAATGAAGGCACGGTCAGGTCTCATTACTGTCTACTGTACTTCAAGCATTATGCCAGGCACGGGTACGATGATAAAACAGAGCAGACACGGCCCCTCTCTGGGCTTACAGTTTGTAGGAGAAGGCTGCATTAATAACGTATTTATGCTAAAGTTAAGACAGAATAGACCCACCAGTTTGTCCCCTGTTTGCAAATCAGGAAGTGAGGATTCCCAGCGGGGCTTGTTCTGTGTGAGCCCCAGGAGGAAAAAATAAATATACTCTATTGGTAGCAGTAACAGTGAGGAATATTGTGCCCAAATGAAAAGAACTTTTAAAATATCTTCACACCTCTAATAGAGATGGCATAAGATAAATATAAAAGTAGCCGAGTCCCTCCATGAATTGAAGCCAGAATTGAAATATGCCAGAGGAAATCAAGTAGTCAATCTAGAAAGATCATAGGAATCATATTCTGGGAGTGAAAGGGAAATGGTGTCTGGGAAGGCAGTTCAGAGCCTCAAGTTTTGCTAAAATTCATCAGTAGCAAGTAGGAACGGGTGCAATTTAGGACAGAGAAGACAGGGTGGGTGAGCGCATGGGCTTCAGGATGAAGACCTGGGATGACAAGGCAGATCTTTACTTAGCTGTGACGCTAAGTGGATGACAGTGGTGTCCGGGGTCTGTTCACACTGCTTTGCAAGAGCCAGTTATGTGCACCCCTTCCTGACTCTGATTTCAGTCACTTTACATTGGTTACTTGAAACTGCCCATGGTGGGAGTATTAACACTATAGGAAGAGGCAAATGCTACAAACCAGTGTTTTTCTTTAAGTTAGTAAATATTTATCAGCACACGACTAGTTACAGAGTCCAAGCTAACAGCCAAAGGGACCTGCATGAAACCAGGAACTGAGAGCCAGAGCTGTGCTCAGGTGGTGGTGGCACTGGCCGCCTTGGAAGTGCCATTTCCCCTCCCCTGACATCAGCAAGGAGATTCAACTTTCACGTGGGGGCCTGGAACAAGTGCTCTCGAAGGCGGCTTCCTACCCTGAGTCTGCATCCCTATGCTAGAAACAGTCATGGAGGATTTTTTTTTTTTTTTTTTTTTTTTTGCGGTACGCGGGCCTCTCACTGCTGTGGCCTCTCCCGTTGCGGAGCACAGGCTCCGGACGCGCAGGCTCAGCGGCCACGGCTCACGGGCCCAGCCGCTCCGCGGCATGTGGGATCTTCCCGGACCGGGGCACGAACCCGTGTCCCCTGCATCGGCAGGCGGACTCTCAACCACTGCGCCACCAGGGAAGCCCAGTCATGGAGGATTTTAAGATTGCAGTGGTGAATGAAATGCCATATTATGGGGTGTCTTCATCCACTGCTGGTGGACAAGGGTGTGTGTGTGTGTGTTTACAAGCATAGAGGCAGGTTAGGGAATCATGGCTTAGTGGTAACATTTAAAATAAACTCATGAATTGACAAGTGGCCAAAGCCCAAATCAGAGTAACTTCAGAGCCAGAAACACAAAGCCGGAATGCGTGAATTTACACACTAGGTATGGTGTTTTGTTTTGTTTTTTTTAACATCTTTATTGCAGTATAATTGCTTTACAATGGTGTGTTGGTTTCTGCTTTATAACAAAGTGAATCAGTTATACATATACATATGTTCCCATATCTCTTCCCTCTTGAGTCTCCCTCCCTCCCCCCCTCCCTATCCCACCCCTCCAGGCGGTCACAAAGCACCGAGCTGATCTCCCTGTGCTATGCGGCTGCTTCCCCACTAGCTATCCACTTTACATTTGGTAGTGTATATATGTCCAAGGCATGGTGTTCTTAAAAATAAACCTGACTTGTAGCTATTACAGACAGTACCATTTTGCAGAAGTGTAAAGAGAGGTGGGTTGAGGCTGGTGCAAGATCACCTGAGAAATACAGCGGGGTATCAATTATCAATGATCTCCTGGAGCTAAGTCTATGACCAAACAGAGGAAAACTGATTTCACTGTAGATCCCGCCAAGACCAAATCAATGAGTGTGAACTGTGTGAGGAGGATGTAATTCTGTGCCCACATTTTGGCAACACTCTCTGAGTGATAAAAATAAAAGTCACATTTATACAAAGGTTTTGAAAATTTCACGTCCATTATCTGACTGAACCATCACAGCATCTCAGAGGAAAGTATCATTGACATCATTTTTCAGAAGACAGAAGTGCATCTCAGAGAGGGGAAGTCACTTATCCACGGTGGCAGAGAAGGTGGTGGCACATACAAGTTGCTACGTAATAAAGTACTTAATACATATCTCACTCCCAACAGATCCATTAATAATGGTTCTTACTTCTTCCACTGAGAAGGATCCCTATTCCTCATACCTTGACTCAGAACCAAGGATGCACAAGGCCCTTTGCTATCTGGCCTCAATATACTCCAACCCTCCTTTACCCACACCTTCCCAAGGACCGCTAGCTGCAACCACATTGTGCTCTCATGTCTAAGATATTTTCTTTTCTAAAAAATTTTTATTTTATATTGGAGTATAGTTGATTGACAATGTTGTATTAGTTTCAGGTGTACAGCAAAGTGATTCAGTTACACATATACGTGTATCTATCCTTTTTCAAATTCTTTTCCCATTAGGTTATTACAGAATATTGAGTAGAGTTCCCTGTGCTATACAGTAGGTCCTTGTTTCTTATCTGTTTTAAATATAGCAGTGTGTACATGTTATATGACCTTGTACACGCTATCCCCTCTCATCCATACCCACTTTCCCCATTCTCGGCTTATCAGAAACTTAAGCATAAATTCGAAATTTAGCTTAACTGTCACCCCCTCTGTGAGGCCTTTGCTAGATTTCCCAAGAGGATTTATTCTTCTTTTCCTTCTGGCTTCACTTTACTTTGATCCCACTTTTACTACTGGGGACAGAACTGTTTAGGGGTGTTATGAGATGAACTGTGTCCCCCTAAAATTCATTCCTTAAAGCCCTAACCCCCAGGACCTCAGGATGTGACTGTATTTGGACACAGGGTCTTCCGATTGAGGATTAAGTTGAAATAGACTCTAAGTGTGGGCCTTAATCCAATCTGACTCGTGTCCTTGTAAGAAGAAACAATTGGGACAGAAAAAGAGATACCAGGGGCTCACTCACACAGAGGAAAGACCATCTGAGGACACAGAGAGAAAGTGGCCACATCTACCAGTCAAGGAGAGAGGCCTCAGGAGAAACCAAATCTGCTGACACCTCGACTGGACCTCCAGCCTCCAGACTGTGAGAAAATAAACTCCTGTTGTTTAAGCCTCCCAGTCGGTGGTATTCTGTTATGGCAGCCCTAGCAGACCAATACCGGGGCCTAGTTGACCCGTGCTTTGCGGAAACTTGAACCCACTGCCGGGTGGTGATCAACAGGGTCGCTGGGCCCTGTGCCAAGGGCAGCTCTAGCACATTGGCTGACACTTTGCCAGCGCTCTGCGGAGGAAGCCACGTTCGCCTGATTCCTCATTTCTTCTCTCCTACATCCGGTGGTCCCACTGTATCTTCTTCTATCTTTGGTTTACAATAAACGGCCCCTCACCACAATCATGGGGCTCCCTGGCCTCTCCACGCCTCTGCTACCACGCACATGTTTTGCCCTTGTACAAAGTCTGGCTCATCTCATTCTGGGTTTTGACGTTTCTCTCTCACCACAGGCGTCAATCCTTTAAAGAGAAGTAGGCCTTCTCCTAAACTTCTTCTCCTAAACTCCTAAACCCACAGCATTTACCAATTTTATATACATGCAACATTTGTTGCAGGAGTTATAAACCATGTCTGTTTTTGCTTACCTCTGTTCATAGTGCCTGGCATGTAATAGGTACTCAGCATATAAACGAGAGATTTTTTTTGGCTCTAAAGAACCACTGTTAACATTTTTTATTCTTTTAATATCTAACTAATTGCAGGGATGTGGCAAAATTCTTATTTCTGACTTTGATTCAATTGACAGTATAGAGGTGACCTTGGAAACATTCTTTGTTGTTGTTGTTGATTTATAATGTTGTGTTAGTTTTAGGTGCTCAGCAAAGTGATTCAGTTATACATATGTATTCTTCTTCAGATTCTCTTCCATTACAGGTTATTACAAGATATTGAATACAGTTCCCTGTGCTATATAGTAGGACCCTGTTGTCTATCTACTTTATATATAGTAGTTTGTATCAAAATGAGTGATTTTTTTTTTTTTTTTTTTTTTGCGGTACGCGGGCCTCTCACTGTTGTGGCCTCTCCCGTTGCGGAGCACAGGCTCCGGACGCGCAGGCTCAGCGGCCACGGCTCATGGGCCCAGCCGCTCCGCGGCATGTGGGATCTTCCCGGACCGGGGCACGAACCTGTGTCCCCTGCATCGGTAGGTGGACTCTCAACCACTGTGCCACCAGGGAAGCCCAAAATGAGTGATTTTTTAAAAAAAATTATTTTATTTATTTATTTTTGGCTGCGTTGGGTTTTTGTTGCTGCGCGCCGGCTTTCTCTAGTTGTGGCAAGTGGGAGCTACTCTTCATTGTGGTGCGCGGGCTTCTCATTGCAGTGGTTTCTCTTGTTGCAGGGCACAGGCTCTAGGGGTGCGGGCTTCAGTATTTGTGGCATGCGGGCTTCAGTATTTGTGGCACGCGGGCTCAGTAGTTGTGGCTCACGGGCTCTAGAGCGCAGGCTCAGTAGTTGAGGCACATGGGCTTAGTTGCTCCGTGGCATGTGGGATCTCCCTGGACCAGGGCTCCAACCCGTGTCCCATGCACTGGCAGGTGGATTCTTAACCACTGCGCCACCAGGGAAGCCTGAGCGGTTTTTTAAATGAGATAAAATACCCCAAAGTGCCCAGCCCAGTGTTTAGCACATTGTTGGTATTTAAGAAATCTCAGTTTTCTCCCCTTGATCAAGATGACTGATACTGAAACCTTGGCCTTCCATGTTATTAGAAGGGAACTCCTCTTTTCCGCAACCCCATTATCAGTGGTGTTGTGGGAGACTTTATATTATGGGTAGTAGATTACACTGCCATTCCTATTTATTCATTTGCCCATAAGAAGACTAGAAACTCACCTCCCATCGCCCTCTGTCTTGCAGAGTCTTCTGCGTCTCATAAACTGTAGACATTGCTCAAACTCAGAGAAGGGGAGAAATCAAGACGCATTACTGAGTTCACGCAGACTAACAAAAACAACGAAAAACACAAAACCCAATAAGACTGTGTTTAGTGCCTCCAACAGTGAGCAAGCTGATTTTGCTGAGAACGCCTCTGCTGGTAGAAAATAGCGTTGAAAAAATCAAAGCTATGGCAATTAGCCACAGGGAGCTTCCACTGACTGCTCATACATTTGTTAAGTAAGCCCAAGGCAGTTTTGGTTCTGGGGAAACTTTTTTGATTTACACAAATCAAGTTCATGTGATTTCTCAACTAGTGGGCTTTTTTCCCCAAGAACTCAAACTATTCCGGCCTCAAAGTGACAAATGAATAATTTTATTGAGGAATATATAGAGAGAGCCACCCTATTACACTGAATAATTCACTTATGCACCCATCTGTTCACTCTTTTATTAAAGAAAATGTTTATTGAGCACCTGTTATGTGTCTGGTATAGAATTAGCCACAGAAGATACATAATTGCAAAAGAAACAGTCTTTGCTTTCAAGGAGCTCACAATCTAGTACCTGTGTCAGAGAGCTATTGTGAATTTTAAATTAATTACTTCATGGAAACACTTAGGAAAATGCCTAGAACATGGTGAACACTCAAAAAGCGTAGCTCTTGTTTTTATTGTTATCTGACAGAGAGACAAGAAAACATATTTTCAGTCCACTGTGGTCAAAGTTGAGGATAAGGGTAACCTTGGGGTCGTAGTGCGGAGAGGTACCTACCCCAGCCTAAGAATGTCTGGAAGTGTCCTTCCACAGATAGCCCGTCAGCTGACTCTTAAAAGGAAAGAAAAAGAGGCAGACAGAGAAGACTGGAAAGGAGTTCTGTGAGATGAAACCAGAGAGATGGAGGCCAAATCCTAACCAGCTTGACGTACTGTGTTAGGGAGTTGAGTTTATCTTGCAGATAATAGGGCACCATCGAAGGTGAAGCCATCCAGAACATACCACCGTGGCATTCAAAATTATTTTGAGCTGAAGTCATTTGAGAATCGAAAGATGCAGAAAAGGGCCTTGTCTGAACTCCCCACCCCCATCTGCCTAAAAGCAGAGCCTTCCAAGAGAATTCAGCTGCCATAAAGTCCTCCCTTCCAAGGGAGGCTTCCTGTACAGGGGGAAGATTGATTCCTATCACCAGAGACTAGAAGTCAGTACTGGGATGAGAAACTGCATAAACAAACATTGTCACAAAACTATCATAACTTGCATAGACTTTCCTAAGGCCCATTTTTCTTTCCCCAAAGTCATTCCTTTTTTTATAAGTGCCCTCTCTCCCCTTATCCTTCTCCTATTAACTTGGTATATAAGCCCCGAATTTTTAAAATAAATAAATAAATAAATAGATTTTTGGCTGTGTTGGGTCTTCCTTGCTGCCCACGGGCTTTCTCTCGTTGGGGCGAGCGGAGGCTGCTCTGCGTTGTGGTGCGCGGGCTTCTCATTGCGGTGGCTTCTCGTTGCGGAGCACGGGCTCTAGGTGTGCGGGCTTCAGTAGCTGTGGCTCGTGGGCTCAGTAGTTGTGGCTCCCGGGCTCTAGAACGCGGGCTCAGTAGCTGTGGTGCACGGGCTTAGTTGCTAAGCGGCACGTGGGATCTTCCCGGACCAGGGCTCGAACCTGTGTCCCCTGCATTGGCAGGCGGATTCTTGACCGTTGTGCCACCAGGGAAGTCAAGCCCCAAATTTTAATCACTTCTTTGAAGTGTTTTCTGCACGCTCCTGCATACATATGTGAATGAAGTTTGTCAGTTTAATTTGTAGGTCCTAAGAACAGAACCTGAAAGGACAGAGGAAGAGTTTCTCCTCCCCGCGACAAAGGATTTTAAATGCAATCATGATCACATTTGTGTTTCATAAAGATCTTTCTCGATGTGGGGTGAAGAATGGCATGAAAGGGGCTCCTGGTGCAGCTTTTCCCAGGAGATTACTGATGAGCGACTCAACCAAGCCAGTGGCAACAGACAGCAGGAGGAAGAGGCCGACTCAAAACACATTGAAGTCTTAAAGTTAAATCGACTTCAGAACTTCAGTAAAAAGGATGGAGAGTCAACTTTGACAGGGTTTGGAGGATAGCACAAGTAAGATGGCATTGCTCTTTGCTGCTGAGTTTTGGGTACAGAAGAAACTCTGGAAGAAAGCTATTGAGATTAATTTTGAAGATTGTGCTCGAGGTGCCTGTGGGGCAGCTTCCAGGCGGTGATGGCTAGTCAGCAAACACAGGCTGGAATTTCTAAAGACAGTCTGATTTGGAGCTAGAAATTTGAGAGTCGTGAGCTAGCAGGTGGTCTGTTAAACCACGGGAACAAATAGGATTGAACAGAGCGTTCGAGAAGAGCAGAGGGTGTGGAGTGGGTCATTCCTAGACCTTCCAAGAGGCACATTCTTGTCACTAAATATACTGAACAAGGAAGCAAATGCAGCATCGCCCCAGGACGAAACACGGCAGGGCAGAGAGCAGCCCCAGGCTGAATGCATTAAGGCTAAGGATATGCCACTATCTCCTACACGGAGACTTGCCGGGGAGGGAGCTTGGTAAATATCTCAACCCACATAATTGGCACCTTTCACAGAACACTCTAGCGCAGAAAAGCTGCTGGCTCTGGGAAGGGCACGATGGGGTCCGACGGCTCACCTTCCACCTGGGAAACCAATTTTGTCAATAACATGTTTGCTCCTCTGCTTCAGGGCCACGCTGGATCCACCTCGCCTGTTTCCAGGTGACAGGACCAAACGCCCCTCCCAGCTTCTCCCCAAGGCTGCCTCCCTAGAGTGGTACGGGGTGAGGTCCAATCAGCATTCAAACTGGCACCTTCCCAGGGCTCCCAGCAGAACGGACCCCTGGAGGCTGCCAAGTCCTCATCTGCACACTGGCAGCTGCCTCTTCAGTTTCCCAAAAGCCAGGATAAAAACAGCTCCCTACCTTCCAAGATGAAGCCTCCGCTAGAGAAAAGAGAAATCACACCCACGCACTCCATCGAAATTCATCTTCCAATTTCTCAGCCTGTCACTGCTGAGAAAGACACAGCTACTGCTGCCACCACAGGCAGAAGAGGAAACCGCTCCCCCGCCCTGACACACACACACACACACACACACACACACACACACACACACACACACACACACACACACAACAACCCTCCGACCTCTCTCCAGATTCAGTCACAGGACAGTTTCTTACGATGCGTCTTCCTGCCACTCAGGGAGGTCCCCGTGACAGTGTTTTGAAACTTTCTACAGAAAGCAGAGACATGAGAACTGATCCCAAGCCACAGGTGCCAGAGCAACGGGAAGACGTGATTCCTGAAAGTCACGGCCACACTAGTTTTTGGCAAGAAAGCACTATATTTTACTGGTGCTTTCCAAACCTGTTTTTCTTTTTTACCATTATGCTGTGGCCCTATATACAATACTAGGTTGTATAGCTTCAACCCTCCCCTCCCCCTCCTCCAGAATTACATCCACTTCTCACCAAGAACCCTTGTTTAGTATTATGGGTTGAATCCTGCCCCCCTCCAAAGGATATGCTGAGGTCCCAACCGTCACTTCCTCAATATGTGACCTTATTTGGAAAGAGGGTCTTCCTAGAGATAAAGTTAAAATGAGGTCATTAGGGTGGGCCCTCGTCCAATATGACTGGTTTCCTTATAAGAAGGGAAAATTTGGACACAGACAGACATGCCCAGAGGGAAGAAGATGTGAAGGCACACAGGGAGCAGATGGCATGGGACCGGAGTGATGTATCTACAAGCCAAGGAAGGAACGCCAAGAACTGCCGGTAAACCCCAGGAGCTAGAAGAAGCATGAAGGATTCTTCCCTAGAGCCTTCAGCGAGAGGCTGTGGACACCCTAATTTTGGACCTCTAGTCTGCAGAACTGTGAGGGAACAAGTATCTGTTGTTTTACACGCAGTGCACAGGGCTTTGCTACGGCAGCCCTGGGAGGCTCACGCACTCAGATACGTGGGCCTCTTTGCAGATGCTTTTAAGCCTTTCCTTTGACTTGTGATGTCCACCGCAATCCTCTGCCCTGTTCCAGGCCACATTTGTATTCTGCATGATGGTTCCAAGGCATCTCATCTTTTAAGATGAGGGTTTGTTTTTTTTTTTTAAATCCTATGTACAGCCTAGTTAGCTTTTTAAAAAATAAATAAATTTATTTATTTTTGGCTGTGTTGGGTCTTCGTTTCTGTGCGAGGGCCTTCTCCAGTTGCAGCGAGCGGGCGCCACTCTTCATCGCGGTGCACGGGCCCTCTCACTGTCGCTGCCTCTCCTGTTGCGGAGCACAGGCTCCAGACGCGCAGGCTCAGTAGTTGTGACACACAGGCTTAGGTGCTCCGCGGCATGTGAGATCTTCCCAGACCAGGGCTCGAACCCGTGTCCCCTGCATTGGCAGGCGGATTCCCAACCACTGCGCCACCAGGGAAGCCCGGCACGATGGTCTTTTGGGTCCCTCCCCTAGTCCCCAGCAGTCGTGATCCTGAGGGTCGCACAACAGTTCTAATTTTGGATATTTTCAGAAAGGAAATTTGTACTGACTGGGCTCCCATAACATATAAAACAAGGTGCTCAACACTCTGGATGTCCCATTCCTCACAACTCCCCTGTGGGAAATAGCGACAACCATTCCAGTAATTTCCAGCAGAGGTGACTGAACTTCAGAGACTAGGAAGTTGATGAAGGTCATCTAACTAGGGACATGGTAGGCTGTGGACTTAAATCATAGGCAAATGACTCCTTAGCATAGGCTCATCCCTCTGAACCACAGGAAAACCTACCCTTTTTCTTGTCCAAGTCTGTATTCCTGTTTCTGCACATGTGATCAAGCTACTTGGAGCATTACCATAACCCCAGAGCGTCTCAGGAGTTAATGTGCACACGAATCCCTGGGGATTTTGTTAAATGGCACATTCTGATTCAGTAGGTTTTGGGTGGGGCTGAAGCAGGAGATAGATGGGCCCCAGGGTAAGCAGCTGGAGTTCATTCCTTGTGGACAGAAACTCCAAAACATCAATAGCAGGACAATCAAGAGAGGAGGCTGGCCCTGCCCAGATGAGAGATAAAAGACCACATATTCCTCCTTCTCGAAGTCAAGGAGACCTTCCTGACTACACATGTGCAGAGAAGCTCCTTGGATGTCAAAAAGGGAGTGGGCGTCACCCCACAGTAAGTGACGTCAACTATCCATAGGCCTCTTCGCTAGAATCCACCTTGGCTGAGAGATGCGCACGCACACATGGGAGGTTCCTGAGATAAACCAAATACGGACTCAGAACCAGGAGAAGCAAGATGACTGGCCAAAGGAGATGGGGAAGGAATGCCCCATAAAAGTGATTCAAACTACATGAGGGCACAACTCTCTCCTCCCGTGTGTCTATCCATAGGTACCCTTTTCCTCCTAATCGACACCTTATTTGTTTCACTACTTTCCATCTCTACATGGAAATTCATTTCTACACAGCTGACTGGCCAGGGCATTGTCACTGGCCACTGGCCCCTGGTGGTCTAGTGGTTAGGGCTCAGCGCTCTCACCGCTGAGGCCTGACTTCAGTCTCTGTCTGGGAACCGAAACTCTGCTTCAAGCCACTGCCTGCTAAGGCCACCCGAGATCAGGGCCTGAGAGACTGCCTTTCAAGTATTTATTGAGAGTCTACTGTGTACCAGGCACAAGGCTAAGTGCTTGGAATACATCAGTGAAGAAAACCAACAAATGTCTCTGTCCTCTTGCAGGGGGTGGCATGAGGACACTGTTACTTGTCAAGGGCTGTGGCCTCCTGTGATGACCCGGCATCGAGGTAGGTATTGGTTGCCTGTTTGGAGGAAAGTCTGCTTTGTTTTCTGGGATCGGCACACAGGGGATGTGAGCATGGTAAAGGATGGAGATGACTGGAATTTACAATCATGAGGTGTGGCTACAGGTTCCCGTCTCTCAATCTGTGTGACAACATTCAGACAGCCCGCCTGCAGCGTTTCCCACCCCACCTGGATATGGTGCCTTAGACTCAAAATGCAAAATTTCCTTTAGACTTAAGTCATTTCCAGGGTAATAAAACAAGTGAAAGAGTCCGTATCAAATGTCAGTCTGGGGGCTTCCCTGGTGGCGCAGTGGTTGGGAGTCCGCCTGCTGATGCAGGGGACGCGGGTTCGGGCCCCGGTCCGGGAGGATCCCACGTGCCACGGAGCGGATAGGCCCATGAGCCATGGCCGCTAGGCCTGCGCGTCCAGAGCCTGTGCTCCGCAGCGGGAGAGGCCACAACAGTGAGAGGCCCGCATATCGCAAAAAAAAAAAAGTCAGTCTGAGGGCCTCAAAGGCCAAGATTTGAAGGGAAATGGGAGATGAGAAAGCTAGCATATATTTGATTATCTACTTCGTGTCAACGATTATTCTTTGTGTGATGATATCGGACCTTTATTCACAACACCTAAGGTATTATTTTCTCAACACAGAAAGTGAAGCTCAGAATGTTTAAATGACTTGGCTAAGATCAGGAACTGCCATATTATCTTTTTCTATAATCGATTATAACTGGCCACCTATAGGGTCCAGTGCCATCAGCTGAGCCTGTCTTAAATGTCACATTTCACTGGAAGCCATTGTAAGGGTCACCCATGGCACTGGCACATCACAGCCCTGGGCGTGGGCTTCCAGCTTTTGCAATCTGTCAGTTTCAGCGTTACTATCCAAGGCTTCCTGGAGAACTAACAATCTCCCTCCAGCCTCCTCCTTCCTGAAATTACTTTGAGTCTCGTTTTGTCATCCCCTACAGCACCAGCTTCCTAAATCAGTGGCTTTCATGAAACGTGCTTCAATTCTCCAAGCAATAACCTTAGAGGTACTTACACAGGTGTTAAATTCCCTCAGTCTCTCCCAAGGCTTTTATTTATTCATGTGTCAGAATGTCGTTGATTGTATCTTCTTGGATTTAGCAGCTTGCCAAGAGCAGGATGTGTTTGCAGGAGTTCACGGAATCAAACTAAGTAGCAGGGAGGGCTGGACTGGGTCACGGAGCAGGTCATAGGGCAGCCTTAGTTCTTCCAGCATTTCCAAAGTCTCCCCCCATTTCACAGCTGGACTTAGTGACAGAGGAGCAGCAGATCCTCCAAATAAAATGATTTAAGAGGCCCCGGGCTTTCTTCGTAATACGTCAGTCCCCTAATAAATAAGGTTCTGCCAAGGCTTTCCATCCATCAGTTAATTCGTCGCTAGGTAAGCTCACTAGCCTGACCCTTAAAGTACTTCATGACTTTGCTTCTGTGTTTCCCTCCAGTCTTTTCTTGCCTCGCCCCATTGCTGTGGAGGTAGCTTCCCCAGCACCCCTTTCATACAAATTCCCCCCTTTCTTCCCCATTCATTCAGTAGAAGCTTCCAAGTGAGGGCTATATGACCCCATGTAATAGGCTGATCGGGCTGGGGGTGGGTCCCTAACCCAAGCTGGGCCAATGGAGTCTTTCCCTGAGAATTTAGTCTTGGGGCATGAGAGATGTTGTCATTCTCTTTCTGGGAGCATGGGGTATGACATGTATTTTGGGAAGCTCTTGGCAATCATGTTGCCCAAAGAGTCCAGGGGAGAAGGGGGAATGTAGGGAAAGAGAGAAAGAAAGAAGGTGTTTAAGAGAAAGGAGAGACGGAGGGTTAGTTCTCGTAATACCTTAGATTCAGCTCAGTAATCCAGGAGACACCCTAGTTTTGTGTCGTTTTCAGTTTTTGTTTTAATAATAAATTCTCTTTATTTCTCAGGTAGCTTTGAGTTTCTGTTATTTGCAATCAAGAAAACCTGACTTTTAAAGCACAGTTCTCCAACAGTTTCACCCAACTTTTGATTTCCCACACTTTTCATCCGATTGTATGCCTCCAGGCCTGTATTCATGCTGCCCCCTGACCCTCTTCCACTGGACCAAGCCTCTTCCTACTCTGTGAAGCCCCTGCCTGTTGCCCAGCGCGGGCCATGGAAGGTGGTGCTGTGAGCAGCTTAAGTGCACAAAGATGGGGCCAGGCAGACCCTGAGTTGGAATCCTGCTCTGACTAAGGGCGAACCTTGGGCCAGTGACATGACTAAAGTAAATATTCCTAACTTTCCTCAGCTTCAAACAGAGATTAAAATACTAGTGCCTGTCCTGCAAAGTTTGGTGTGAAGAGCAACTGAGATCACGTGTACTCAGCACTGACACAGAGAGTCCTCGGTAGATGCCAGCTCTGCCATCATGTCGTCATCATCAAACATCATCATGATCTCATCGTCATCACTCTCACTAGTATCCACTCCCTGTTGTGTCATCTGACTCAATGTACTTTGTAACGTTACTGTGAGTGTATTACTTTTCCACTGCTGTGTGACTACCACAAACTTAGTGGCTTAAATGAGACCCATCTACTAGCTCACAGATCTCTGGGTCAGAAGCATCTCTGCTCAGGGCATCACAGGGCTGAAGTCCAGGTGTTGGCTAGCTGCATTCTCACCTGGATCTTGGGGTCCTCTTCCGAGGCCATTCAGGTTGTTGGCAGAATTCAGCTCCTGTGGTTGTAGGACTGAAGTCTCCGATCCCTTGCTGGCTGGCAGCCAGGAGCCATTCTCAGCTTTCAGGGGCCACCCACACTCCTTGCTGCGTGCCCCCCTTCATCTTCAAAGCCAGCAATGGAGAACCTCACTTGTGCTGCATCCTTCCCAGGCTTCAAACCTCCGTTTTTCTCTGACCTTTGTTCCCAGATTTAAAGGGCTCATATGATGAGGTCAAGCCCACCCAGATAATCTTCCTTTCTTAAAGTCAAGTGTGCCAGATGAGATAACCCAAACCATCATGTCCACAGTCCCTGGAATTAGGCAGGGGCCAGGGAACGGTGGGGGCCACCTTGGAACTCCACCTGCCATCACGGGCTTAGACAGAGACGATGTGAATAAACCTCGTCTTGTGTGCTACTTGGCACAGAGCAGGCGCTCACCCAGTGGTTATTTTCTTGTTTTCATTATCAGTGTTAATCGCAGTCGTGTTCTCAGTCAGGCTTCTGTTTTCTCAGTGTCAACTCTGCTTTCTCTCTCTCATAAGTTACAAGAAAAGGCACTTGAGTCTCTGCAAGCATCAAAGATTTATGGGTTCTTTTGTATGTTTGGATTGAATAACCTGATGGAGGTCACGGTTAAGCTGGAACCATTTGGGAAACAGAGGTCCCACTGGAAAGATTTTCAAAACGTTCACTCTCAGGCAGAATCAAGTATTTTTCCAGGTGAAAATAGTTTGCCCTTTGCAACTGTGATTCTGTAACTGGGCTCGGAAAACTCTTCCCAGTAGTAGTGGAGTTAAGGAAGAGCTTGGAGATAATCCCACATTCTTCCTAGTTTGGCCACATTAGTGTAGGCGGCAGCACGGAGGAGAATCGGGCTTTTCCGATGGGTTCATCCAGAGGAGAATCTCATTCATCCACTGCTTCCTGCCAGGCCTTGTGCTGGGCCACAGAGATAAAGCTGGAAGGAGCCCAGCATGGACCCCACTGAGCAGAGCACCTGCCAAGAGGGGAGGCTGACAATGACACATAGACCCATACATCAGAGGATTTCAGACAAGGGTAGGTGCCATCAAGAAATGAACAGGGTGGTGCCATTGGAAGTGGCTTAGGAAGGTGCTAACTCAGTTGGGGACAGGAGGAAAGCCAATCCAAGGAATGGCATTTTGGCTGAGATCCAAGTGATGCAAAGGAACCGGCCCTACGGAACCCAGCAGAGCATTCCAGGCAGGTGTCAAGATGGTGCAATCTTCACCACTAGATCCGATTTACTTTTTAAAATGATGGTTCTGGCCATTGTGTGGAGAATGGACGGTGTGGCATGAGGCAAGGAAGCTCCTGCAGTGGTCCAGGAAGAACTGGATGGTGGCTGGACCAGGGCAGCAGTGGTGATGGAGAAAAACAGATGGTCCTGAGGCTTTCTGTTTTCCAAATCGGGACACCTGATGTGGTGACAGGAGCACAAACTGTGAGGCTGGACAACCTAGCTTTGGATCTACCACTTTCTACCTGCCCCTAAGCATGGCAAATCACTTAATTGAGCTGAGCCTCAGTTTCCCAATCTGAAAAATGGGAACATGAATAACCACCTCATGTGTTTACTCTGGAAACCAAACAAGATAAAACACACATACATCCTATCACCATGCCCAGGAGGTAGTGTGTTCCATAAGTATCAGTTTTCTTCTGTTTCGAGATCTCTCTGTCCCACACTCAAAAGGCAGCCCCACCTTAAGGTCGGGTCTCAAGAACTCTGTTCAGGCATTCCCCTGTCATTACACAGAGTTAATTTCCCAAACCTGGAATGGAAGAACTGTGGGGCTTTCACCCACCAAGGGAAAACCGTTTTTCACGGAGATGGGAGAATTGTCACAATCTGAAATCCCCTGCCACCAAGCTGTGTAGTCTTGGGCAAATCACAACTCTTCTGAGACTCAGTTTCCCCATTTACAAAGGGAGTCATCTCCTCTGTCAGCCTTAAGCTGTGTATGCCTGGCGGGGGGGCGCTAAAGGTGACAGTCCGTATTTATAGTGTCACCACATATCCTGGTTTGTCCAGATCTGTTCTGGTTTACTCTTGCTGTGCCAGCATAATTATTAACAGCTCTGCCTTTCACTGTCAGAAGTGGTCTGGTTTGAACAACAAATTATTTGGTCATTCAATTTATTCACTTCATTACTTTTCCCGCAGGTCAAGTTAGGCCTTTTCCTTTATTGCTTCAGCTGAAATATTGAAAGTGCCAGGTTCTGACAACTTAAGAGCAATTTTGGATGTTGGGTGTTTTTTTAAAATTATTAAAGGAATCTTTGCCTGCTTTTCTGCCTTTAGAATCTAGTCAGCATACGACACAATTGCCTTGCCTATGTGTAAGTATCTAATTTATGTTATATATCCATATTAAGTTTCTGTAAATTAGTAAAAAGGGCAAACATTTTTTCTGTGTCCTCAGGCTGAAACGGAGGGCAATGGGGAGGGTGGGGGACAGCTGTGTAGCTCGGTATCTCTCTTAAGCAGTGAAGAAGAGTGATGTATTCGTGCGTGAGATGAATGCAAGAAAGCAGGATGGAGGTCTCTGCTTTTTCCTCCCATCAAGAGTCTAAGCGGGGAAGCCAAAATTCCAGGGATGCTTTTAGAGTAGGGTGTCCAGGTGATTCATTAGCTCGGGTTTTATGCTTATGTTGAAGCTGCAGCTTAGAGATAACCCAGAATGTATCCTAAAGGGACTGGGCCTCCCACACGCCCTAGCAGAATATCGAGGTTGAGGCAATTCTCAGGTAAACCTAGGATTTAGCATTTTCTATTCCGGCGTCTGAGTAGAAATAATTTCATGAAATGGACTCATGGAATCTGGATTAGACAGCAAGGGAAAGTGAAAACAGGGAAGAAGATTTGCTACTGACAGAATTCAAATCAAGTCATGGAACATGATTCTGGTTGGTGTTTGGCTGGAAATGACTTTGAAAACATGAGTTTTCAATGTCTGATGTAGCTTTGCTTCTCACCTTCGAATAGACTACCGCTATCTCAGCTGGTGCCATGAGTGTGTTCCCTCCCGGATAAGGGTAGCGTTAACTGGGAACACTCTGGGTCACCCATAAGACTGGCTTAAAGGAGGACATTTTATTTTTCTCACATAAGCAAGATATATGAGACAAGCACCTGCTGGCATCTGTTCAACAGCTCAGCAATGCCAGAGCCTATGTCTCCATGATCGTCTTGGCTTTTCCCTCGTCTTGGTTGTCTCGTCATCATAAAACACAACATCTACAGGTATTAAACCCACGTACAGGCAGAAGGAAGACACGGGAAGCCTTTTATAAGGAAAAGCCAAAAGCCTTCCTGCCACACCTCAGTGGCCAGAACTATGTCACATGACCACCCAATCTACAGGGATGCTGATGGAGTTAGTGTCTGGGGCTGTTCTTGATGAACTGGGTGTCCGTTAGGAATGAAGAGAAGAAAGAAGAAAGACTAGTGGTTGACTAAGAACACCTGCCACAGGGGTATATTTCAGTGATGATATTGTTTACTTGAGGGCTGTATTTTTGAAGCTGGGGATGTAAACAAGTCTTGACCAAGGGCTTGCTCTGTGCCCACGGTGCCCATTTGTTGAACAAATGAAAGAATAAATGAATCAGTTAATAAGAGTCTACGATGTGCCAGACACTGTATTAGGGCTTTTCCATATTCTAAGTCCTGTAGCTCTCACAACAACCCTACAAAGCTGCTATAATAATTCTAACCGTTTCATGGATGAGAAAATAAACTTAGTGACGTTAAATAAGTTGCTCAAGGTTACGGCTGGAAAACTGCCAGGACTCACATCACTGCGTTTATCTGCTTCTAAGCACAATGTAAAGTTCTTCTTACTTTATAAAGATATCATGCAACAATAGTATCTTAGATAATCATTCTGTGATTACAGTTATTGTTATCCATCACCTGCCTTTATCTTTAGAAAAACACTGAGTGGTAGAAGGGAAAAGGATTAGTTCCATTTTTCGCAGAAGTGGAAACTGAGGAGGGAATTGAACTAACTTACTCAGGACTATAGTAAGCATTATACAGTCAAGGGCATCCGGAGAGATCAAGGATATTTTAATTTGCTTAGAATTTATTCCTCTTTGCACAGCCACTTACAGCAGCACCACATTTCTTACGAGGCAGGAAGAAAGCCCAGCTCATTTTTTTTCATGCATTAGTGGAAAAGAAATATCTATGAGTCATGCAGAACGGCAAATACCTCATATGTGGGTACGGCAGAGATGATGACCTGAGAGGTGGTTAATGCACCTGCTTGCTCCCGTCTAATAACTTTTCACTAGTCAATCAACAGACATTTATTGAATAAGACACTGTGCAAGGAATTAAGCGGTGAGGTGGGTGGAAGGCAGTCCCACCCTGTGTAGGAACTGGGCGGGGCACGGACATCCATGGACCATCTATGATGTCTTGGCAACTTGCATACCCTGTCTCATCTGACCACGAGAACAACCTCATGATACAGGCCCTGTTTATGCTTAGAGATGTCAAGACACCTACCGAAAGCCACAGAGCTGGTGAGTAGAAGACTTGGGATTTGAAACTAGAAAACTCTGATTTCAGAGCTGCAAGTTTACCTTCTGTACTACACCACTTTCAATAGCATAGCAGCTGGTTTTATAATGATCTATTGTTTTGTTGGGTTTCTTGACTAAATAGATGATAGATATACTAAAAACGTAGATTCCATACCTTTTTCATTCACCACCAGATCTCCAGCACCTAGGACAGCGCCAAGCACATAGTATGTATAATACAAAATAAACATTTATTGAATGAATGAATAATTGAGTTATTTTTTGTTTTAGAATCCCAAGGGCTTATCATAACATCTGACATTGTATTTTACGGGGAACAAAACAATGTTTGTATTAATTTATAGGCACTTTGTTTAGTCAAATCCTGTGGAGTAGACCTCACTTTCCTAGTTTTATAGATGAGAACATAAATCTCAGAGAAAGTAGGCACTTGCTTTGGGACAAACGACTCTTTGGAAGAGAGGCTGGGATGCCACCTCTTTTCTACCATGATGTTTTACATAAGGAAGTGGGGGCAGTCTGAATATTTCTGAGGAGGAATAAGACAACAGAATTCCTAGAAGGAACCCTGGCAGTAGGGATAAAAGGTATCAGGATGGGAAGATACCAGGCAGGAGAAAGAGAAGACCCATCTGATTAATGTCAGTTCCATTCTGACAATGGGCCATGAGGCTTAACTTTCATGATATGGAGCCCATTCTACAGATTAACAACCTGAGGCTCAGGAAGGTTAAGTGACTTGCCCAAACTTACAAAGCTAGTATGTGATAGAGCCAGGATCTGAATCTCCACATGTTGGATACGATACAACCTCACGAGTCTTATAAGTCTCTAGTCTCACAATGGCAGTCTCGAAAGGAGAAGAAATAATGTGATCTGGAATTGTTCCCAAAGGCTTCCTGGAGGAGGTAACAGGTGACTTTGGTTTGGAAAGTGAGGTAGGGAAGGAATTCCTGGCAAAGGTGTGGAGGCCAAAAAGGAAACACATATAGGGTTCTGAGGGGTTTCAGCCTGAAAGAAGCAGAATAAAAAGCAGTAACTAAAAAGTGATTTTTTTTAACCCATTTATGAAAATTGTGTCAAAAGCCTCATCAAGTAAGACCAAGAGCTGCTTCATGGAAAGAGCCAGAGCTTTGGAGCCAGAGATTTGGTGTCAGGGCCTGATTCCCAGCTTAATAGCTGTGTGTCCCTGGGTAAATTACCTAACCTGCCTGAGCCTCAATTTCACAGCAAGATAAAGTTACTAATGGTTCAATGTACACACTAAGTGCTCAATAATGGTTCATTTCCCTTTATCCCTTCCCTTCACGGCTGAACCTGTAAGGGTAGAAATATCCATCATCTTTCCTTGTATCCAGATTCCAAGCTCTTAGGAAAATATGTTGGTTTCACAATCCAGGTATCATCATTATTGTGCTGTGCACGTGTGCTCATCCTTCACTGAAAATCTGAGGAAGATCAGTGGCAAAAAGCATCAACTGAGCCTTCAAATGCCAGCTGACAGAAGGAAAACTACAGCCTAGTAGAGCAAGGGGGTGTCCTGGATGTTACTGTGCTGATTCAAACACGGATGAGCAACGGGTGAGGGGCCGAGGTTCTTGGTCTCCCTGCAACCTCTAGAGTCTCAAAACTGAACAGGACCAGAGATAGCACACAGTGCAAGGTTCTGAAACCTCAGTGATTACTTTTCCATATTTAATCACCACCTGCACCATCAATTACTTCTTTTTCTTGAGCTTGATTTTTTCACATAAAAGACATTTTCATAGTTATTTTGAAGAAGGAAAGTATATTATTACCTGCAATAATTAGAAGGAAACTGTAAAAATAAGTACAATGACAAAAAAAAGACTGTGACTAAATTAGAGCCAGATTCTGTTGCCCGGCTAACGTTTTGAGCCCAGGGCTTGCTCTTTTTTTTTTGTTTGTTTAAGAAAAGAAAGACCGAAAGAGGAAGGAAGGAAGGAAGGAGGGAAGGAAGAAAGAAAGGTAGGGAGGCAGTAAAGGTAACTATTAAGGGATAGAGAGGTGTTGAAAATATACTTTCAACAAAATGGGAATTCCTCCTTTTAACCAGAAAGATTGAAAAGAATAAAAAGGGAAAAACTTAACTATGTGATTCAATGTTATCTAGGGTCCTATTTCTCCATTTACTTTTTAAAACATCTGACAGAAAGAATCCGCGTTGGGGAAAACACAGATCCAGCCCCTCACCATGCACATGAGAGACTGAGGTCTCGTGAGCATCCTGAATTTGAATCATTGTACAGAACCCAGCCCGACATCCCCTCTGCTCCCTTCCTCTGCCTGCACAGAAGCCAGGATATGGTGCTTCTCTCATTTCGGCCTGTGTCATCCCATAATCATTTGTTGGCAACTCTGGAGCCTGAAGGTAAAAGTTTTTCATTATTTACAGAAGCCTGGCTTTTATTATAAGAGTAACATAATCACAGCACCAAACTTAACCAATGAAAAGATGAAAAAGCTACTCACTACTACCCTATCACTTTGGTATCTCTTTGGTTAGCATTTCTTTTATGCATTCATTTACATAATGGCAATCACAATATGCATACTCCCCCCTGCCCCACCTTGAATGGTCTTATCTCCTGAGGGATGTAAACTGTCACCTCAAGCTATATAATTGGTGTCTGACCATATCAAAAGCCTTGGAAGGGGCTTCCCTGGTGGGGCAGTGGTTAAGAATTCACCTGCCAATGCAGGGAACACGGGTTCAAGCCCTGGTCTGGGAAGATCCCACATGCTGCGGAGTAACTAAGCCCGTGCACCACAACTACTGAGCCTGCGCTCTAAAGCCTGTGAGCCACAACTACTGAGCCTATGTGCCACAGCTACTGAAGCTCACGTGCCTAGAGCCTGTGCTCCGCAACAAAAGAAGCCACTGCAATAAGAAGCCCATGCACCGCAACGAAGAGTAGCCCCCGCTCGCCACAACTAGGGAAAGCCCGTGTGCAGCAATGAAGACCCAACGCAGCCAAAAATAAATAATAAATTAATTAATTTAAAAAATTAAAAACAAAAACAAAACAAACAAACAAAAGCCTTGGGAAAGAAGTATTTCCTCTGTGATTAATTTCAAGTCCTCTATCCTTCAGTTTCCTCACTTGCAAAATGGGGGTAATTCTAGCATATTTACTCACAGGGCAGTTGTGAGAATTCAATGAGATGATACACGTAAAACACTTAAGAACTTGCTTGTTGAAAGAGCTACACATAAGTTTCTCCCGTATTATTCTTACTCAGTTTACCTTATCTGGGACAAAGCTGGAACTGGCCAGGCCTCAGTAGGTCTCTGCAAGGACCTAGGATTAACTTCTGCAAGTTGGGATGAATTCAGTTCCTGCTCAAAGAACTTCAGCACTTTCTTCCACTGTGTTGCTCATCTAGGCACCTCTGGTCCTTCAGAATCTAAGAAAGGTGCCCACCTTTCTTATGCCATCTCCTGCAGTTTGCTCCTGCTTGCAAGCATTTTGTTTCATCATTCTGGAAAACTCCTATTCATTCATCAAAGCCCTATTCTGATGTGCTCTCCTATAGGAAAACTTCCCTGAAATTCTCTCTTAAAAGGAGGGAATTATGAGCATTATGTCTGCAGCCTATACCTGCATTTAAGGTTGTGTTTAGCAACTGGCCTCTAAATATATATGCTATATGAACATTGACTGCTTAAAAAAGTCGCAGATAAGGTTAAAAACTTCTGGAGTTTTTAACCACCCCTCTCAAGCCCACCAAGAAAATAACTTAGCTGCTTCCACTACTGGTCTTCTAAGTTAATCATCAAAGTGACACAGGTTTATATGTCTCTTACATACTATATTATACTTGGTGTGTTATTTTCCTACTCAGCACGTCTCAGATATTCAAGCATATGAGGACACATTACCTCATCCTTCCTAACTACTGCCTAGTATTACCCGGTATAAGCCTGTCGCTATTTAGCTTTCCCCAGCATACATGGCGCTGCATCCTTGAACTTACTTTCCCAGGCACTTAACGCTGCTTGCTTGCTGGTAGCCTGTGAGCTTCTTGAGAATAGGGTCTAAATCTGATTTATCTCAGTAGTCATTTAACTTAGCAGAGTATCTGTTATGTACAAAATGCTCGTGAGTAGTTGATGAATGAAGGAAGGAATGAACAAACGAATGAATGAAGAGAAACTCAAAGGATCCCTCCAGAATGCAGACACAGAAACAAGAAGAACCTCTTCATCTTTCCTTCCCAATCTGCTGACCCTGAGGATTCAGGACCTGGGCAGTTTCCTGCATGGGACATGGCCAGGGGCCCTCAGTTATTCTGGGGGGGCCACCTGCTTACAGTAAACAGACTGTCTGCCCCATCTTCTGCTTTTTGTACAAATGCTCAGAGCCCTTCGGGCACAGGCAAAGGGGATTTAAATAACCCAGGAAATAAAGAAATCATTGCTTCAAAATAGCCAAATGGGATATTTCCAATAAACCATTCCTTTCCAGGAGAGAAGGAATGTTGGGGGAATAACGCCCAAAGCAGCAAGTTTAGGAAGAAGCTATAAAGTTTGCAGAAATAGGAGGTCTGCAGAGAAATGTGCTGCTTCCACACCCCAACTTCAGGGTATTGCTGGGGTGTTGGTTTCTTTTATGAGGCCGTCATGAAGTTGGAAATATAAACAACACTTTAAATCATTATTTAGCAGGAGGGGAGCAATTTCTTTGCTTAGACAAGGCTGATCGCAGCCGTGATAATGCCTCTTGTTCATTTGTTCTCTCCCTCCAAGAGGCTGGAGATATTGGAGAGATTGTTCCAGTCTGTGCAATTTGCCATGACAGGGCATTACATCAGATTATTTAATGGAGTGTTCCGTTTCAGTGTTGAGACAGCAAGTTCTCTCTCTCCCTTCTCTGCCTTTCTTCACACTGCCCCTTCCACCCGGCACGTCTTCCTTCACCTCTGTCTTTCCTAACCAATTCTGCTGGCCCCTTGGGCCTCAGCCCAACATCCCTTCCTCCAGAAAGTACTCAGCACCTCGGAGGAGGATATGGTGATGGTTATGAGCACCAGCCTATGTATGTGTGCAACTCTGTGCGCCTGCTTTAAACTCCGAGTCTCACTTTTGTCATTTATAAAAGAGGGAGAATATTGGCATCTCCTTAATAAAGTTCTTAAACTATGTGTCAATGGCCACTGCCTAAGAAATCAGAGTCAAAAACAGAAACAAAAACAAACAAACAAAAAAAGAAATCAGAGTCATTGTATCATGATTGTCGTTAGACTTTGTATTGCCTGGTGTGGCTCTTGTTACACTATCGTGTAGTCATATATTTACTTGTCTTTTTCTCTAGCTGTGATCTCCTGGAGACCTCAAATTCTCTATGAGCTCCAACAAAATTCTAACCTTTGCCAACGTACATGCATTTTTTTCTACTTTATCTAATTTCACCTGCACGGCAAACCTAGACATTAAACTGCGTATATCGTACATTTGCTTTGGACAGAAGAGAAAGTGAAGTTCAAAGGTGACTGAGTGACTTCAGCAGGGTCCCCCAGGTGAGACAAAGTCCAAGTCCACAGCACAACCTTGTCATCATATATGAACTCACATTAGCCACCTTCACTCCTCATTTGCTGAAAGGGTAAGAGAAATACCTATTAAAGGCCGAGAATGTTCCATTCAACATGATTGTTTGGAACAAGGAGGGAGAAATGAAAATAACAGTAGCAATCAGTATATATCACTTACCAGGTGCTTCACAAATATTAACTCATTGCATCCCAGACCAGAGGAGTAGGTACTATTAGTATCCTTATGTTACAGTGATGAAAACTGAGACGTGAAACAGTTACCAAAGGCTACGCAGCAAGTAAGTGGCAGGGCTTTCCTACTCTTCTGATACCAGACCCCAGGTTAATGGCTCCCAAAACTGACGCACAGACCTCTTCCAGTCTGTAAATTTCCATATTAGATATAGATATAACATAGGACTGACAGTACTATCTTTTCCAAGTAAGCACTTCAGTAAGCATACGAATATGCTCATATATTTGTGTATATATGACATACAGATTCATATGCTCATATATTCATGTATATATGACATAGATTCATATGCTTATTTACGTGTTTGCTTGGAAAAAGAGAGCACTGTCAATCTTATTCGTGTTCGTTCACCAACATCACCTCCCCAATTAAAACCAGAAAATGACTAGAGCAAGGATTCCTTTGTACTGGCCTCTAGGGGGACCTCAGTACCCACCTCTGCCCCTCTCATAAGTCCTCTATCCAACACAATGGGCAAAATGAAGAGACAGCTCAGATTCCAACAAGATTTGTTGGGACCTTTCCTCTAATCGCAGCACCTCAATACTCTTTACTTATCCTTCCACTCCTACACACTCAGTCCACGTGATTCACGTGGGGCTGATCCTCTCCACACCCGCCCGGCAGAGGCACAGACCCCAGATCCAGACAATCAGCAGACTCCCTCCCATCCTGCCGCGGTGACCGCAAGTTAGTTCAATTCAAGACAATGCAGGGATGGATGTTTGCCGGAACGGTTGGTGTCTCTCTTCATTGGAATGGCTCATTGCTAGGACATCATCCTGGGGAGAGTCCAACAGGGGATGGAGCCTCCACGGATAAAAGTAGAGCCAAGGAGACAGGGAAACAAAGGGATCCCTGACAACACCGTTATAGCCCCTAGACTCAGCCTGGCTGGATCTTCAGCAATTCTTTAATGGAGAGAAACAGAAAGGCTGACCCCATGGAATAGCTTCTATGAATGTGATGTGTTTAGGCTTAAGTTAACTACATAGTACATAGTCTGTGGTTATCATTTCATATGGTGGGGACATCACACGTCTTTAAAATATTTCATCAAGTCCTAAGTTTCTAAGGTGAGCTTCAATAGGGTTACACCTACCTAAAATACAGAGTAGAGATTTGAGGGCACGAATAGCCTAGTCATACGTGAATATGAACAGATTATAAAGACAATCTCTGAGGAGATGTCTGGCCCATCTGTGGGCCATTTCACCTTCCCCAAGAGGAGTGAGCAGACCCTGAACTGGGCTCAGGCCCTTTGAGACACTTGTTATCTCATGAAAGGGCACCAGGTCCTTCCCCAGATCAGTTCGCTCTGTCCACTGGTCACTCCTACCTGGCAAAATGGAATAGTTGCCCTTAGAATATTCAGGAAGGGTGACCCCAAACTCATCCCTACCCACTAGCTCCCAACAGTTTGGCAGAGGGAAACTTTATCGAGGGACATCTTGTGAAGTGCTGTTCATCAACTGCCCCAGATATTCTAAAATCAACCCCTGGGCCAGGTACGATCAGTAGAAGATGTGCATTGCTCTCCCAAACCTGCTTTCATTGAATGGTGTGGAAGTGAAACACGTTCTCTTCTGTTGAGGAGGACCATGGCGGCTCCATGGGATCCCACGTGGCATCATCTCTCATCTCTGTCTCGAGGTCCCTGGGGATGCTCTTGAGCGTACTCTAATCTGATGGATACTAATGGCCCTTTTTCTTTTTCTTTTTTTTTTGCGGTACGCGGGCCTCTCACTGCTGTGGCCTCTCCCGTTGCAGAGCACAGGCTCCGGACGCGCAGGCTCAGCGGCCATGACTCAAGGGCCCAGCCGCTCCACGGCATGTGGGATCCTCCCGGACCGGTGCACGAACCCGCGTCCCCTGCATCGGCAGGCGGACTCTCAACCACTGCGCCACCAGGGAAGCCCGTAATGGCCCTCTTGTAATCACAGCTCATAGTCTCTTATGGAGTGACACTGCTCCAGGTAAAACACTGCTGTCTCACTTTTGCCTTTGTCACCGGCTTCTAGGAGGCCTGCCAATCCATTTTGCCTTCCTCACCAGTAGAATAAATCATCTCTGGAAAAGCACCTTTTCACTTCTTCCGAGAAAGATTTCACAAAGGCTCCTATACTTCCCTTTCTGAATTTCACCCACTCATCTGTTCAAGCAGAAACAGGTTTATAGAGTGTCCTGTGTACCAGACACTGTGTTGGGTGAGGACCTCCCCAGAAGTTTGCATCCTAGCAGAATATGGGGTTCACTCCCAAGAAGCAAAGAGAGCAAGACTTGGAAGTTAGATGTGGGCACCACTCCTGGCTCTGATCCCAGCTGTCGACCTTGAATAGGTCACCCTCTCTGGGCTTTGGTGACCAAGTCTTTAAACTTCAGTCATAACGTCTCCCTTGGAGAGTTAGGAAAATTAAATGGCATACTGGGTGGCAAGGACCCAGCAAAGAGCCTAGTGATAAAAAACAAAAGTTAACATAACTCAGCACCTACAGAGGTGGTTGTATGTGGGTACTAACGTTATCCCCATCTTACAACAGAAGAAACTGAAGCACAGAGGAAACAGGCCTGAAACTGGAAACAAGATGCTCTCCTGCAGCTCCTAAAACACAGTGGCTTTGAGCACAGGGGTTTGCCTTCTCCCTCTGCCTTCCTTTCTTCTGCTTTATACACTTTCTCTCCTCCTCCTTCTTTTCTCAGAAAACGTGTATCGATATAAGAGACGCCTGGCATGTTTTGAAACCATTCAGATTTCTCCTGGCTTCCCCTTCACCCGTACTAATAATGCACAGCACTCAGAGAATCCAACCATGTTTGATTTTACAGTGACCTGGAAATTCCCTCCATCCATTCCTGGATTTCAGGCACAACCTCACCAAAATCCACCCTAGAAGATGAACTTTTCCTTCACTCTGAAAGCCCTGAAGAAAATCCCACAGGATTCCTCTGTGACCCACATATGAAAGTTCAAGTGCATAAATAGCCCAGGTGAAGAAAGCAGATGGGAGCTATATTCTGTCAAGGAGATGTAGGGGGCAGGCTTTGGAGGCCAATGTTGCTAAATCTTTAGGACCTTGCTACTCAAAGTGTGATCCATGGACCATCATCACCCGGGAACTTGTAAAAGCACAGAACCTCAGGACTCACCCCAGACCTACTGCATTAGAATGATTTTAATCAGATTTCAAGTACCCATTGACATGTGAGGACATAGCTTTAGAGAGAGGCGGGAAAGGGATGCATGGAATAAACAAGAGAAGGGATGTCCTCTCCACTGCCTGGCGATGAAGAGTAGATGCATTCCATGTTAAGCAAATGAGTCACTGTTAAGCAAGTAATACTGAATTTACAGGGGCCTTTAAGGAACAAATAAACAATGAAAAAAACCACTTGCACAGACAAGTTAGGAATACAGACAATGCATAAAATGAGGTGTACCACCTTGAGGGCAAAGGTTTTAAGGATAAATGAATAGAAAAGACAGTTCAGGAACAGCAAAATAAGGTCCTCCTAAAGTCCTCTCCTTCATGCAAGCAACAAAAACCAGAATCAACTTTTCAGACCTCTGGAAATTAACCAAAGGCTTGGAACAATCCAGGAGTATTTATTCAAGAAACACGGCCGAATCTCAGAAGGAAGAGCAAAGCTTTGTTGCATTTTAATGCGCCTTAGTGCCATTTCTTCCTCTCCAGCCCCATGACAGCCTTGGAAACCAACAGCCCCACAAACCCCCATGAAAACCAGCAGTCTAGTAGCCTCTGGATGGGGTGAGAGTGGGTTTTCAGTGCCTTCAAAGCCAAGTTCCCAGAAAACTGTCATTATTTGATCTGTCTGGCAGTTCCCTGGAAAATCCCATTGCAGGGGCTTGTCTTTATTTGACCTAACTCAGAACTTGCCCAGTGAGAGCTGCTTTTTTTCCCCTGAGAGCATCTTCTTGAAAACCATCAGTGGAAACCGTTAGACATCATAGCTGACTGAGGTGGCAATAACAGCTGGGGAAAACAAGAAGCTAACCAAAAACCTGAAAGGGAAAATCTGGGCCACGAGGGTTCCTGAATATCCCTGGGAACCTAGCAAACCAAGCACACGCGTAGGGATGTGCACATGCCCAGGGCTAGGTGTCTGCCCAGGAAAGACCTGAGAAGGCCCTAAGCCTTCATTTCTGGCTGATTTTGAGGCTCTGCACAAGCAGCAAGTGGAGACCACGGTGGAGTTACAAGCTGCCTGCCTGAGCGCTGAAGCCACGCCCTAACACGCATGCAGTACAGGCAGGGAGACTTACCCAGGAGCTTGAGAAAATCCCTGTCTAATCATTAGTTGACCACTAAGCTAAGTGAAGACTTAAGTGGCCGCACAGGAAAAAGAATACAGATTTTCAAGAATTAATTCAGGAAACTCACTGAGCAAATACTGCCAACCACAATAAACAGTAGCCACAACAAATCCTGAGGGTATCTGGTTTCTAGCGTTGCCTAACCTTATGACTTAAAGGTCCAGTTTCCAATAAAACATAAGCCATGCAAAGAAACAAGGAAGTATTGCTCATATATAAAAAAACCAGGTCAATAGAAACTGTCCCTGAGGAAGCCCCGATGAAAGACTTCTAGACAAAGATGTTAAGTCTGCTAGGTTAAATATGTTCAAAGGACTAATGGAAACCATGTACAAAGAATTAAAGTATGAGAACAACGTCTCACCAGGTAGAGAATATCAATGAGGAGACAGAATTAGAGAAGGGCATTACACGAAATGGAATATTCACCAGAACTCAACATCAGGTGTGCACTGGCAGGAAAAAGAATAAGCCAACTTGAAGAGAAGTCAGTTGAGATTATTCAGTGTGAAAGAAGAAATGCACAACTTAAAAAACTGCTGGAGATGTCAATACTCCATATTCAATAATGAACAGAACAACTAGACAGGAGATCAACGACAGCGTAAACCAACTAGACCCAACAGACATCTACAAAACATTTCTTCCAACAATAGCAGAATGCACATTCTTCTCAAGTGCACGTGGAACATTCTCCAGGATCACTATTTGCTAGGCCGTAAAACAAGTCTCAAAATATTTAAAAGGACTGAAATCATACAAAATGCATTTGACCAAAATGGAATAAAGTTAATAATCAATAATAGAACGAAATCCTATTGTTTTCATCCAGTGTATTTTTTTTGCTTCTCACCGTGGAATGCTCCCAACCTACTCCCATCCTTGGAAATACAGCAGCTAAAATAAAATGCTATATCTGCTTGAAGCTTCCATAGTTCTTTGTTTATCCATTTCTGCTTTGATCCTTCCAACCCTCCATCCATCCATCTAATCACATATTCATCCTCTCATTTATTCTTTCATTCTTTTAGTATTGAAACCTAACCCCCATACTACAAAAGTCACTTTTTTAAAGTGTAAAATTTGTTGGTTTTTAGTATATTCACAAAGTGGGGCAACCACCACTACAGCTTATTTCCGGAACATTTCATCATTCCAAAAAGAAACCCCACACAGACTCACCGTTCCCAACAGCGCTAAAATTTAAATCTCTTCTAAGGAGGTCAGAGGCAGAAGAGGGGCTGGGGCCCAGGAATATGCATGCAATTCAGCTCTGTATCTGGAGTGCATTGAGCAAAGTCGGGGGTCGGGTGGGATGTCCTGAAGCCACTGATCCTTGCTGAGGTACTGGTTTTCTCCCTGAAGTCAGAGAGGTCTCCTTTTTAATATCATGCTTCTTAGTGCGGCCACCTTCACCCATGCCTGACTGCCCAATCAAGTGTGCTCCGCCTTGCCCAGCAGGGCTCCATTTGCTAAATGGACCTGCACCAAATGACCCGCTGTCCAGTTCTCACTGTGCTTGTGCGTCCCCACCCCCATAGACATCCCTTGTTCTCTGACTGGCCCGCACCCTCAATCCCTGCTCTGCAGCAAGCTTCCCAAAGGGTGGAGGATGTTTTGAAGCTAGGACGAGGAAGGCAGTATGCAGTCGTCCCTCTGCAGAAAAGATGCAAGTGGCAGGATGGGACGGTGGCAAACAGAGTGGGGACCCACTGACGGTGGCAGATGTGACTGGAAGAACAGGAAAGACTGCAGTGGGGAGTCTTGGGGGGTTAACAAAGCTGACTCTGCTGCTCCCCCCTAGGCAGCTCCCCATTTCCAGCCTTTACCTGCACAGCCCTGGATGCCAATGTCCACACTCTGCTTGGGGAATTAGGCTGCTCTCTTGGTTTTCACTTTAGCCACGGAACAAAACTCTTCATATGTAGCAACAGGGCTGGGACGAGGGTGAGGGAAATGAGACGCTCACCTCATACACAAAATTTAAGGGGGTGCTTGTACACAAGATGCTCATAGCACTATTCAGAACAGCCCCAAAGAGGATACAACCCAGCGGATGAACGGATGAACAAAATGTGGTGTATCCATACAATGGAATCTTATTTGGCAATAAAAAGGAATGAAGTACTGATACGTGCTACGCTGCAGGTGAATACTGAAAATATTATGGTAAATGAAAGAAGATGGACAGGACACAAGAAATGTCCATTTAAATGAAATGTCTAGAATGGGCAAATCCATAGACAGAAAGTAGACTAGTGGTTACCAGGGCCTGGAGAGAGGGGAGAACAGAGTGACTGCTAAGGGGTATAAGGTTCCCTTTGCCGTGATGAAAATATCCTAAATTTGATTTTGGTGATGGTTCCACAACTCTATGGACATACTAAAAAAACTCTGAATTAGACACTTTGTATGGGTGGACTATAGGGTTGTGTGAATTATATCTCAGTAAAGTTGTTACCGATAAAAATTTAGGGGGATGTCAAAGGTCTCAGCAATCAAGATATTTAATGCAACATTTAAAAGGTCAAAATTAATGCAAAAAAAATCCATGATGAATAAAGTATCAAAAAATTTTTAAATAACAGGATCAACCCTGTACTGGCACGATTACCCTCACTCATCTCCTGTTTGTCCTGGCCGTGTATATCTAATGCATATGTGTGATAAACCCTATGTGTAGAATAGTAGTTACTTCTGCAAAGGGATTAACCTGGGTAGGGGGTACACAAGGGGCTTCTATTTCCACATTCATATTATCTCATGCTCAAGTTGGATGGTGGGTCCATAGGTGTTTACTGAATTACTCTTTGCACTTTTTTTGAATATTAGGGATAATTGTTAATTCATTAAAATGTTAAAAAATTTGTCCTCAAATTTATTTATTTAGAGGAAAAACATTTTGCATGGCCGTTAAAGAAGTTAAAGCATAAATGATCAACAAAACAAATCAACCCCCCCCAAAATTCTCTACTGGGGCATCAGGAACCCAATGATAATTCAATGTCTCATGCAACACAGGTCTCTCAAGGGTGCCTGTGCTGGGGAAATGTATAGAGGTGAGTGGCAATCAAGCCCGCCTCACTCATTCAGACTTCCACTCATCCGTATTTATTGAGCACCTACGCTATTCCAGGCCTTGTGCTAGGGACTGTGGGCTCACGGAGGTGTCGGCAAGCCTCCAACATTCAAGGAGCTCCTTATCAGGCTACGCCAGGTGAGGGGTGGACAAGGAGACAGACCAATACGGTCTGACATGATCCGTATAATCCTTAATGTTGGTGTCAGCAAAGACTTCTGTGGGGAAGTCACCTTTGGGCTGAGGGGTCCAGGATGACTAATGGGGGAAGGGCATCGCAGGCAGTGGGAATAACATGTACAGAGGTTAAGAGGCAGAGGCCAGCAGGCTGCATCCAGGGGATGGGACTTCTGTCAGCCATCCCGTATCACCATATGCTCTTGAGGATGGAGGCACACGCTAAGGAGGGGAGAGGCAAAAAATGGAAGATGCTTTGGGTCCCCTTTGACACCCTGGAGCTGCCACACCAGCCTTGGAGAGGCTATGCCCAGACTTCACGAAAACACGGGAAAAGAAATATCTCACCCTTTTGTTACTTAGGTTTTATACATCAGAGCGTAACCCTAACACCATTTACTGAGTTCTTACTATGGATGACCTAAGTCCTTTGGAGGCACTGACTCATTTAATTTGGCCAGCAAACCTTTGAATGGGTACAATCAACGTCCCCATTTTAATCAAGGGACCTGAGATGCTGAGGACGTGCCCAAGGTTCCATACTGACTAAGAGGAGGAGCTGGGATTCATCTCTCCGACCCCAAAGCTGATGCTCCTTGCATTACTTTGGCTTCCCACTGAGTCAAAAATGGAGTTGGCATCACTCCCTCATCCTGCTGGTCCGGTGCTAACCTCGCCGCTAGTTTAGATGGTGACAGAGGACCACTCACTCTGGCTGCTTAGTCCTAGGCCTGGCAATCTGCCTGGTAACCTATCCACTCCTTGACAGTGATCTCAGATCTCAGTGTGCTCTGCAAAGGGCTAGCTTCCTGGGGCTAGAGCCTCACTTTCGGGCCTAGGGCCCTGATTCCCATAGAGAGACTGATCTGACTGCTTTACCCTGACTCACCACTCTGTCCAGTTCTGTGCTCAAGGGCACAGCCCAACAGGTTGCTGCTAAGGAGGTTTACTGGGGCTGAGGCTGGTTTGCTGGCTTATTACTTCAAACGGCCAGAGGCAGATGGAACCAGAAGTCCACCTGTGCAGACTGTCGATGCTAAACCATCATCAGGTCCAGAGAAAATCTTGTTGATGAAACCGAAAGAGACAAGTTACTACACAGAGGCCAAGAACGGAGAGAGAAATCGAGTCACGAAGGAGGAAAGAGGTCTTAGGATGCTTGCAGGGGGCGGGGCCCGGGTCCTCCTTTTACTGGGGCTGAGGATGTGGTAGTCTCTGTCTCATTTAATGGTCCAGGTTAGAGCAGCAGCCTCAGTACTCAGCTGGCCTGTAGACACATCTGTGACTTCAGAGAGGGCTCCCACTGCTGACCCCTCACTTTGCCTGTGCCCAGAGACGGCCTCGCTCCTTGGACAGTGTGCGCTCCCACCAGACTGGAGATCTTGAACTTTTGGGGTCACCGCCGGCCACGTCATGTCTCACCCTAGTGGCTCTAGCGCAGGTCCCTGTCCCTCAACTCCACCCACTTCTCCCTAGGCAACCTGAGAGCTCACTCTGTGTTAGGCACAAAGCCCAGCATCTTCAAAATATCTAATGTACACTCACTATGATCCTATAGGTATATGATCATCCCCAGTCTGAGACACTGAGGTTCAGAGAGGCTGAGTGACTTGCCAAGTTGACCCAGCTAGCAAGTGGTGAAACTGAGTTCCAATCCAGGTCAGTCTGCCTCCAAACTCCATGCTTTTGACCCGTAAGCTAGGCTGGCTGCTTCACCTTAAATTCCCCCCTTGGCCAGCCTCTGTCCACAGGTGTCCAAAGGACTGGGCTGGAAGAGCATCAGGTAACTGCTGAGTACTGAACTGCGCAGGAAGAACCAGAACCACACTCCCGCTGCCCCCAACAATCAGGAGGGGCTGTGTGTTGCTGTCATTTCCCCAAAACTTCCTGGCCATCTCCTGTCATGCTAACAACTGGGGCCCACGGAGCCTGGTGTGTAGTGAGTTCTATTTGGAGAGCCCAGGTGGACAGAAGGAATGGAACTTTCAGACACACAGGGGCTTCTAGGCAGGGGCTCCTACTCCAACTCTATCAGAATCTCCTGTGGGACTTCATAAAACACAACTTGTACCAGAGTCCCACCCCAGAAATTCAGATGCCTTCCAGGTCTAGAGTGACAAAGCAAATCCATTTGCCTGGGTTCAAAGCCACGGTCTACCACTTATTAGTTGTGTGACCTTGGATAAGTTATCTCACTTCTCTGTGCTCTGGTGCTTCACCTACATTTCAGAATAATGACTACCTTACAGGGTTTTTATGAAAGTTAAAGGGACTTAGAATACAGCCTGACCTTCAGTAAGCATGCAGTAGGATGAGTTGTTACAATCATTTATTAGCTATAAACTTTTAAAAAGCTCTGAAGGTTAGAGTTGAGAACCATGGCAAAAGGCAAAAAGGGTTCTTTCTTCTTCTAGTGGAAAGAACCCAGGCTTGGCCTTAGACAGACCTGTGAGCTATGCGACCTTGGGCAAGACACTTAACCTCTCTGAGCCACAACTGCCTCATTTAAAAAGTGGGAATAGCTACCTTGTAGGGCTGTGGAAAGGACTGGTAGTAATTAAGGCATAGGGGCCTGGCACAGTGCCCAGTAGATGCTCAACAAATCACAGCTATTGATGTTAAGCCATTCTAGAATAAGAAAGCTTAGCTAATTTCTACTGAATCTGGTGGTTTTAGGATATGAGTGGCCATTTATCCTCTTTCTCTGGATGAAATAGATGCTCTGCATTTTCAGACAGGAAATTTGTATTTGCTCGTAATAGCAAGGCCACGCTGTGTCAACCAGCATGCTTAGGACCTCCGGAGGGGAGTGTTAATAGCACAATTTTATTTCCTTGGCAATGAGTCTGTCTGTTATTCCCAGCTCTCCCAGGACGCTGAATTGCAAGGCAAGGGCAAGAAAGCATGGCATTCCTTACAGGCCCCACTGTTCCAACAGGATGTGCTGTCTCCAGTGCCTTCCGAACCCCTAGGCAATGTCTGAGACACACCGTCAATCACCGTGGAGATGGCGGCTTTTCCCGCGGAAGCTTGCGTGTCACGCCCTGTGCATCAGGACGGCAGGTTTTAGCTGTGACACACGTAAATGGTTGGAACTGACGTCAGAGCACACCATGGCCTCTGTGTCTACCGTTCATGTGCTTTTAGCTCATCTGGCTTTTTAATGGCGTTCTATGAGTCAGTTTGCCTTAAATCTCTGGGGTTTTTTTTTCCTCCCTAGAACAAGGTAAGGAATGAAACACTGGCAGGCACATTTAATGTCAGTGTCTTTTTCTGTCTCTATCTGATGTCGTCATCTAGATTGTGAGCTCTCTGGGCTTGGAGGCATCACCTTCTATTTTCCTGTCCCTCCTACAGCCCAGATGGCAAGCCAGGTAAAGCAGAAGAAGTCAGGCAGCCCAACTCAGCGGTCACTCGCCAGCTGGGGACCTTTGTAAACAATTTATGTCCCTGGATTTCTCCTCTGTAAAAAGGGAGCTAGATGTCGTACCCGCCAAGGTGTAGTTAGGAATGAATGGTACCATTTACCTAAAGTGCCTTTCAGATAGTAAGAACTCACTCAGTGCTACTTTAAAATCATTATGTATAGAGTCAAAGCGTTTGTTGATTGAGTTGACTGGGGGATGGATCTTTCTGGATGTGTTCTTCGCAGAATCAAAAATATTCCCAAGCAGCAGAAATGATGGAAGATTAATGACTCCTGACCATCTTGAGGGTTCAGGGGCGGGATAGGTAGCAGACTAAAATTTCCTGAGCCAGGAACCGAGATTACATTTTATCAAAGAATTCTCACAGTAACTCTGTAGCAGAGCTTTTTGGTGCCTGCTTTACTGATGGGAAGACAGGTGGCATGTTGCAAGCTCTTCATCACAACCTGGTTTTTATTCTTTTAGGATGTTCAGACCACAAATCCCAGCCTGCTTCACAGGAGGTGTTTTCCAGTAGGAATGGGAGAGAAAGTGACCTGTATCCATTAGGACCTGGTGCAAAAACACTGCTATCCACAGCTCTCCACCCTCCCCCTTCAGGTGGGAAGCAGAGGGCTCCAGAGGCCTGGAGCAGTGGTGATTCTCAGGCTTGAGGTGCCTCGGAATCCCTGAGAGTGTCTGAAAGCCCAGATTTCTGGGACCCTCCTAAGTTTCTGATTCAGCAGGTCTGGTGAGAAGCCTAAGAATCTGCCTTTCTAATAAGCTCCCAGGTGATGCTACCGGTCCAGAAACACATTTTGGGAACCTCTGTTCTAGAACGATGACAGAGCTACAAGATGAAAAGTGCCTGGGTCCCTGAATCACCATACGGAGAATAGCATGCCTCTGTATTTAGCATTTGAAATCTTGTGTTATGCACCTGAAATCTGAGGGTTTATTTATTACCGCTGCTAGAAGGACACTGGAAAGGAAGGCTAAAGAAAATGTTTTCTCCATGTGGAAACGGATGATTTGCAGAAAACGAAAGCTACTGGACGGGAAATAAGGAACCAGGGTTTCCTACCAGAACCTCAACCCGCTCAGATCCATCAGGAAACTCCAAGATGCTTTCTGTGGACTGCGGTCCTGATACCAAGAGCCACCTTCAAATTCCACTGCATGTAAAGAAGTGGTTGTAATACGCTATCAGGGATACATGCAAAGAAACAAAACCACCCACTTACCCAGGGTCCCAGATTATATTCAATCTTTGTTTCTGGAGTTCCGCCATACTCCTTCCTCTTATTTCCTGTTGGCATCATCTCAGCTCAGGAGTAAACATCACAACTGAAATGTGTTGCTCACTTCCTCCGTGCCAGGCACCACGTAAGTTCTTTGCACGTATTAATCACGCTGAGTCCCAGCATGCCTTTCCTGGACACGTGCGATGGCTTTCTAGCTCACAGCTGCAGATTGATCTTTTCAAAGCAACGCTTTGACCTTGTCGCTCCCCTGATCAAAATCTTCAGGGCCTCCTTACAGGGCAAAGTCTAAACTCCTCAGGATAACCTTAAATCCTCTCCAAAATCTCACACATAGCTGCTTGTCAATCCTAAATCCTTATTACAGTCTGCATCAGTAACTCCTAAATGTTAGTATATATCAGGACCCCTGGGAGGACTATGGACCCTCCTGAATGAAAACAGCTGGAGGAGGAACCCAAAAATCTACACTTTGACATCTCAGTGATTCTGGTGCAACTGGTCTAAGGACCACACTGAAAAACGCTGCTTTTTACACGTTAATTTATTGTTACCCGTAAGCACTGAAACAACTAACGCCCCATCCGTGTTGCCAACTGGACTTTATTTTATTATTATTATTTTTAAAATATTTATTTATTTTGGCTGCGCCGGGTCTTAGTTGCGGCACACGGGATCTTTAGTTGCAGCATGTGGACTTCTTAGTTGTGGCATGCCTACGGTATCTAGTTCCCCAACCAGGGCTTGAACCCGGGCTGCCTGCATTGGGAGCACAGAGTCTTACCCACTGGACGACTAGGGAAGTCCCCAACTGAACTTTATATCAGAGAGAAATTACCTTTTAGGCTAAAGTCCTGTTACAGCAACTAGAATTATCTTCAGTAATGCACAGATTTTGTCTTCCCCACTAGACTCAGCCTCTTGAATACAAGGGCCTGATCGTGGTGCCCCTTGCATATTTCCCTCCTCTTCCTGACTCCTGCCCTCTCTCCATCACAGCCCCACCTAACACGAATCCTGATGCAGAGCCGGGACTCAATAAATACTTGTCAAAATGAGATTTCGGACTTTGTGCATTCAGTCAACAGAGAGGCTGGGCGGGGGTAGGCAAGGCAAAAGGATGGGGCTCCCTCTGTAGCCCACACCTCTCCAAAGAGAGAATTTACAATTCCATCACCTACTCTGAAGTGGCTAAGTTTGTCAAGTCGTTTCCAAGTGGCCCATTATCTAAGGGACCACTTTCTCTAACCTTCCCACCTTCCCATTAAATACCTGCAGCTTCCCTAGGATTTCTGAGCTTTATGATTTTTCTGGAAAAACAATTAAGCAGACTTTATTATGCAGCTTTGCCGAAGTAATCAGAGAAAACTTTAACTTGATGGTTCAATTAAAACTCTGGCAATGGGGCTTCCCTGGTGGCGCAGTGGTTGAGAGTCCGCCTGCCGATGCAGGGGACACGGGTTCGTGCCCCGGTCCGGGAAGATCCCACATGCCGCGGAGCGGCTGGGCCCGTGAGCCATGGCCGCTGAGCCTGCGCATCCGGAGCCTGTGCTCCGCAACGGGAGAGGCCACAACAGTGAGAGGCCTGCATACCGCAAAAAAAAAAAAAAAAGAAAAAAAAACTCTGGCAATGGATACTGACACTGCCAGATTGAAAACTGATGGTTGGGAAAAGGCCATTTTTCTAAAAATACCAAGTCAAGAATTTTCCAGTTTCCAACTGCCTGAAAGAGAATCTCCATATGCAGGGAGTCCTGGTCGCAGGCATTTCATCGCAGAAGTAGGCACATGTTGTTTTCCAAACACACTCGTCTGAGAGCATCCTTCCAAGAGCTGTGGGCAACCAAAGGCAAAGCTTGCACCACTTCCCTTTTAACTCTGACCATGGACAAGACTTTGAGCCTCTCAATCTCCTCATTTGTAAAATAAGGAGCTCTGGACTCTGAGGTTGGCAACTACGGCCTGTAGGCCAAAACCGGTCATTGTCTTTTTATAAATAAAGTTTTATTGGAACACAGGCATGCCCATTCATTTAAGCATTTCCTACAGCTGCTTTCATGATGCAAAGTCAGAGTTGAGGAGTTTCAACAGAGGCATCCATGTATGAAAAATTTAATAAATTTATATTTTTATAGAAATATTTCCCAGAGTGTTTTTTTCACAGAATATTTTTACAGGATATTTCTTTACAGAAAAGATTTGGTTTGTTGAATGAACCAATGGCAAAGATTATACTTTGTCACTGACACTGTTATGTAATCACAGAGTGAAAATGACATCATTGTGCAGTGACTGACCAAAGGGCTAAAAGGCCACTTACTGAAATGGAAGTCGCCAGGTATCACATTGGTTAGAGCCAAGAAAAAGATGGGTTTCTCCTATGACCTGTTCTGCCTTATTTATTTATTAAAATTTAAAAAAATCTCTTGAGAACTCTGCAATGAGCTTGTTTCTATGGTAACTCTGCCTGTCAGGCATTTCACTTCTGGTAACTTCCCTTCACCTAGGCTGTCCAGCAGGATGGAGAGATGGGATGGACATGGGCTTTGACATCAACCAGATCTGGATGCAAATCCAGGTTCATCTCTTGCTAGCTCTGGGTAACTACCTTGAGCCTCATGCTTAATCTCTCTGTGCCTTAGTTTCTGAATCTGTAAAATGGGGAGAATAACATATGCAAAATGCCTAGCATAGTGCCTGGCACAGAGTGGGTTCACAGAACTTAATAGTGTTACCAAACCGAACTAAGGTCTGCTTACCCGACGCAGAGCAAAACCAGTTCACTGATGTTGGGTCACGGTGAAAGTACAGCATTTACTGCAGGGCACCATGCAAGAAGAATGGGAAGCTAATGCTCCAAAGACCCAAACTCCCTCACGGTTTTCAGGGAAGGGTGTAGGAGAGGGTCACAGGGTGTGTGATCAGCTCATGCACAATTCTCTGATTGGTTGATGGTGAGGTAACAGGATGATGTTTGGGGATTACAGTCATCACCTTCCTTCTTGTTCCAACCGGTCTGGGGTCTACATGTAGGTGGTCAGCACGCAGTTAACTTTCTCCAACTGTTGGGGGTTTTAGTATCTGCAAAACAACTCAAGGATATGGCTCAGGATATTATTGATAGCCTTTGAGGAGGAACTAAAGATTCTTGACTTTATTTTATGGCTAAACTATTATTATTTTGTCTTGCTCGACTGCTTTCCTTTGTTTCTGTATTTTCTCACTTCTCTGATTAAATTTGCTCTTTGGAACTCGGGGAAGGTCTAGGAGGCTAAAGCTTTTCTACAAACAAGAGGCGGGGACAAGGAGCTTTGTCCCTGGCAAGGCCCCTAAGGGTCCTGCTCAGTTTCAGTAGCGTCCCAGCCCTTCCCTCCCCTGCCATTGGCAGTGTTGGTCCAACTCTGGTCCACATGACTTAAGGCTGCCACCATTCCCATAGTCACTGTCTATCCAGAAGGAAGAGCCAGAATGGCTGGGCTCTATTTCTGTCCGGCCAGGAACTGAGTCTTCTGGCAGGTCAGTTTCATTGCATGCTAAATGAGAATAACTATTGTACGATCTAACAGGGTACACTAAAGGATCAAATTACAGCTCCTGCTTTTTCTGCAAAATATATTGCTCCCTTCACTGTGCCTCTGCTCTTTCTAGAACTCGTGTGTCACATTTTATTCATTCCATCAAATACCGATTGTGTCTGATGTGCCATGTACTGTGCTAGGCTCTGCACTTGCCATCTTCAGGAAACTTGTGGCAGAGAGGGAAATGTCAACAAACAAACAAGTGTAAACTGTGAAGTTCTCAGTGGAGTGCTGTGAGCTGGGCAGCTGTTTAGGTAAGAGGGGACTCTGAGCTGGGTCCTGAAGAATGGAAAGGAGGTAGCCATAGTTGAGGGCAGGGGAAGGATCCAATTTATCTTTGCTCCCCAGGGCCTACACAATTCCTAACACGTAGTAGTCACTGAGTAAATATCTGTGGATTGAGTGAACCAGTGAAAAGGCAAAACGGCATATGGGAAAATGTTTTCTAAACTACACGGCATTATACACGTGAATGGATGATTGCTACTATTGAAAGATTATTTACACGCCCTTTCAAATCAAATAAAAGCAAACAATGAATTCACTGTATTATCCCTTGCGGGGCAGGGTGCGGGGGGTGGGGGGCGGCGAGAAAAAGCTATGACATAACACCGAGGAGTTCCAGGCACAATTGTTTTTTGCCGATCAGCCTTGCGGAGTTAGAAGCAACCAGGAAGGTCAGTAGCTCCACCCTCCAGGCCCACTCAAGCCTCATAGGGTCCAGGGGTCGCTTTGAGGATCAATGGAACATTCCCTGTGTGCACTGGCTCTGACCGATGGCATCTGAAGCCCGCCTTGGGAACCACCTACTGAACCTAAATAATAAAACTAAAATCTTACTACCACGACCACCACCGTCTACGATTTATCTATCGAGCACTGACCAGGTGCAGCCATTGCACTGACCCCATCTCGTCCACAGCCCCAGCAGATGGTGCCCCAGAACAGGCCTTCGATTCCAGGACTGCTCTTCAGACAAACCATAAAAGAACTCCACCTGTATTTTCATAATTTATTCATAGGAGTGAAAATAACGCTTGAAGCTACGTTTACTGTGTCCTCCCCACACTTCAGAAATGGTCCTGGGCACCTGCCCTGGATTATCTCACAACCACTGCAGGAGCCGGGGGCCCTTTATCAATTTTGCAGAAGAGGAAATGGAGGTCCTAAGGTATAAGGGACTCGGCAAAGGTCACTCAGGAGGAGGGGCAGAGCCACGGACAGAACCTCAGAAACGTCCAGTCGAAGACTCTCCTTACCAGGGAGCCGAACGGGCATTTGGGAGCCCCTGCCCAGCCCCCCGCATCTTCAGTGGTGGGGAGTCCACTGGCCCCAACAAGGCCACCCACTGGGGTTTCAGGCATGATGGACATTTAAAACTATTTCCTCACATTGATTCAAAATGGGTATCTCTTCTCACTCCTCACAGGCATTTTTAGCCTACTTGGGGCTGAGGTCACACCTGCCTTATTTTGAAACATCAAGCAACCCTCCAAAAAACACATTTTTTTTTAAAGAAGTTAAAATAAATAAATAAATAACATGAAAAATTAAAACAACAACAATAACAACAAACAACCCTCCATGGCCAGGACTACAGACGAAGTGAAGAATCTGTGTTCCAGAGAACACCCGACAGAACCAGGATCGATCCCATTCTGCCATGCAGAGTCGCACGACTCTGGGAAATCACTCAAGTCCCTCGAGTCTGCACAACAAGGGTAACAGCGCCGACGGTAATGCCTGGATAAGCAGCGCTACGAGTCCAAGAGTCCGCAATGTGTGCACAGTGCTTGGAACAGAGCACGTACTTACTTAATCAGTGATCCTTCAACTTTCTCATCTTAGCACAGAATGAACGTGCCACATCAATGAGAGACAACAATTATGACTGAAGGAACTTGCAACAGAACTGGCTTAAAGATGGCAAAAAAGAATAAACAATATTCTTTTTAAAAGAAAGGAAAAATCTTTATTGAAACTTACTACGTGCTAGACAGTATGCTCACCACTTTTGTGTTTTCTGAGTTTACAACCTATAAGGTAGATGTTACAGCCTCTTTTCACAGATGAAAAAGACTAGGACTCAGAGACGTTGAGCAACTTGCCCAAAGTCACACAGCTTTTAAGTCACAGATTCAAACTCAAGACTTTTGACCTCAATCCAGCCCTCTTTCCACTCCGTCTGTCCAAGCCATGGTTATTATCAGTGTTTGCTCAACCGTGGAATAGATGCGGGTCATGCTAAGCACTGCCAATACACGGGGGAACTAGATGCCCAAGTTTGCAAAGTAAATCTTAACAAGACTTAGAGAAGAAACTGCGAGGCTGCCAAATTAATCTGAAGGCGGACTCAATAGAGAAGGAGGGAAGGGGAAGACCGGCTGGGGAGACAGATTTTTGAGCGTCTTTTCGCGAAATCTAAAAATTACTAACCTTCTACATGTCAAAAGATTTTTTTGTCAACACATGCGAGAACGCCCCGCTGAGAAGGAGCCCAAATGAGCAGATGGGTGAGTTCGCAGACTCGCAGACGCTGAAGTTGGAAAAGTCCCTGCTGACAGTCTCCAAAGGACAAGCCCAGAAACCCCCGCTGTAAGCGGGCTGGGTTAAATATCCCGGGAGCTGACTGGATCTTGTTGTCTGAAAACCAGAGCGGACAAAGGTCTTTTTGTTTCTGAAAATGAGACTCCTCCCTCTGTTTTCAGATCCTACCTGTCCTCTGTGTCTCTCCATTTCCCACTTGGTGTCCCATCTCTCCTTCATCTTTGTGGGGTAGGTGGGGGGGATGACATCCTTCTGAGACAGGGCGGGGCTCACTCAAGGCTGGGATTCAAATGAGTCAGGAGGACCGAAATCCATCTGTCTTCCGAGACCACAAGATTTCCTTCAATTATGAAAGTAGGCAGACCACAGGAGTATTAATAGTGCCCATGCCTTTGTCATTAATAGAAATCACAGATGTTCTGATATCACATCATAGTTGTAGCAGAGATCTCAAAATAACAGTCACTCTTTTCACTGCTTTGCAATGACGGTACTTGGGCTTGTTGCCGGATCTCGTTATTTAGCATATTACTAAAGATGCACATATATTACTGTTTCAAAAATGGTTTGTTTTGAATTTTGATAACTGCATTTCAGTATAATTGGCTTCTTGTGTAATCCTATTAATTTTATTTTATGCATTTAAAAAACATTCTGCTGAGAATGCCACAGGCCGACTGCCAGAAGGGACTGTTGCACAGACAGCAGAGAAGAATGCTGAGCCACAGACACTGGCTTCCTAACATCGCACTTTGGAATCGGCGTTTTCCTTGAGCAATTCTTCGCTTCGCCAAGGCCTAGGGAGACAGATAAGAGAGGTGCAGAATCGGAAACAGGAACCATCACTGACAATTTCCATTTGGATGGGAAGACAAGCATTGTTCTCATGAAATCAACCTCATGATTATGTCCCTCTCAGCATCTGTGGACAGTCATCAGGGATGCCATTCTACAGGTGAGGAAATGGGTCACCCAGGCTATTCCCGGCCCTTGGCCACTTCTGGTCAACAGGTGCCCTGGCTGCAGTAGCACAGAGGCCAGTCTTCAGGTTTGAATTTTACTGTAAGAGCCAACAGAACTGTTTGCTGAACTTCTTTCTCTATTTCTTTTCAACACCTGGGAGGAGGAGAAACACACCCAGGTCTGGGCATAAGAGTGACTATGAACTGATATGCCCAGTCAACTCCAGACCAGGTAAGGGAGACTCCTATCCAAGCCTAGTTTTCACATCTGCAAAGTGGAGATAATATTACCTGCTCTGTTGATGGTGAGACACAAATATACACAAACACTAACATATGATTGTATATGTATATATGCACACACATGTGTAAGCATATACATATATACGCATGCCTATATGATTGTACATGTATATGTATGTATATATGAGTGTGTGTATATATATGTATGTACATCTGTACTTATACACACAAATATGACTGTCAAGGGCTATCATGGATCTGACAAGCTTTGACAAATTCCATAAGGAATTAACAATTGGGATAAACTTAATGATAAGACACTCATTTGTTTATGTAATATAATTACTGAGCACCCAATATCTATCAGACTCAGTTCTGGGTGCTGGGGACACAGTAGTGAATAAGAAAAACCAAGCCTCTGGTCCCACGGACCTTACACCTCAGTGGGGGAAAGACAAGCAATGAACAAAAGCAATGAACAATAAACAAATACTCAAGATAATTTCAGAGAGAGGACAATTCTGTGAAGCTATGTCAGAGAACCATGACTGAGGAGGGTGGGCTGCTTTAACTTGGATGCTAAAGAAGACCTTTTGATGGGGGTAACATTTAAGCTGAGGGTCCAAGGAGCCAACCATGAAGAACTGCAGGGACTGTATTCTAGGCAGATGGAAGAGAGCTGGTGCAAAGATGCAAAGGCAGAAATGAGTTCATCACGTTAAAGGAGGAAAAAAAATCCTTGTGTTTGCCCTGTAATTGGCCAGGGGACCACAAGTAGGAAATGAGCAGGAGAACTGGGGGCATCGTGGACCAGGGGTGAGCGATACAGGGCTTTGAACAGTGGAGGAAGAAGTGATGTGGTTTCTTTATTTGCCTGGATTCCAGCAAGACCAAGAATGGAAGCTAGTATCAAGGGTGGCTGCTCCGGCTGGGATGGGGAGAGAAACCTGGGGTGGGAGCTCACATTTATTAAGCACCAGCTATATTCAGCGGCAGGCCCTTGCGGCTTTGTTTCATGACCCACATCAGTATGGAGCACTTCCGGTGGATAAGCTATCACTGTCTGCATTGGACAAACCTGGAAACAGACTGAGACTGAGCATCTTGCTCATAGTATGCCACTGATGCCACCTGCCCTTCCGTTCAGACAGCACGTCCCCTGCAAACGCAGCTGAGAGGGACACTGTAGGCAAACCATGGCTGTGTGCCAGCATTCCCAGGGGTAGAGCAGCCCCAGGAGGCATTCTGGTCCTGTGCAGTGCCTGTTCCTCCTCCTTTGCTACGGTACTCCAGGGGGGCAGCACTGACCCCCATCAAAGCTGTGTCCAGTCCTAACAAATTGACCTCCTGTGTATATATATATGTTTCATAAATACATACATTATATATATATATATATATGTATATAATTCATCTACTTTACTCCATCTCCATCTGTATCTGCATCTCCATGCTGGTGTCAGTCTCCATGAGGACAACTGTGATAGCCTCCCCTGGGCTTCCACATTCACTCCTCACTTAAAGGCAATTCACTGCGGCCTGGGAGAGCTTTACAAGAGCACGTCCTTGTAGACTCGGTATGCTGGGAATCCCACAGCGGCTGCCCACTGCGCAAGGAGCAGAGCCCAGCTCCTTCTACGGTTCAGGAAGCTCCCGTGACCCAACCCTGCCCCTCCTCTCACTCCTCTTGTGATGGTCCTGCAGGAAGAGGGAACTTGCTGCTGACCTCTCTTCCCCGGGGCCTCTGTCCTAGTCATCTTCCTCATACGCTCCATCCGTCTCACTCCAACTCCTCCCTCAAGCCTGGATGAAAGGTTCTGCGTGGCATCACTTTTTCTAACCACACCAGGTCACGGCTCTAGGTCCACAAAGCGCCCTACACCCAGCGTACCCTGTAAGACTCATTGGAAACACCCACTCTGTCAGCACCGGGAGGTCAGGGACTGGTTCCGTCTCCCCAGCCTCTAGCGGAGTTTCAAAAAAACCCCACCTTCCTGAGTGAACTGAATTTATCTGTGATTTCCTAAACAGCAGGCACAAGAAAAAGACTCCCTGAACGTTTGTCTTCCGGCCCTTTATCCCATCCTCAGCGGGTTAAGCAGGGCCACGTCCCATTCCTGAATTTTAACAGGATGAGAACCTTTAGTCCGCGCTCAGAAGGAGAGCGCAGGCCACCCTCATTCCCAGCCTTGTCTGTCCCCTTGCCCAGTTTTGAGGGACTGAACACAATTTTGTCCCTGGCACACTCCTGGGGTCTCTCGGGACCCTCTCAGGAGCACAGCACTGGGGTGTTTCTCTCCTCTTCTCGCCCACAATACTTATCCCCCCGACCATCGTCTGCTGTTCGCATCTCCCTCCTGTTCCCGCACACGAGAAAAACTCTGTTTCTCAGACCATGCTCTGCCAGGGCGGCTTGGCATCGGCACCGAGGCGGGCATCACCAGCCCTCCCTCCCCTCAACATCGGATGTCGAGGGCTCTGTGGGCCTAAAGCTCCCAAAATAGAACTGCGCCATGATCTCCACTTAGCAGGTTGCCCATGTGATGAGAGCCTGCTGGTGGCCTGGCCCAATGACCACAAGGCTGGCCACGGGTTCCCAGCAGAGTGGGGCTGGGAGCAGTGCTGGCAGGAGGGAGTCAGGCTGGGAGAGAGGGAAGGAGGATGCTGAGAGCAACCCAGGAAGAAAAGAGCGAGGAAGGCAACAACTGGGGAAGAGTCCCAGATGGGAAACAGAACAGAAGGAAGAAACAAGGAGAAAGGACACAGGGAGAACCCTCTGAAATTGTGTTTTTCTTGGTGGAAGATACTATAGAAATTCTTAATGAAAATCTGCTCCACTGCTTCTAATCATTTGCCCGGGCCTTTTTTTTCTAGCCAGTCATTATTATTTTTTATTTATTTATTTATTTTGCGGTACGCGGGCCTCTCACTGTTGTGGCCTCTCCCGTTGCGGAGCACAGGCTCCGGACGCGCAGGCTCAGCGGCCGTGGCTCACGGGCCCAGCCGCTCCGCGGCATGTGGGATCCTCCCGGACCGGGGCACGAACCCGTGTCCCCTGCGTTGGCAGGCGGACTCTCAACCACTGCACCACCAGGGAAGTCCCAGGCATTATTACTAATTCCCATTTTCCAGAGGAGGAAACAGAGGCTCAGAGAGGTAAAAAGACCAGTATTTATCTTTCACTCTCCAGCATACAGTCCTGAGTCAGGATACAAAGGAAGTTCTATCTAGCAAAGTGTTCACTGCATGGAAATATGAAGAAATGAATGGATTCAGTATATCTGACTTCAAATCCTGTTGTTTTACTATGATATTTACCTGCATTTCTCTCAACAAGCAACACACATGGAGGAAAGACCCGGATCATCAAGCAAATAAAAGTGATTTGCTCCTTTCCATATGTTCTTGGGCATTTTGCTGGTAGAAACCCCAGCGCTGGGCGGGAGAGCTTCTTCCTGGTCTCACGTGAGTCATCAGCAGTGCAGGTCAGCATGGCCGGTGGGCTGCTGACCCCCAAGACTCCTCCAGAGGTCCCTGCCACCTCCTTGTCATCTGCACCCTGTGCCAGGTAGGGAGATGGGGAAAAGTCATCAGGGGGACAACACACTGGATTTGAAAGTGCTCTGAAAACACTGAGAAATATACACATGTGGAAGGTGACACAGTTCTGCAAAATAGGGGCTGGTGTGTGCCTGATGTCATCTTTTACAAACTGCTTCTTTTTAACATTAGCATCATGTGGGCACAGGATCACAGAAAGCGTAGGGCTGGAACCCCAATCTTTTGATTCCTATTCATTATTCAAATAAATATTTTTCTGGCATCTGCTTTTGTGCCAGACAGCAGGAATACAGATGGGACCCCTATGTTTACAGAGCCCAGAGAGGAGATGTACATTAAACAACAGGACAAGCAAAGAATTACAAATTGGGTTGTGTCCCATGAAGAAAAGAGGTGAGACGCTGTAAGGAATCTGCTCTGCTGGTGCTGAGGGCAGGGAGGTTCTCTTGAAGGAAGGCACTCTGGGGGTTGGGGAGGCATTCCTGGTCCAGTAATGAGGAGGTAAACATACCTTGGACTGTAAGTTACACCTCAAAAATAATAAAATCAAGAAAAGGTCACATCTGCTTTAACTCAATAATAACAACCATTTATTAATACCTACTATGTGTGAGTAGCTATCCAAGGTGACACAGCCAGGTGGTGGGCAACCTGGTATTTGAACTTGGATCATCTTCTGAGGCTCTATGGGTTTCCTTGTGTTCTCCACTGAGTACCCCACGGAGATGAAGAAAGGGGAGCAAGTGTCAGCCTGTGTATGGAGAATTTTCTACAGTGTTTTTATGAATATCTTTCCACGGGAAAAAAGTTCAAGCCGTACTGACTAGGCTTAGGGTTAGACACTTTGTTTTGATGAAAAAGTACTATAATATGATAACCTCATCCTTCCCTTGCTAACATTGTAACAGAAATACTTCCCCATGTTATTAAAATTTCTATAGCGTCATCTCCCATGGCCATGGAACAGTCCATAGACTGGGCGAGAGAGTGATCACACACCCAAAAGGAATGCCTTTGAGGGAAAAGAAGAGCTTAATGTGGGCATGTAAAGGGATTGAGTATAAAACCAGAGGGAGCAGTCGGAACTGAAGCTAAGCTGAGACATACAGGCCGACCAAAGACATTCAAGTTCAATTAAAAAAAACTGACGATGAGCAATTCTACTTCTAGGTATGCCCCCAAAGGACTGAAAACAGGTATTCAAACAAAAACTTGTACACAAATGCTCATAGCAGCAATATTCACAATAACCAAAAGGTAGAAACAATTCAAATATCCATCAGTGGATGAACAGATAAACGAAAAGTGGTATATCCATATAACGGAATATTATTCAGCCTTGGAGAGGAATAAAGCACTGATACGTGCTACAACACAGTGAACCCTGAAAACAGTATGCTAAGTGAAAGGAGCCAGATATAGAAGGTCGTATGTTATATATTTCCATTTATACGAAATGTCCAGAACAGGTAAATCCACAAAGACAGAAAGCTGATCAGCAGTTTCCAGGGGGCAGGAGGGGGTGGGAAGTGACTTCCGTTTAGTGTGATAAAAATGTTTTGGAACTAGATAGAGGTGATGGTCAAACAACATTCTATATGCTACATACCACTGAATTATACACTTCAAAATGGTTAATTTCGCTGCCTGCCACCTTGTGAGCTCTGGAAACCACAATTTATTTTGCTTTCCCTTCTTCTTGGACAGAGAAGGTATTTGCTGATTTTGACATTATAAATACTGCTGCAATAAACATCTCTACGCCTGATGTGTTTCCATATTTCATCTTATTTCTTTAGGATAGACTCTTGGAGGCAGCATCCTCGGGGTAAAATATGTGGGTATTTTTATGACATACTGCAAAGTCATTCTCTAATAAAACTGGATTAACTCAGCGTCCCGCCGAAAGTATGCAAGAGGTCTTATCACCTCATCCTCATCGACATACCCGTGGTGCTTAACATTTAAAAAAATTGCTTGTATGATACAGGGCATGAGGCATCTCATAATTTTGCTTTCTGTCTTGTAAAAATCACTTCTCCAAATCAAATTCCTGTAGGTAGTTCTCCCACGTAAATATGAGCTGCTCTCCAGTTTCTGGACTATTTGCTTTTCCCTAACTCTGTAAGTGACTCTCGTTGCCTCTGTCCATGCTGGTTCCATTGCCGGATAAGCACGTACAAATTCCCAGATTGCCCACGCTTCTCTACTGCTCTCTGATTCTCCATCACCGTATCACTTGTTTGCACATCTCTTACTTGCAAAGTACTTTGCCCCTACCTCTTTTTCAAGGCAGTACATTGTATGAGAGTTCTGGGCTTATGCGTCTACTTTGCTCTCTGGATTTTGAGATCCTTGCATTTGGGACTGATACTTACAAATCTCTGAGTTGAACTGAACCCGCTAGCCCAGTCCCTGACCCACTCCGCACAATTTATCAGCCTCTGCGTGGGCCCACCTCAACAGCTTGGAGACACAGTCGGAATACTTAAGAGCCATTCACGGTGAAGGGAGAATGTTATCATTCACATTATTGGGTGGGAAGACCTTGTGCGTGGGACGTGATTACACTATTCGAGACACAATGCAGAAGTTCAAAGTGGCAGAACGATGTCTGATTTTCAAGCAATCGAAGTGGATTTCAATAGGATCCTGAAAAGCGAAGATGTCAATGGAGCTACAGAGACACTGGCTGTAAGAGGTGGGTTGGAAAATAGATCACTCAGATATGTTCTCATTCAAGGTTATAGGAAGAATATACGACTAAGTCCTCCTTTAGCAGGAATATGCATTGAGAAGGCTGGAGAGAGAGAGAGAAGAGCTGTGAGCATCATGACGTGGAGGCTAATTAAAAGTGCATAGATTTGGGCTTCCCTGGTGGTGCAGTGGTTGAGAGTCTGCCTGCCGATGCAGGGGACACGGGTTCGTGCCCCGGTCCGGGAAGATCCCACATGCCGCGGAGCGACTGGGCCCGTGAGCCATGGCCGCTGAGCCTGCGCGTCCGGAGCCTGTGCTCCGCAACGGGAGAGGCCACAGCAGTGAGAGGCCCGCAAAAATGCATAGATTCTAATGGTGAGCACTTCTTACACATCGTGATTTATATTATCGATATTTGGGCATGAAGTTTCCTGAAGCTCCTGTGACAAATCATCACAAACTTGGCAGCCGAAAACAAAAGAAGTGAATTCTCTCAGAGTTTTGGAGGCCAGCAGTCCAAAATCAGTACCATTGGCCTGAAATTGAGATGTCAGTGGGCCACCCTCCGGCTGGAGGCTCCAGGAGAGAATCTGTCTCATGCCTCTTCCAGCGTTTGGTGGCTGCTGGCATTTCTCAGCTTCTGGCCACATCACTCCCACCCCCGCCTTGTCCCATGGCTTTTTCTCTTCTATCTGTGTGTCACAACTCTCTGTGCCTCCCTCTTATTACAAGGGTACCTGTGACTGCATTTAGAGCCTATCAGGATAATCTGAGATAATCTCCGTATGTCACGACCCTAACTTAATCACATCTGCAAAGTCCTTTTTTTCCCAGTGCTTTTATACTCTCTCTCTTTTGCCTCCTTGTTAAATTACAGACTTCCTGAAAGCAGGTATTCGACCTCTCAGGTCCCTTATTCAATCTGTGACTACATCCTTGGTAGCAGGCAGAAAAATCCCAACATTCCAAGCAGGGTTAGGTCCCAATGACACGGCCCTACTCTCTCTTGTATGGACTCTTCCTTGGTTGTTTAGACGTAGCCTCAGTGTAGAAAAATGGTTTTGTATAAAGCAGACCTTCATACATTCAGCGAACGTAGAAGCCCATCTCCAAGTTCATGTATGGAAGATAGCCCATGCTCTTTCATACCAAATCTGAAGTCCTAATAAGAAGGAGAACATTCATAATCCATACTCCTGACACAGAAAACGTGCCCGAGACTCTGACTAGCCATTACGTTAAAAAATTAATGTTACTCATCTTGGTGTCCTCGAGACCCAGCCAAGGACTGATCATCTGGCAGACGAAGGAGAGAGTGATAGAGGATGAGGCAGGAGGGGAAGAAGGCCACTGCAGGCTCTGTAAGGATGCTGTGCTTTATCCCAAGAACGATGAAAGGCACTGACGTGTTTCATCTGGAGGTGGGATGGGGGAAGGGGAGAGACTCGACCCAATCTGCATTTTAACATGGGTCTCTCTGGCTGCTGGGTGGAGATTCAAATAGATGGAGAAAGAATGGTTGTTGCAGGGCGGGGCATTCTGGAGGCTGTACTCATACAGACTGGAGATTATGGTTTGAACCAAGGGCATCCTTGGAGATGGAGAAGATAAAGACTTCAAGAGATATCTGGAGGCAGACCCAAGAGGTCTCAAAGATCAACTGGATACAGAAGATGGGAAAGAGGGAGGTTTCAAGGATGTTTTGTAAGTTTCTGGTGGAGAATGGGTGGAATTGCCACCCATTGGGTTAGAAAATACTGGGGAAAAAAGAACAAGTTTTAGAGAAAAGAAGAAGTTACTTCAATGCCAATAACAAGAAGGCAACTTGACGTTCAGACTGAGAGCAGACACACAGACACATAATCGTGAGTGATATGCACCTGGAAGAGAACTGGAGTCGTGAGTGTGGATGAGATTTCTCAGGCACCATGTTCTGCCTGGGAAAGACAGGTACCTCCATGACAACAGGGGACCAACAGTCAGAGGTGGGGGGGGAGGAGAAGCAGGACATCTAGTGTCATGAAGACAAAGGAAGAGAAGATTTCCAGAAGTGCTGAATGTTGCTGAGGTATCAAACATGTTGAAGACAGGAAAATGTCTACTGGATTTACTGTCATGCACTGGAGACCTTGGCAAGAGCTATTTCGGTGGATGGTGGTAAAAAGAAGCCAGACCAGGGTGGGTGGAAGGGGCGGAAATGGAGACAGCAAATTCAGACAATAATTTTGAAGATTCGTGGAAGCTGGTAATGTTTACAAAGCACTCAGCACAGCGCAAACACCTAGGAAGTGCACAATCAGTGTGAGTTTCTTGGCCTTCCTCATCCTGAACACAAACAGCCTTTCGGATACTGAGAGAGATGAACACAAATGTTCTTTTCACAGCCTGGGAAAGTAGCAACAAAAATAATTCTCCATCACCAAGATTTAGCCTGCTGATCTGAAATATCCACAAAAATAATTCTTTTTGTTGCTGTTTCCCAGGATATGCCCGATGTCAAGTCACCTAACTCTACGTCATAAGGAAGGTCATCTGTTAATTAAGTTGAAATAATTTTTATGCCTCTGCTACAGTTTTCCAATGTGTTTCTCAATCACATCTAGCCAACACTTAGTTCAGATAATATTGCCCCCATTGTGTATCTATGATTGTACACAAGATTCATGGTACCCCTTTCACTTACTAAAAATCCACATGAGACTTCACTTGGGAAAGATAAAGGCGTTCACTACTTGAACAGAAGGTATGAAAGATGCCATCTATACATAACTGGATGCAGAGAAACTACAGAGACCCTAAAGAGAGGACCCCAGAGCCAGGACCTCCAAATGCTTGGGGTGATCCATCCAGGCATGCTGTGTGTAACTGAGTATTGGAGGCCAGATGAGGACCTTAAGGGAAAAGTTAATTTAAAAAGAACCAACAACATTAAGTCTGTCTTGGAAGACAAAATTTAAAAAGATGACTTGGCCTCCACGGGTTGCAGACAACAGAAGAGGTAACAAAGGTAATATCCTGCGGTACAGCCAGTCCAGGCTCCGAGTGACACAGACAGAGCAAGGCTGCTCCACGGGGAGATTTTAAGACCTTTTGTCCCCAAACAGCCCCACCCCACCCGAGTCCTGTCCAAATGTCTGAAATTGTTCATTACTTACACAGTGAAGAGTTCTAGAGTTTTCACATATTTAGTTTTAATTCCCAAATGATATGCTTGACTGATCTGTTGCTACTTCAAGTGATAGATGTTGAAATAATCAACTACATAAAATGCAGGGAGGGGCTTCCCTGGTGGCGCAGTGGTTGGGAGTCCGCCTGCCGATGCAGGGGACGCGGGTTCGTGCCCCGGTCCGGGAAGATCCCACATGCCGCGGAGCGGCTGGGCCCGTGAGCCGTGGCCGCTGAGCCTGCGCGTCCGGAGCCTGTGCTCCGCAACGGGAGAGGCCACAACAGTGAGAGGCCCACGTACTGCAAAAAAAAAAAAAAAAAATGCAGGGAAAGTCTGAGTCTCACTGGGGCGAAGAGTTCCTGGCTGATGGCCAGAACTTGTACGTCTTCAGTGTCCTTGGGGTCTGTAGTGGGTGATTAATAATAACAGCTAACTATATATCAGGAAGCGTTCCCGAGACTTCAAACGCATCATCTCAGGTAATTCTCACCCAACCCAAGGAGTATGAGGTAAACATTATTATTCATCCTCCCATGCAGATGAGGGAAGGAGGTTCAGAGAGACCAAGTCACGTGGTAATAGCAGAGCTGGGATCCCAACCCGTGTGATTTGACTCCAGAGAGTAAGCTATCGGCCACCACATTACACATGTTTGTGAGTGGGTAGGTGGAGATATGGAAGGAAGAAAGGAAGAGAGGGAGGGAAGGATGGAGGGAGGGATGAAGGAAGGAAGGATGAACAGATAGGATAGGTGGAAAGACAGGTGAACAAATGCCTGAACAGATGGATAATGAGATGGACCAACAGAGGGATGGATGGATAAATGGACGGATGGATGGAGAGTTGAACATATGGATATTCATTTGTCTTAGGCTCCGTAAAAAACAGGAACTTCCCAGAGGACTAGCGACAAGGATTTAATACTGACTCTCACATTATTTGAACCCAGTTTCACATGAAGGAATGACCCACCAGTTATTGCAATGCCGTGCCTCTTATTATGGGAAGGCTGGGTTCTGTGCTGCGTGAATCATGGTGATGCAACTGACCTTGAGGACTGGTCAGGCCCGAAGAGGGAGGTCCATAGAAGGGTCAGGTCTTCAGACTGGGTGTTGAAGGGGAAGGCGCTGGGTGGGGAGGAGGGTTCTATTTCTTCAGGTCTTGATGATCAAAGAGTCATGATGTGTAGGACGATGCTCGAGAGACTGGGTGATCAGATGCTACTGGCAGGTGCCAGCAAACAAATGACAGGCAGGGATCTCTGTCCCTTCAGGTCTCATGTGAACTGGGACAGAGCTGATGAGCCCTGGAAAGGACCAGAACTCTCTCCTTTGTAAATGGCATTACTGAAAGATTCCTCACAGGCTCTGAGATGATTCTTCTAATGTTCTCCCTTAGTGTTCAGTAAGGTTGTTTGGAAAGACAGAGTTTATTCCAGTGATGCTGGAAAGAGAAAGGGGTTTAGGATTTTGTGGGCCATTATTATCGGGAACAGTGCTTCTGTGGGGGACACCTTAAGTTGAAAAGAAGAATCAGAGAGAGAAAGAAAATCCAAACTGATGTGTCAGGCAGTACAGCATCAGGGTCCTTTCCACTGGGAAATTCTCATTCTGGGGCTAAAGTTCCCAGATTTTGAGATTTATTTCATAATCCAGAGAAACACCTCCATAAGCACTCGTGGAATACCTGAATGATCAGATGCTCTATATTTTCTAAGCTGTAAACATCTAGACTTATGGCTGACCCTACAGCCCGATGCTGGTCGCGCTGGCGGCTGCCCACCAGGCACTGTCCCTCTGAGATGGTGCTTTTACGCACTCCTTCTCCATAGGCGTGTGGAACAAATAAACAGGTGGTGAAAGTAATAATTTTTATCTTTGAGCAACAATTCCAAGCCAGGTATTTTATATACATTTTCTCTATTCCTTAAAACTTTTGGGCACTTTAAATGTGGTTAGTGTGACTGAGGAACTGAATTTTAAATTTTAATTAACTAACTTTGATTCATTTAAATTTAAACAGTCACACGCGGCTGGTGGGGGGATTATATTGGGCAGTGTGGAATAGAACATTCCCACCACCGCAGAAAATCCTACTGGACAGTGTTCAATTCGCCCAGTAAGGCAAACTGTGTAGGCAGCCGAGTCAGGATGTGAACTTGGGTCTTTGCAACTCCAAAGCCTCAGAAAACTCTGATTTCATGGACAATTTACTGCTCACCATTTTAGTGGGTGGGGATCCAAGAGAGTTTAATGTGCCTTTTTCTAGAACCTTTCCCATTAGAGCACAAATACAAACTAACTTTATGTCGTAAATATATTCTAAATTGTATATCAGTGGATCAGTCATGTAGGATAATTTATGCTACTATAACACACATTCTCCACATTTTTGTGGCTAAGACATTTTGTGTCTTACTCGTGTTACAAGTCCCGTGTGGGTCTGAACAGAGGTCATGCTGAAGGAGGCTACAGTGCCACCTGACCTTCTGCAGTCCCCCCGATACCCTGGCTCTAAAGCCACCAACCAGGACCGATAAGCTGGCACAGACTCCCTCAAAGGGTGCAGATGGGGGTGGGATAAACAGTGAAATTACCGATGACTTCTACAAGCAACTTACTGTCTTGGTGTTTGACTCTTTCTCCTAAACGTGTATTTTAAGTTACGCAAGCTCTTTGGTCGTTCCGATTCTGAAATCACAAACGTTTACGCTTTGCTCTCAGGAGGTTATATTGGAGCCTGTGTCCTCGGCTCTGTGTTAGGGGAGGACCATGTGAGGGGAGCCTTCTGGCTAGCAGGAGATGCGCATGGGGAACCAACCACCCTGGTTTGCCCAAGATGGAGGAGTTTCCCAAGGCATGAGACTCTAAGTGTTAAAAGTAGGACAGCCCTCTGCAAACTATGATGATTTGGCCAACCTAGGGTAAGAGCAAGCAGAGCGCAAAGCCAGGTGGGACTGGAGCCTTGCAGCAGGAGACAAGGATGCCTTGGACCAGGGAGTGGCAAACTTTTTTCTGTAAAGGGCCAGACAGTATATGTCTTGGGCTGTGTGGGCTGCAGTGTCTCTGTCGCCACTACTCGAATCCCTCATGGTAGCACAGAAACAGCCACAGGCAACGTATAAACAAACGGGTGTGGCTCTGTGCCAGTAAAGCCTTGCTTACAAAGAGACAGGGTAGCCCACGGGCTGTAGTTTGAGCACCTCTGCCTTGGACTCCTAAGGATAAGATGTGTTTCAGCAGTCAGTGACTGGGAGCAGTAGACACTCACTTTCTAGTGTTGACCGGTCTGTCACTGTCCACTCTTCATTTGCTGAGCACCTACCTCACTGAAGGGGCCAGATCTCAGGGACGCTACAGGTAATACCTTAGGAGTGATCTCTTTTCACTGGAGTATGAGGTTTGATGGGCACCCTATCCAGGTGAACAGACCACTGTAGTCCTGCATGAGAGAATTATGATGGGGAGAGCATGGAATATTTTGGAAACAGAGAGGCAGAAAGGTGGTGGGACTTCCCTGGTGGCGCGGTGGTTTAAGAATCCTCCTGCCAAGGCAGGGGACCCGGGTTCAAGCCCTGGGCCGGGAAGATCCCACGTGCCGCGGAACAACCGAGCCCGTGCCCCACGACTACTGAGCCTGTGCTCTAGAGCCCCGCGAGACACAACTACTGAGCCCGCGTGCCACAACTCCTGAAGCCCACGCGCCTAGAGCCCGTGCTCCGCAACAAGAGAAGCCACCGCAATGAGAAGCCCGCACACCGCAAGGAAGAGTAGCCCCCGCTCGCCACAACTAGAGAAAAGCCTGCGCACAGCAAAGAAAACCCAGCACGGCAAAAAAAAAAAAAAAAAGGTGGTGATGGTGGGTACCACTGGGTGTGGGCACGAAAGGTGGAGGGGAAGTGTGTACCAGGCAGAGGAAACTGCTCCTGCAAATGCATGGAGGCCAGAGAGAACACATCTCATTCAGGGAATTGCAAATAGTCAAGGATAGCTAGTGTATGGAATTGGTACCTTAACCTGTTGGAAGAAAGGTCTGCAGATTATTTAATTAAGTTACTTATTTATTTTTAACTCTAATTAAAATTATTTTGAAATGAGCATACATTCAAATGGCACAGTACCGAGTAGCGTATAGCAGTAAGTCTCCATCCTACCCTGCTATTTAGACAACTCTTCCCATTTCCACAGGCAACCAATGCTTCTAGCTTCTTATATATTCTTCCTGACATATTCTGTGCACATACAAAAAAAAAATATGCACATTGTTTTCCTCCCCAAATTGTTCCACACACAAACGTTACCAGACTATACACTTCTCTACATTTTGCTTTCATCACTTAAAAATCTAACCTGGAGGTGGTCCCAGGGCATTTGTATTCATAGGGAAGCTGGATCCTTGAGAGATTCTGATGGACATCCAGGGTTAAGATGCACGGCGGAAATGTGCTATTTATCTGTGTATGCCCTGTGCCGGCAGCGTTCATGGCAAATTCGCACTGGATGGATCGAGAGAACAAATGAAGAAATAAATGAAGTGGGAGAAGGGAAAATGCATTTTAAAATGAGATACGGATGGAAAAAAGGAAGGAAGGATCCTATTAATATTTAATCCCTTGGAGGCATCTCGCTCCAAGATCTGAGAAGTGGCATGTCCTCATTTTGGAAAGTGGAATATAATTAGGGAGGTGCCCCGGCTTTCAGCCTGTAGGTCCCATTGCCTCTTCCAGAACCGGGTGCACAACTTTTTAAAAGTCTCAATCAAGCAGTCCTTTCCTGCCTCTCTGAAAAATGAAGCAATTTAAATTCTGTTTATAAGGTCAAAGAATTGAGCCCAAGGCCAGGCGATGATGGAAATGCTCTCCCTGTTGGCAGAGGGGATACTGGCTTATACTGAGGCCATGTGCCCCTTTTCTCTGCCCTCTCAGAGCTCTCTGGGCATCCTTCCATCCCAGCACCTACAAGCCCTGATTGTCAATACCTGTTCATACGTTTGCCTCTCTGTAGCCATCTGCAGGCAGGGATGCCTGTCCCCTATAACACTCCAGGGACACACTAACACATACAATAACCTGGGTCCTACTGCAACGGGGAATGAATGGAAAAATGTGTCTATTATGGGATGGAAAGAAAACAAAAGACAAGAATGGACCACAGATCATTCCATCATGGAAAAGTGACAGTTTTTCGTGTTTTGTTTTTTTTTTTTTTCATTTTCTCTTCCTGACAGGGAAAGTCCTTTGCTGCCATTTCAAGTGGCAGAACGTTGGAAGCAACTTCTGCCCATTTGTCAGGAGTGCCCCGCACAGAGATAAGAATACATGGATTTGTTTCACGATTTCTGTTTTTGTTCCCGGTAGGAAGGGCTATTTCTGTCTTATCTTTGCGGGGCCCCTTAAGGCAGGCACAACGATGCGCTCACAGGCTGTCAGTAAGTGGCAGGTTTAAAAACCGGGTACCTGCTGAGAGGTGCCCCAGAGGCCTTTTCAGGGATGTGAGACGGCAGAGGGAAGTCCAGATCTGGGACCCGTCAGCACCTGGCGCCATGACCCCACGACTGTAACACCAGAACCAGGCTGGGTCTCAGGCCCAGGCAGGGTGGGGAAGCGTTGTGGTTTCCAAGACTACCTGGGGAAGACAGCCCTACCCATCACACACTAAAACAGAATCTCGGGGGAACTGCACCCAAAAAACTATGTTTTAAACTGAATCTCAGGTAATGGTTCCACCTGCCTGGGACTCCCCACCTGCCTGGCCTCGGGCATATTAATTCTTCTCCAGGACCCTAGTGGCCTCATCTGTAGAGGAATCAGGAATGGCACCACTGATGACGAGGCAGGCTTGGCATGGAAATCAGAGAAGATGGTGAACAAGCGCTTTGTCCTCTGGAAGCATTCACAAGGGTTCACCAGCCTCAGGATGCTGACAATTATTTTCACCCACTTGCTGTTATAACAAGGGATCAAGCCAGCCAAAGAAGAATGAGAATGTTGCCAGCTTAGCCAGTGTTTTTTCTTCTCACTTTACTCGAGAGAAGGCTCACTGTCAGCTCGCGCTTGGCAAGTCGGACTGAAAGATGACGGGTTCCCTTGGTCTCTCTCCTCCTTTCTGCACACTCCACACCCCTGTGATACCCAAACTCTTCCTTCAAACACTGTCTCTGCCCAGACATACCCTGGAGTCCAGGTGCCTTGTGGCTGCCCCAGTTTCCAATGGACTCCACGCCCATAGCTCGTGCTTTGTGCCTTCCCCACCCTTTGCTTGTCTTATGTCCTGTTCCCTCTTACTTGGGGCATGGAAACACGAACCTCCTGCTCAAGAACCAGCCAAGGCTCTCTGTTTCCTTTTTTTTTTTTCCCCAAACCTTTTTTTTTAATACCAGACCCTGAACTTCTGACAACTCAACACACCTTTTCATTGCATAAATAGTCAGCTCTTGCAATCGCTCTTAGGATCTCTACCAAAAATTTTAAGAGCATTTCTGTTGTTCTTGTTGTTGGTTTGTTTACTTGTTTTGGAGCTTCAAGGTTTCTTTTTTAAACTTTTAATTTTATATCGGAGTATAGTTGATTAACAATGTTGTGGTAGTTTCAGGTGTCCAGCAAAGTGATTCAGTTATACATATACATGCATCTGTTCTTTTTCATATTCTTTTCCCATTTAGGTTGTTACTTAATATTGAGCAGAGTTCCCTGTGCTATACAGTAGGCCCTTGTTGGTTATCCATTTTAAATACAGCAGTGTGTACACAGACTATGAATAGCTTCTAGAGGTTTCCAGGCCCTCCAACTATGAAGCTTCTGGCTCATTCCCCTCTGTCTACCTATCCCATAATACTCCACTCCAGTCAGGCTGACGATCCCTGCTGCTGTAAAATGGTCCTGTTCATTCCAGCCACCATTTCCCCCTCCCTGCCTGTCACACCTTCTTTTGCCACCTGACCGCCAGCCTACCCAGCCAGTACAGTCCTGTTCAATTCCATTTTTCTCAGGGGTCTTCCCAGATTTTTGTGCAGTTTACTGCAATCTGACATGAAAACAGGCCCACAGTTAAACAATTCATTAAGGAAGCGTTTCCTGACCACATACTAATGACAGTTTGGACCAACTGAGAGGCATGATGATTAAGCGGACAAACTGAAAGGGGGTCTTGCTTGGTCATTGACAGGATGTGGAAAGAGAGGGAAATGAAGGACTGTAAGACGACTCTCTAGGGCTTCCCTGGTGGCGCAGGGGTTGAGAGTCCGCCTGCCGATGCAGGGGACACGGGTTCGTGCCCCGGTCCGGGAAGATCCCACATGCGGCTGCGCCCGTGAGCCGTGGCCGCTGAGCCTGTGCGTCCGGAGCCTGTGCTCCGCAACGGGAGAGGCCACAACAGTGAGAGGCCCGCGTACCGCAAAAAAAAAAAAAAAAAAAAAAAAAGATGACTCTCTTATTTCTAGCCTGAGAACTGGATGAGGGTGCTGCCCTTCGCTGAGATGGAGACATATGAATGGGGTTAGGCTTGCAGGAGGATGCAGATCAGTTCCAATCAGGACACTCTGCACCTTGGCTGCCGTGATGCACTTGGGGAAAGGGGGTCCGGGTCCCACAGAAAGCTGGCTATGTGCAATGTGTAGCCCCCAAATTAGAATATAAAGTAGCAAATGCAATAGATAAGGTGGAAACAAAGCTAAGGGAGCCAGAGGAAGGAACAGATAGATGCCTGGGGATGTCAGGAGACTTCTAGAGGAGGTGACAACTGAGCTGCTGCTGGAAGGATCAGTACAGGCTTAACATGTAAATGGGAGGGAAAAGGAATTCTGGGATGAAGGAACAGCATGTGCAAAGGTACTGTGGTGTGAATGAGGATGGAGTGTTCAGGCCTGCCCGCCTCCCTCTTGGGCGATTGATGGCTCTGGCTGACAGTATTTTAAGGCTGCTGCCCTTTTGACTTGAGTCTTTCTTCCCCGCTAGTCAAAATGACAGAAGAGTAGAGTATATGAAGGAATCCAGGGCGGTGGAGCTGGGGCAGATGAAGGGGCAGCAAAATAACAACCCTTGGACTGAATCTGACCCAGAGGATATGCTTTACCTGGTCCACAAAGTACTACAAGAAACTAGATACTTAACACCAAAATCCAGATTTCCCTCTTCTAATAAAAGAAAAAGGAAAGCCTGGACTCTCATTCTCTCGTATGACAATAGGCCAGTGGAGCTGTGGCTGGGCCCTCTGAGCAGCCGTGGACTTTCCAATGTGCCAAATTCTCCAAGCTGCTACTTCACTCTTGGTATCATCCACCTGGCTCTTGTTGGCATCTGAGACTTGACCTACGGCTGCCCCTGGAAAACAGTGCTAAGGAGTTTAGACTTATTTCTGGGGGCAATGCAGAGCTGGTCACTGGGGACAAGATAATGAAGACACAGGGGTGAGGTTATTTCCTTTGAGTCCCTTCCCCTGAGAGGGTTGACCACAAACTGGTTTTGAATAGACACCATCAAAATGTTCTCTGGTTGGGCTTCCCTGGTGGCGCAGTGGTTGAGAATCTACCTGCTAATGCAGGGGACACGGGTTCGAGCCCTGGTCTGGGAGGATTCCACATGCCGCGGAGCAACTAGGCCCGTGAGCCACGACTACTGAGCCTGCGCGTCTGGAGCCCGTGCTCCGCAACAAGAGAGGCCGCGACAGTGAGAGGCCCGCGCACCGCGATGAAGAGTGGCCCTCGCTTGCCGCAACTAAAGAAAGCCCTCACACAGAAACGAAGACCCAACAAAGAAAAAGTAAATTAATTAATTAATAAACTCCTACCCCAAACATCTTCTAAAAAAAAAAAATGTTCTCTGGTCTTTGAAGTCAGTCTCCTAGGACCAAGCTTTCCTTTCTCTCCTGCTCTCTCAGTTCTCAAACCCATCTGTAACAACGCTGTGTCCCAGGCATTGCGCCAAAGCGCCTCTATCCAACTTTACCAGGGAATTCATCCACCCCAGGACCCCTCCGTTCAGCGGTCCTTTGGCTCATGGCTGCTCTGGACATCCGGAGATGTACGTGTCTGTCCAGCAGGCAGCTGCTCAGGAGAACCTATTGAATTATATCACAATCTTCAGGCACCGCTGATCCACCACCCTGCTGGGGAGGCATGCGAGGCAACGTGTAATGACTGGGGGAAGAAAGACTCAAGTCAAAGGGCAGCAGGCTTAAAATACTCTCCACCAGAGCCATCAGTCGCCCAAGAGAGAGGCGGGCAGGCCTGAATTTTCTCTCAGCAGAGATCATGTTCATCTATAGAATTTAAACCTATTAAGGAAACGGATGAGATTAGCACCAATAAGCCCCATGCTATAGCCTTACCATTTCAGTGCTATGAAACCCATGAAGGCAGCAATGATGGCAAAGCACCCATTTGCCAAACTTATTCTTTATACCTACTATGCATCACACCTACTGTGAGGTCATCCTCAAAGACCTCACAGTCTATTAAGGAATGTAAGCAACTAAACAGATAACTGCAGTACGATGTGAAAGGTACACTGGCTGCGATACTAAGCATAACGTTGACATGGCTTCAAAACTTTGCCTGGGGATTATAGAGGCTTCGTGGAGGAGGAGAGAGTTGAGTTGGATTTTGAAGGATAAGTAGGAGTTGGCTGAGAGGATGAGAATAAGGGTATCTGGGCAGAGGGAACAGTTGTGGTATAAAGCTGAGTGTCTCTGGGGCCAGTGAGAACAGGGTTCCTGTCCTGACTCCATCATTTACCAGCCAAGTCATCATGGGCATGCTACTTAACCTTGCCAGGACTCAGTTTTCTCATATCTAAAATGCAGATAAAGAAAACCCCTTTCAGGGCTATTTACTTAACAGAGTAGCCCGAGCCCCTAAATCAAGTGCAAATTAACTAAAAGTAAAACTCCAGCTCATTATTCACAATAGTGATAGCTTGATAGCCACGTGCGGCTAACGGCTACCATACTGGACCATGCAGAAAGTCTGTTGGACAGTGCTGACTTAGAGGCTGAGACCTCTGGGTATAAAAGACATCCTGCATAAAGATATTCAATAACATAATATATAATAGTGGATGGTTTATATATTATATTTTTATTTATACAATAAATATATATTCTATTTATACAATACAATTATAATCTGCAAGGGCTTAGAGCGGTAATTCCCAAAGTGTGAAACGACTGGAGGCAAGAGTGATAGATTGTAGTGACCCAGATGAAGAAGAATTAACATCAGTTGGGAAATGAAGAAATGAGCGGGGGGGGGGGGGGAGAAGAAAGGAAAAGGGGCAGGCTGGCAGCTAAGGGTGCTGGTTCTTCTACATTTATCCCCCAGAGCCATTTCCCTTTCCTGTCCTGCCCCGTGCCTGGGAGGCTGATCTCTGAAGACCATCTCATCAGGGCTCCCTTGCAGGCTGCCTTCTGGTTTGCTTTGGCTAATGGGAGTGAGAAATAAAACAGAAACCAATTTGCAGAATGAACGCTGACCCTAAGAACGGATAATCTGAACCAGCCCTGACATGCAACACAAATTAAGCTCAAAGCGTTTTAAAACCAGCTCCTTCAGTCCCATACGCTCCAAGATAAGACCACAAATTGATGTAGCAATGAACTCATATGTTCCAGAGATAAGACCACGGACTGTTCCAGGAACCTACCTAGTTCATAAATTCTGGTCAAGCTCTGTCCAGACCATGCTTACTACCATCTGCCCTCAAACCCTCCTATGACTCACTCCAGCCCCACAACCAGACAAGTACTTTCCATAATGCTTCTCCTTTGAGATAGTCTTGAAATTCTGTTTTGGGGCTGCTCGTCCTTGCTCATCATGTTTCATAAACCCAGCTTGGGAAGATCACAAGTTTTCCCTGGACAAGCTAGGAAGAGTTAGTGTGAAGCAGAAGTTAGTTTAAAGGGTAACAAAATTTTCCTAGATAGATGGAACTGGTAGCCTTAGAAAGACTGTTATTCAGGGCAGAGTCTCATGAGTGATATCCCTTAGTTATATACACATACACACTGTTCTGGAGGAAGAGGATAATGGAATATTACCTGCCTTAATAAAGGTAGACCCTTGACAACATCCCTTTATATCTCGAGCTGGGAGGTGGTGAAATAATCTGCCCAAAGAGTCATGGGATTCTAGATGGGAATAAACCAAGACAGGATACAAAGTGGCTCAGAGTTTGGGGGGAGTCTTGGTCAGTGACATAGATTTCATACATGAACCACAGAATCTGTGAGAAAAGGTTGGTTCCCGTATTACAAGCAGCTAAAGTTGACCCAGCCGTAGAATTATTCGTTACCAATCAATGACTGAGCACATAAGCATGCAATTAAGTAGGGGAACTCTTGGAACCTAAGTTTACAGCATCTTGGAAGCAAGTATAGGACTTGGGCCAGCAATAGCTCCAGTGCAGGGTAAACAAAGCAGCCACTGGACTGTACAGGGCCTGGGTTCAACAGTGACACCATGTGGCAGTGAGAAGTTACAGCAAGAGTGGACTGAGGAGCTGTCCCAATTTTTTTTTTTTTTTTTTTTGCCAGGGAGCATTAAGAGTACGACTGGCTCCTTTTTGAACTACGTAAGCCCTTTGACATTGTGGCTAATTCTAGAAGAACTTAGTGGTCTTCCCGCTAATAAGTAATAAATCGGGAAGGCAGAAGTGAAGTAGGTTGTAACAGTCACCTTGGGAAACCCAGAGCTTAATTCTAGTCACTTGCTGTGTGTGACTTCGACCAAAGCACTTCTCTTCTCTGGGCTTAATCATCTCATTTTTAAAACGTCTTTTCCAGGTCTGAGACTCCTCAGAGGGCTGTAAGCTCCATAACAACAGGGCCAATGTTTTGTTCATCACAGAATCCCCAGAGCCCGGTGGTATACAAGGCACTCACTCATAAATGCTCATTTAATTGAACTGGATTAATGATCTCAGTATGATCTATTCTTCAGTGAGGTTCGCCTTGAGGCAAATGTAAAAGAAAAATCAGCTTTGGGTCAAGATATTGATCACTAACGGATTCACAGTGGTGCTGAGTATATGGAAGACATTGATAAATGTCCATCCCTTTATCTGTTCTTTCCCCTACCTGTCTTTGTAACTGTTAGTGTCATACATTCTTGGGCATGGAGGGAGAAATATAAATGATCTTGTTCAGAGGCATTTAAATGTTTTTAAAAGCCAAATAGTCCTATCTTGTAAAGGAAAAGCCTAGAGGAAAGCTCAGTATGTAAAACACTTTAGTCAGAGCTATTCTGATTGGCTGTGTAAGAAAGGAGAAGCCTCTGTGATTGGCAGGGTCAGAAGGGGTGGGGCTTCCATGATTGGCAGGGTAAGAAGTGGAGGAGCCTCTGTGATTGGCAGGGTAAGAAGGCAAGGGCTCTCCCCCTGGCCGTGGGACTCTCCCTTCTTTCCATCCTGGGGGCTGAATTTGCCTGGAGAATGCTTTGAACTCTGCAGAACACAGTCGGAAAACTGCTCTTCTAATGCAAGGCTTAAGTCTTACCGCTGAGGAAACAGAAGATCAGAGAAGTCATGTGACTCTTGCGGAGTCACACAGGTCCCCAAGCTTCCCTTAGGCTTGTCTTTATGCTCCCTGGTGACAGAAATGTGTCCACCAGCTTCTTTTCTCCCTGGGCCAGCTGGCTGCTCCCATGAGAGCCTGTCTCCTCCTCTGGCCCCCTGAGGATGGCAACACTTGCCTCCTGGCCCAGAAACAAGCTCTAAGGCTTCCTGGGGCTTCCTGAGATCTTTCAGTGTCAGGCCCGCAGGGAGCCACAGGCAGGAAGGCAGGAGGACAAAGGAAGGCAGGACATCTCCAGGGAACTCACAACAGAAGCAGTCCTAGGATTCTGGTTGAAAAAATATACAGCTGGGCTCCGTGGCTCCCCTTGGCTTTGAGCCTGGGTCCCCTTCTTTCTCTATGGTCTCCTGGGTCCCTGGGCTTTCTTCTTTGTCAGTGGCTCCAACTGCAGTCCCTCCCAGTCCAGTGAGGAGGAGAGCAGATGAAGAGACATCTCAGCATCCGTGGAGATAACCACGATTGCAGAGAGGCTGCTGGAGCACAGAGAAGGGGGCGACGGACTCAGCCTGCTGGGGAAGGGCTGGACGAGGGACCTGGCTCTGGAGGGAAAGCAGACAAGGATAAGGTGGGAAGGCATTTCTGGGAAGACTATATAATTAGCAGGGAGAAAAGGAGATTTCCCAAAACTACTATTAAGGATTCATGTGGGGGGCATACGTGAGGCAGGTGTGCGAACCACGCACTGTAATTCAGGAACTGCCTGTGTTTATCTTAAAATCATTATTAGCATCAACGGGAATAATAATAACCCCAAGACGTAACGCTTACCGAGGGCTTGCGACGGGGCAGGTACGGTGACCGACATGGTTTGCTTGCTCATATAAGTCATGTGTCTCACAATAACCCCGTGACATAAGAATGTTATCATCCCCACTCTGCAGATAGAGAAACTGAGGCTCAGAGAGGTTAAGTGAATTGCTCAAGATGCCACAGCCGCTAAGTGGCAGAAACAGGAGTCTAGACCAGATCCATGTGACGCCAGATTCTGAACTGTTAACTATCATCACCTCCTGCTGCTCATTCATTCACTATTCAAGCAACTACTCTGTACCAGGCACTGCTCTATGTTTTCCTACGTTGATTCCTGACATTCGATTTGGAGGCGAATTTCCAGGGGCACAGCTACCGCATGGAGCCATGGGCAAACTGGAAGAGGCCTGTGAGCTAGTGAATGATTCAGCTCCACTTCGGCACCCCAAACACACTAGCCTGCATTGACAGGTGTGCCTCAGAACTTGACGCCAGCTTCCAGCATCAAAACCAAGCTAACCGCAACTCCCGACAGCAAGGACCACATGCCAGAGATCTGACTCTCACTGAATTCCAGCTAAAGGAATGAACTGGTAACTGCATGATAAGGATTTTGCAAACAAAAAAATGAAATTGAAGAAGCATAAGCAGGCAGGACAAATCCACATCCTTTTGATGACCAAGTCCTGAAAACAGGTCCCTCTAAGGCGTTTGAATCCCAACTACCTCACAGAGAGCTCTGAGCTCTGAAATTCTAAACTTGGAAGGACCCTCGAATCTTTAGACTTTCCCAAATGTTCGTTGGTCAGATAGCTGATCACCATCTTTGCCTTATCCAGCAGGTACTACCCATACTATTAATTACTTTATATTTTTAAAATCCACTTTCCTTTCCACTTAAATCCAATTACAGTATTAGAAAGGGGAACTTTATATCACAACCTTTAAAAGGAAAGTCAGATGCCCTCACGTAAATGAGTTACTGCCAGAATAAATGTGCTGGCCCCAGGAAGTCATTAAGTTCAAAGCAATCTGAAAACTAAGGTCATAAATCTACGTGTCCCCCATATTTGGGGGAGAACAATGAGCTGCAGGGTGGGTAGGCAGCCTGCCTGGACCCCTGAGCGGCCGCTGCCTGGCCCGGACTGGCCGTGTAGATTCTATGTCCTCACCCAGGAACCCTTCCACGGCCATCCCATTGTTTGATGGATGCCTTTTCTTATCTACTAGCTGCATGTCTGTCTGAATAGCCGGGCACCCCAGGCTCATCTCCATGACCCTAGAAGTTCCCCAGCTGCCATTTCCATCACAGGCTTCTCCATGTCTTAGCATGAATCTGTTGCCTATGCCTCTTCCACTCTATTCTCCATGGAAGTGCAGGTGAGGGGTACAAAGTGCTCCACTGGGGTCACCATGGTGAGGGCCTGGGGAAGAGTCATCTATCTATATGAGGAGCAGGTGTGATGGCGTGCCAGGAGCTGAACCCCACTGGCCTGCGTTGGCTGTTTGCTCCTGTAAGTGACTGACAGGAAGCTGGACGTGTCCCTCTGCTCCCATCCCTATAAGTGAAGGGTCAGACTGCAGTGGTGCTACTCAAGGTGGGGCTGCATCACAGACACATACAGCTGCACACGCGGATTAGGCCGCGGGACATTTCCCCATTTTTGTATTATGGGCTTCGGGTGGCTCAGGTGGGGCGGGGGTAGGGAAGGTGAGTCCAGAAAGCCCACCCAAAGGTAAGGCCCAGGGATGAGGCTCTGACCCCAGGTCCTGCCAAGAGCCTGATGATGGAAAACAAGGGCCCAGGGTAGCAGGGCTCCCAGGGTGTCTGAAACTCTACTGACCATGTGTAAGTGAAACTCACTGCTCCACCCACTAGACAACGCGGAGTCACAAAAGTGGAATATGAGCTGAATAGTCTCTATTTTGAAAAAGGGTTAAAAGTGAATTTGGAAAAGTACATCTGAATAAATCTTGGAATTCTTTGAACAACTCTGCATGGTTTATTAAAGAGATGGGTTTTAGTGGGGGGCAGAGTCACCTACATCTATATTTAATAAGACAGCTAACCTGGTAGATTAAAGTTATTTGTTTAGTCAACAAACCTTTATGGAATATCTACAGTATGTCAGGGAGTTTGCTAGGTGTTCTCCATGTGCCAGGTCACATGTATTACACAGGCACTGCGTGATGGCAAAATAAGGTGCCACCAAATGATTTGGAAATTCGGAAATAAGAGTGCCCTCTGGTTAGTGATTTATTTTAAAAGTAAGCATACAGAATTGGAGGACAATTATATGAATTGTCCTTAAGGAGACAGAAAGGTCAAGGTGATGTCTGTCCAGCAGTCCCAGTCTCCTTCAATTGGTATTTCTCATTAAAATACCAACGAGGACACAGGAGAAACAGGCAAAATTTCCTAACTCATAACCACACTGAAAACCAAAAGGGATAAGTAAACTCTTGCCAGAATTAGGAAAGAATTTTCATTAACAATATTTGATGAATTCAGGCATATGAAGTGCCTGGCACAAAGAAACACTAACTGTTAACTGTGATTCATCTAAAGTCAAAGGAGCTAGACTGAGAAAAAGTACTGGTGACCTTGGCAAACACTGTCTTGTGAAAGAGAGAGGCCCAACCAGGCTGAAAGGTGTAAGGGGAGCAGTGGATTGAACGGTGCCCCTCAAAATTCACGCGCGCCCAGAACTTCAGAGTCTGCAGACGTGACTAGTTAGGATGAGCTCACACTGGCTTAGGACCGGCCCTAAATTCAATGACTGGTGTCTTTATAAAACAAGGAGAGGAGACACAGACACACACAGGCAAGAGGCCATGTGCAGATGGAGGCAGAGACTGGAGTGCTGTATCTACCAGCCAAGGAACTCCAAGAAATGCTGGTAGCCACCGGAAGCTGCAAGAGGCAAGAAAGGATCCGTTGCTGGAGACTTCTGAGGGAGCGCAGCCCTGACCACACCTTGATTTCAGACCTCTGGCCTCCGGACCTGTGAAACAATCAATTTCTGTTGTTTTAAGCCACCCAATTTGTGGTACTTTGCTACGGCACCCTAGGAAACTACTACAGGAGATGTTGAGCCCCTCCTCTCCACTGGCAGAGAACCAGGGTCTGTATTCACCAGAAAAGTGGTCAGTCACCTTTCTGCTTTTGTGTGCTGCTTTACGAATCGGCCAATGCTGTGTTCAGGCACTTCCTCCTCCCAATATTTTCATCTCCAGGGAAAAGACAAAGCAGAGAGCAGCAGTGATGCAATGCATCCTGGGGGATGGGGGTCACTGCAGGCGAAACACTCCACTGGGGATGGAGACGGGACGGGTTTGGGGGCCTCGTGCGCAGGAACTCGGTACCCTTCAGGTGCTGCACCACTGCGGACACACAGAAAGCTCTGACTGCCTGGCAGTGGAAGCTCCCACCACGGTTCATCAAAACTGCACACAGCAGATGCCTGTAAGACCCCAGGACCGGGGCCAGAAGCCGCTGGGCACACCAACCTCCTAGATGCACCCCTGGGAAAGGCTGTGACCATCATTCATGTGGCAGTGGCCAAGGCCAAAGGCAGTCCACATAAGTCTGCCTGTTGCCAAACCCTGGCCTGGAGAGACACCCCTTCTCTAGAAGCGAGTACAGAGGAGGAAATAGCAAAAATAAAGCCCATGAAAAGAACAGTGTGACATGAGTGGAAGAGAACGTTATCCGGAAGTCTCTAAGGAAGAGGATACCTCTGGCAAAGGGGAGACTGAAGAATATTTTAGAAATGCAGAAAGGGCTTTTGCAATAGGACATCAGAGAACCCGGCTTCTATGAAAACGGGAATAGGGAGTTACAAGGAGATCATTTGCAATGGAAGGAGAACCGAATATGACCAAAGGCAAATACCTCCATGAAGAAGACGGCTGCAAAAGTCCTTCAGAAAAATGGTAGCACGTGGATTGCCGAAGAACATTTTAAAGGAATAACCTACGGTGACTAAACAGGGTTTATGACATGGAAGGCTACCAGGGTTTAAAATCAGCAAATCATCTCATTATTGGTATCAGTAGATCATCTGACCAAGCTTATTGTCCATTCCTGAAAAAAAAATCTAGTAAACCGAAAACGGAAGACTATTTCGTTGACATGAGGAACTATGGGAATGGTGAGCTATGCAATGGGATCCAACTAATGTCATAGACAAGGACCCACATTATCATCAACGTAATTTAATGCTATCCCTTTAAAAGGAGGAGTCAGAGGAATTAGAAACCAGAAATAATAGTTCTTGCGTTTGCATGTACCACTGTTTTTAGTAACATGAATAGTCTATCTCCTGCAACAGCAAGAGTAACGTTCACTGAAGCCTCAGAAGGACTAAGCATTGGTTAACACTTTACATAAAGTTCCCAGCTGAATCTTCACAATAACCTCACGAGGCAGGTACTGTCATTATACTCGATAAGCAGATAAGGAAAACGAGGAACCGAGAGGTTAACTTTTTCCAGATCACACAGTGGCGAGTAGAGAGCCAGATGCACTGGCTCTGGAATCCACGTCTGAATGAGAACTCCCAAGCAAATCAGCTGAAAACAAAACCGAGCAAACAGCAACAAAGCGCACCAAGCATTACCACTAATAAGAAAGAGACCAGGTTGTAAAATGGCTGGATATAAAAAGAAATGCATACGCCCAACACAGTGTAAAAACAGGAAAGATAAAAGTGGAAGAAATAAATCCACTGAAATTAGCAAAACCAATAATAGCTCTGGCAACCAAACAGTGAGGGAGAGAAAATCCTGACATGAATTACTCAGCCCTGTAGGAAGACAAACAAAGGAAAAACATGTCTCTGGAGGAAAAAACTAACTGTAAAGATCTTGATCGTTTCCCAATTAATTTTAGGCTTATTAGAGTTCTTACAAGACCCCAAAGATTGTGGTTAAAGAGAGACCCGGTTAAACTGATGGATTTTAAAGTAAACCTGGGAGAATATACCGGAATGTTTGGAAAAGCAGAGTAATGAGAAGTGCCTTGCCCTAAAAGAAAATGATAGTGAAAACTGTTAAGAGAGAAAATCATTAAGAGTTCTCGTGATGAGAAAAAACATCTCTTTTTTTTTTTTTGCTTTCTCTTTGAGATGCATGAGATGATGGATGCTAGCTAAACTTACTGTGTTCGTCATTTCACAATATACGTCAAAGTCAAACCGTTATGCTGTACGCCTGAAACTTACACACTGATGAATGTCAATTCTATCTCAATAAAACTGGAAAAATGATTATTAAGCATACTTAATGATAAAAAATAAGGTACAAGAGTTATAACTTGTATAACAAGAATCGTTGGGTAGAGATAACCAAGCAAAATAACTGAAAAGAGGTTCCAGTAACGGGAAATTTAATTTATGGGAAGGTAGCGTCAGAAACAAGTGAGAGAAAGAAAAACCCAATATATGTTGTCCAAAACAATTAGCAAAATGAGATATTTCCTCCATTCCAAACACCAGAATAATACCGAAGTCCTACAGGGTGTGGTGTGAGAGAAGTCTCTGAATATGAGAATTAGGTAATGACCATCACAGGAGGCGGAGAAGTTAATTGCGAATGCAGGCGTGACAGAACGAAATGTGTCCAGACATTTGCAAGAAATTGTTTAGACTGAGGATAGAGTTCCAGAATGGGGAACATAAGGAAAGAAGGCCATGACTGTACACTGGATTCAGTTAGGGAGTTTAGGCTATCCTATAAGTGATGAAGAACCAACTATGGAATCATTTTAAAAAGATAAAAGACATGGTCAGGTTAGGATTTTAGGAAGATGTTTTGGTTGGAAAAATGGAGGAGAAACCAGAGAAATGGGAAATTGAATATAATTAGGAGGCTGCAGCAAGAGGCCAGGTGGAATACAATGAAGGTATGGAATAGGGCAGGGAGGATGCAGGGAGAAGGGTGGTCAAGTATAGAATTGAGAGATGCTTAGGTAGTAGAATCATCTAGACTAAGGCTTGCCTGGAAGGGGAAGGTTATGAGAGCAAAACGGAAGGGGAGGTCTTGGCTTCTGGTTGGTGACTCTAGGCCCACTGACAGAATTGAGGAATTCAGGAGGCAGAAGGGATAATGGTTAGGAAACGTTTATGTGACACGTGACTGAAGAGACTTGGGCTGTGACTCTCGGGGCATTAAAAGGTAAAAGCTCATACTCCCAGGGTTTGACTTGTCCAATGCCTACCTTCAAGGAAAAGCTGCTTTTCCCTGGCTCACTTTTTGAGGGGGTCTTTGGGGTTATAATACAGGTTTCTCTTCTGTAAGTACTTTCTTCAAGTTGGAAGATAACTTATTTCTCCTAACAGCTCAGTTCATGTTTGTTTTCCCTTTTACAAGGGCAATCCATGTCCTTTAGTTTTCTTATATCTGAAACATTTCTATTCAATTAGCTCATTTCTCCCTGAAGTCATATCCTTCACTTTAATAAGAGGAAAATGAGGCCACTCTATGTATTATTAAACTTCATTTCAGGCCAAAATTGAATTATACACTAGCAGTAGTTCCTCTCATGTATCCCAAGTTATTGTTCTATGATTCATGCTTCTGAATGGTTTTCCATCTTTTGGAGGCAGTGGGGGAACTGTCTTAAAGGAGCCTGAATTGTAGCTCAATAGGTATTTTTGAGAAGTCTGTAATTTTGGAAATTTTTACAGAAACATTTTTACTCACAACGACCCTGGAACAGGGAATCTGCTTCAGGCTCTACACAGGTGAGTTACTGTTTGTTTCTTTGCTTGTTTTCTTTTCCCAAATGTAGTGGTATTTTAAACGACCACATTTATCCCCAGATGAGGCAGGGTGATGAGATAGGCCCATTTTATCCAAACTCTCTGATTTCAGCAGTTCACTCTGGCATCATCCTTTCCTGAAAGATTATATTTAAATGCTCAGCTCACCTTGTCTGCCTTGAATAGTCTCTGCCTCTGTTTCTTCGGATTCACTCTGACTGGCACAAACCACTCTCCACCTCACAGAGCTGGGCGTTAGCAAGATGAGAAATGACGGTTAAGAACAAAGTCTCTAAAGTCAGACGGACCAAGTTAGAACCTTGGTTCTGCCCATTCCGTGCAGGGCTCTGTGATTTGGGGGCAAGCTCCTGATGTCCCGAGACTCTGATTCCTCAACTGCAAAGAGGGGAAAGCACAGGTTCCTTCCAGGTAGGCCATTCAGGCCACTATGAGGTCCAGTGTGTGATCCTGCAGAAGCACGAGTACGGCATCCAGCCCAGAGTAAACGTTCAACACCGCACACATACACATGGCATCACGCGGCCTGGGACCAAGTCCCGCTGCCGTCTAGCTGTGTGACCCCAGCTGAATCACTCACCCTCTCTGAATCTCAGTTGCCACCGCATCGATATGCCAAAATGAGGGAAACGGATGTGACTCATGCAGTGACGGAACCCATCTACTGAGTGCCTATTCTATGTGAGACGCTGACGCGTCACGTGACCCTGAATCCACCGCTCCCAGAAATGCTGGGCCCTGGTCCTTAAGGATATCTAGATCCCATGACCTTGGAGAAGTGCCTTGGATTGGCAGGAGAAACATTAGGGAGTGAGGGCAGGAAACAGCCAGGGCTGGAGATGCAAAAAGAGACGAATGCCAAAGACCAAGAAGGAAGGCTTCAGGGAGACTGAATTATAACAAGATAGAACTATAGAACTATAGATAGATAGATCCCCAAATGCCCCTGAAAAGTAAAGGGATGGGGTGAGCCAAGGCAATCTGGAGGCAGGGGAAATAAGTGAACAGGCAGGTTGGAAGACGAAGGCATGTTAAGGAGATGATAATATTTCTCCATTTAACCAGGTGTTAGGAAATATCATAGAAGCCAGAGTCACTTCTGCCCAAAGGATGCAGAGATTGCTGGGGAAACAGGCTCAGAGAGACTGAGTAGCTTGTTCAAGCTCAAGATCACACAGCTGATGTGATGATCTGCCATCATTTTCTATTAGAAATTTTCTCCTCAATCATGAAAAACTAAAAATATGAATCCACTCACTGGCGAGAGTCTCTGACCTCCCAGAGCTTGAGCTGAGCAGGGAGGCATCCTCCTGACCATCGTCCTAACTGCAAAGCCGCAGCAGGCACAGCGATGCCTGTCTCTCTGTGGGCTCGTTTTTTATCCTACTTGGTGGACTCCCTGAGGGCAGGGACCTCGGTCTAACTCATCTTGTCTCCCAGCGCCCAGCAGGCTCAGGACTTAACTTGTTGAGTGAGTTTAAAGAATAAATCAACACACAGGCACCTGAAAAACATGCCTGAGATCAGAAGAGAGAACAGAGGCAGACTTTGCACTGATCCGAGACAGGCTGCCCGGGACTCTGCAAGTCTCCGTGGTTGGTCTGACCATGGTGTGATGGCCCGTGAATTAAAGAGCCGCTGAGAGTCCACCATGAAGTAGCTCTACTGCCCAGAGGTGACGGATGACGGCTACAGGTCCCTCTAGACTCCTGCGTCCTCCTCTCATGCTCATGTATGATCCCTGGATCACTGACACAGCGTGATGCAATGGGCTTTCCATTGCTCTCACGGCCTGGCCTGTCAGTGTGGACTTATCACAACATATACGGGGACATGGGGGCATGAAGCCTACTCAGGACGCAAAGTGAAGAGTTTGCTTAGGCCAACCTCAGTCTTACCCTCTCAGTTCCCCAGAAGTGACCCCACCCTCACCCCTACAGCCGTTATGATGGCCAGACTTGGACAAACTTAGCTCTATTCCTGAACTACATGTTGAATGAATGAACGGAATAAAATGAATAAATGCCCACTGTGATTTCCAGCGAACCCACAAGACCTCATTTCCAACAGACAATAAAGCTGTCAGTTTTGAAAGTACAGTATCCTTAAAAAAGTTTAATGTACGGTTGGATTTGTACAGTTTCAGGTTCCCAGAACACTCACATATCACTTTATCTGGTGGTCAAGACCATGGGCTCTGGAATCCAAATGCCAAGGTTCTATTCCCGGTTCTGTCACTTATCAGCCATAGGACCTCAGAAAAGTTACTAAACTCTCAGACCTCAGTTTATTCATCTGTTAAAATGAGGATGATAATGCCTATGGGCACAGGGCTGATGCAAGGAATAACTGAGATACACACAGGTAAGGAGCGTCCCCGTCGCTGCCTCATGTGGATGCTGGCCTCATCTTGTAGGAATGGCATTACCTGCCTATTTTACAGATAAAACCACTAAGGCTCAGGAAGATGACACGATTTGCCCAGGGTCACAGTGTCACCAAAACCCAGGAGATCTAGCTTGCCATAGTCAGTTTCCAGCCTGAAATGGACCCAAATTGTTCACGATCCAGGTAATTCTGCCTGATCCTTTCAGCCCGCCTAATTCTGAGGGCAAAAAGCAGCTCACACTCAAAGGAGTAGCTGGGACTTTATCTTCCAGAAGGAAAGCTAATATATCCCGAGAGCCGCGTTTGCTCAGAGCCAGAGCCCCTGAAATTACATTCAGCACCAAGCGGAAGAGGGAAGTCTTAATGGATCTACGCACTGCTGTTATGTACAACAAATGAGAAAACAACTGATGCTGGTGCCTGGTGAAGCTTCAAAATGCTCACAGCCTATGGGCACCTTCGTCTGCACCTGCTGAAGACCGTCTATATCCACTTGCAACCCTGAGAACTTCCTCTTCACCCACAGTCTCTCTCACAAATGAGTGGTTCTCAATGGAGGCTGCACATTAGAATTGCCTGGGCAACATTTGAAAAATAAACAAACAAGCAGAAGTATGTTAGATCTACCCACAGAGAGGTCAGATTCAAAAGGTCTAAAATGGGACCTAGTCTTTGCTTTTCAAACGTTCTAGGTGATTAAACGTGCAGCCAGGGTTGAGAGCCACTGGGGTAGCTCGTGGTTATGGAGTGGCTGGTTGGATGGAGATATAAAGTCCTCCCACTGTGTAGAGCACAGACATACTCAGGAGTCACAGAAACACAGGATGCTGGATACATAATGCACCGTTCTCCCAAACTGGACCCCACCCCTCCTAGGTCCTGCCAGGTTCTTATCGCCCGACCAAAACCTGGAAGGGCCCTCCATTTTGCCCTGCTAAAACCTGGCTCTCACACCACTATCTCACCCTACTAAAACTGCCTAGGTACCACCATCTCTCCTTGCTAAAACCCTGGCCGTGGACCACCCGCCATCTTGTCCTGCTAAAACCTAGCACTGGTACCACCATCTCACTCTGCTAAGACTTGGCCACGGTATCACCGTCTTGTAGGAGCCCTAGGTTTACCATGAATACCATCTTCTCCCGCTGCCACTCCCTCCTTGAGGCCCTCATCACACCTTTCCTGGGCTATTGTGGGTCTCCGTGCTTCCATCTGCTCTCCTTCCACACAGAAACAGAAGGAGGCATCTAAGCAGGTAATTTAATGTCACTTCCGGGCTGGACTCTGATTTCCTAAAGGATAAACTGCAAACTTCTCAGCATGCCCACAAGCCCAGCAAGACCTTCACAATTTCCTCTGGTTTTCTAATCACATTTTTTGGTGGCTTCTCCACATTATTTCCACCTGAGCCAAATTCATCTATATTCATTTCTAGAACACACCATTCACCACCATGCCTCAGTGCTTTCGTCCAGGCTGTTCTTTTTGCCAAGAACATCCGCACACCAGTGTACCAGGTGAAATCCTACTTGCTCTTTAAGATCTATTACATACGGACAAAGAATCTAGCATCACAGAAAGTGTCCTGGGCAGGCAGTCCCCAGCAGGACCCGCCTCCCCACTCTGGGCCAGCCAGGCTCTGGGACAAGTCCCCTCCAGCATTACTGTTTAAAATCCCTGCTACAGCCCTATGGAAAAGGTATTATTATTATGTCCACATTATAGGTGGAGAAATTGGCACAAAAAGAGCTTTTCTAGCCCATTTTCTGGATAATGGCTTGGATGTGGCCTCAGGGCATGCTTTGGTAGCAGTGAGCGAGCAGAGAGAGGAGGAGAAGAGGAACAGAAATGGGCCTTGGGAGGGAGGGGCTCACAGAGATATCCGGCCAGTGAGCAGTTCGTGGGGATGAGCAGTCATCAAATAACACAGATGTCTAATATCCAGTTTTTTTGTTGTTGTTGTTTTTTTTTTTTTTGCAGTACGCAGGCCTCTCACCGTTGTGGCCTCTCCCGTTGCGGAGCACAGGCTCCGGACGCGCAGGCTCAGCGGCCAGGGCTCACGGGCCCAGCCGCTCCGCGGCATGTGGGATCCTCCCAGACCGGGGCACGAACCCGCATCCCCTGCATCGGCAGGCGGACTCTCAACCACTGCGCCACCAGGGAAGCCCTAATATCCAGTTTCAATGGTTTGCTGTTTAGTGCATGATTTGCCTCTCCCATCTCTGGTAGTATCCTTTATTCTCCAGAAATTCAGCTCTCCATGCCAATGCTCCAAGGAAGGGCTTTGGAAGGAAATCAAGGCAAGGGGCTTAGTGGGACGTCTCTGTTGACTCAAAGCAAAGAGGTGAGCAGGCATAGAGGGGAGGCAGGACTCAGATGGAGAGTCTATCGGAGCAGGAATCTCAGAGCCAGGTGACGCATTTGCCTGTTCCCACCACCACCCCACCAGGTGGCAGAGGTATTGGGAGAACAAAAAGAACTCACTGGGTTTCCCATCATATGTGGAATAAAGATAAGTAGGTCCTATCCTTTATTTAAATCTCAAAGATAAGATACCTGTATGACATGCCAAACCATGACTGCCATATAGCCCAGGCCTTCAGACAGCAGAGACTGGGACAGGCAGACCAAGTGTGTCTCTCTAGTCGCTTGCTCAGCTCAGATACATTTGCATAGGAACCCTGGAGCAGAAAACGTGGTCTTCATCCCTAGATGCTCGCTCTGAACTGCACAGGCTTCCAAACCTCCACGTAACCAATTAAAAACAGGCGTGTTATGAGGGCTTTGGGCCACAGTTGGTGATGACCCATCTGAGGGAATGGCATTTCCCCAAATAATGACATTTCTCCGTGCAGCCCATGGACAAGGGCAGACGGGGCCACCTGCGAGGTTGTTAGATTGGCGCACCTTGGGCCCTTTGTTTCAGAGAGCAGTGATTATGTCTGCAGGACACGCCGAGCTCCCAGTGTCCCTCTCCTGTATGTGCCTTCCCTACAGAACACAGGCTGGTGAGGCTTCATCTGCCCCCAGGAAGCAAGGAAGGAAGTTTCCATTTGTCCCACCCCCTGTGCTCCATACGGAGGTCCACACTCGTGCCTGACTACAAAGACCTGCTTTCTTCCTCCCAAACCAAATCCACCCAAACTTAAAGCTAGAAGCAAGGCCGAGAAGAGATCCCGTGGCCTCAGGAAAAGGTAGGCATTAGGCTGACTGGTCCAAATCAGAGATCAGCAAACTACAATCCATGGATCAAACCCAGCAAATCCAGCCTGCCACATGTTTTTGTAAATAAAGTTGTATTGGAAGACAGCCACGTCCATTCATTTATGCATTATTTGTGGCTACTTTCATGCTACCAAGGCAGGGCTGAGTAGCTGTGACAGTGTTGTTTGTGGTCCCCGAAGCCTAAAATATTTACTTATTATCTAGCTCTTTATAGAAAGAGATTGCTAACCTCTGGTCAGCTGAAACCATCCCGATATACTTCCAGCCACCGTACTTCTCATTTAATCCCCACCACAACCAATGGTAAGCATTACTGTCCCCATAATAGAGTAAGAGTGAAGTAACTTGCCCAAAGTCATGCAGCTAAGAGTTGAAGTCAGGATTTAAGCCCAAGACTGCCCCTGCCCTCGAGGCAATCACAACCTCCTTAGGAAAAAAGAGAACAGAGAGTCTATTAAGAGTTGGAGCCAAAAGAGGCCTTTGAGATCATCCCAGGTCAACCCCTCACTTTGCAGCAGGGATGTCAAGGCCCAGGTGAGGTGTGTGTATCCCGCCTTTGCTCGGTCCACTCAGCTGGAGAGGTGCTTCGTACCCCCGGAAGGCTCAGCCCTTCCCAACCAGGACGTTGAGTAGCCCAGAGCCCCCGGGCCCACCAGATAGAAGGGTCTAGGGTAAGTTATGTTGGTCTGTTTCCTGGTTTCTGAGATGAGCTTTGGGTTGCCTCATTAGCTGTGAAGTTTCTGACTCTACGGTGAGGCTACTACTTGAAGGATTGACTCAGCCCTCTAGTCATCATCGACCTCTCTGCTATGACCCCAGCCTGGCAGGCCTGGCACGCTGGCTTGAACCAGGCTCTGCCCCGCGTTGCTGGGCATCCTTCCAAAGCGCAACCGCCACAAGGGTCCTGCACTTGAGGAACTGGCCTCCTGAAACCACGGTATCTGGTACATACCACCCGAGCCGGACTCTGCAGCAGCTCCCACCCTCGGAATGGACCTCCTTGGACATCAACACCCCCAAGACCAGGACTGTCTCACTTTCAACACTCTGTGAGCATCAGGCTTCCCAGAATACTCTTCTCAGTCTCCGTAACCTCCATCTTCCTCCTCTCCTGTATCGTCAACTGCAATCCTTGTATTGATGACTTCCAATCTCTCTTGCTGGCCTTGATCACTGTGCTGAGCTCCAGACACATCTCTATAGTCTGCACATGCTTCAGTTTTTATACCTTTATCTCATGATAATGTCTTTCACTGCATTCTTTCTTCGCAGCAAAACTATACAATTTTTGAGAGCAGGACCTTATTTATTTATCTCTGTGTCCCTAATCTCTAGACACAACATCTCAAAATCAGTAGATATCTGTTAACTGGATGAAGTGAAAAGATGCACAGTGAACGAATGGGTGGGTGCAGACAGCCTTTGGCCCTCAGTTTCCCATGTAAGAAAACTCCCCTCTCATCTTTTCCTTACCCCGTTAGCTGCATCTCTAAGGAAGGACCACACTTGAGGAAAAGTCAAGTGAACACAGGTTAACGTGAGAACTAAGGATAGTTACCAAACAGTATTTCCCTTTTTATTAAGGAACCATTCTTGGAGCATCTACTAGGTACCAACTATTGTGCCAAGTTCTTTATATGTATATTTCTTAAATAATTATGCAAAGGATGATGGGTTATCAGCTCCACTTTTACAGAAGGAGAAAACTGAGGCTAGATGGCAACCTTCCCAGAGTTTCCCAGCCGGCGAGTGATGGCGCAGAGGGAGGGCCCAGCTCTCCAGCTGTTGCCATTACAACACACCCCCTTCCTGAGCTTTCCTGTTATGTCACTGATTTGTGAAGCAAAGTTAGAGGCTTCCCAGGCTGAACAAACCCAGAATAATATCGTTATGTCCTAGTTAATTTTTTTTAAGGAAAAAATAAATAAGGGCAGCGTGTTCCCTGGCCTCCATCCCATTGTTTCTAGGATCGCCACACACCACAGCTCAGTAGGAGCTCAGAGTGGGCGGAACCAACACCCACACGGGGACAGGCTGGCTTTCCCCAGCCTCTTCCCGAGGCCCTGGAGGGACGGGATGGGGGAAGATGAGGACCCACCCAGTTAAGAGAGGAGAAACCGGCCGAGGAAGAGCAACAGGAGGGTTTCAGAAAACATTATCACATCGTCACATGGGATGGAGTGTCTGCTGGGGGGCAAAAAACCTGGGTCCCTTCTAAATTCCAACACAGGGCTGGGACCTTAGTCAAGACCCTTCCCTACTTTTGGCCTCAGTTTCCACATCTGGGAAAGGAGATGGTGGCTGGTGTCATGGGCTGAACTGTGTGCCCCACAAATTCGTATCAAGTCCCAGTACCTGAGAATGTGACCATACTAGGAGATAAGGTCTTCACAGAGGAAATTAAATTAAAATGAGGTCAAATGGGTGGGCCCTAATCCAATATGACTGGTGCCTTTACAAGGAGAGGAAATTAAGACGCAGACACACAGAGGGAAGACCTTGTGGAAACACAGGAAGGGGAAGATGACCACCTACAAGCCAAAGAGAGCAGCCCCAGAAGGAACCAATGCTGTAAACATTCTTGGTCTGGGACTTCAAACCTCCAGAATTGTCAGAAAATAAACTCTGGAGGTTGAAGCCACCCAACCTGTGGCACTGTGTCATGGCGGCCTGAACAGACTCATACAGATGGACAGGATGGACATCTGGTTTCTGCCCCAGCTATGACACGCAGGCGGGTGTGTCCGATACCGTGGTGCCAACTGAAGAGAGTAGGGTTACGAGAGGCCAACAAAGGTGGCCAGATACGGAACTGGGGCTGTTTACACTGGAGGAGGAATCACAACCATGGAGGAAACACAACCTTTCCTTCTCACGACACTTACTGGGTGAGGAAATTTGTTTGAGTCCGTCACAGCTGCTACAACAAAAATACCACAGAATGGGGGGCTTAAACCACACGCATTTTTTCCTGACAGTCCTGGAGGCTGGGAAGTGCAAGATCAGGGTGCTGGCAGATTCGGTGTCTGATAAAGCCCCACTTCCTGGTTTGCAGGCATCTGTCTTCTCGCTGTGTCCTCACGTGGCAGGGAGGGATCACCTCTCTAGCTCCTCTTTTCTCATAATCCCATGACCTAATGATCTCCCAAAGGCCCCACCTCCACATAGCATCACCCTGGGGATTAGGTTTCAACATGTGAATTTTGGGGGGCGGGGGGGACATGAACTTTCAGTCCACAGCAGAGCCGGTCACCCTGAATGGAAGCAGCAGGGGGACAAATGTCACCATGGCCATTCCTCAGGGTCACGAGCTTCCCATCCCCGGCGGTATTTAAGCAGAAACCCAAATTGGATCTGGGGATGGTGACAAGGGCTCAGGCTGGATCACGGCAGAAGAAAGTTGACGCAGCATACATCTCAAAAGAGCTTTCTCAAAAGGGAGATAGCTGTCAAAGAAATCATGGGATTCCCACGCCTGGAGACGATCCAACAGGGTCCCAAGGCCACCGGCAGGGTTGTATAGATTCCCACCCCCGGTCAAAGTTTATACTAATAGACCTGCACTCATCCACAGAACAAACCTTTCGAGCATCCGCTGTCAGGCACAATGCAAGAGGCTTAGTGACACAGCAGAGACAAGACCAAGTCCCTGCCCTCAGATGGTTAATATTCACTCATTCATTCATTCACTCATTTACCTCTTCGAAGAGCCTTCCCTGAACATCTCATCTGAAACGGTGCCTCCAGACCCCCTTTCTTGTTTTATGTTTTACTGGAGTACTTAGAACCTCCAGCCACGTTCTGCATTCGGTGCTTGTTTGTTTGTCAATCTCACTCACTAAAATGAAAGCACCAGACAAAGGGGATTTGACCCTTTTACTAATTGATTCCTTGCTGTGCCCAGATTTCAGGAAATCAACAAGTAACGATTGAGTCCAACTCCACGCGAGGCACCAAGGCAGGTGCTGGGTGAACAGTGGTGCACCTCACAAACCTGGTTCTTGTCTTTATGGCCAAGAAACACACCAACCCGAGGAAACTGAGAAAACAGCACGAGCTAACACTTACTTTCTGTGTGCCAGGCACCCGAAGACCTTCTATATCTTATTTCTTTGAATCCCCATAGTGTCTGTATGAAGTTACGTGCCATTATTATCCCTGTGTTACAGGTAAGTCAACTGAGGTTTCGAGAGATTAAGTAACTTGCTCTAAACCACATGGTAATAGGCAGAAGTGGGGTTTGAACCCAGCTTTGTGGGCAGTACGGTTCCTAGGGCTGGGCATCCAGGGTCCCTGTCCTGGCTCTGGCTTTAGGGACCCCACTAGGATCCTCCTTCTACCGTGTTCCCTGCCCCTGCACAGAAGGATCCTGCAGGACCAAGACGATGTGCCAGTCTGGAGCCCACGTCCCCACTCTGTCCCACCAAGGACCATGCAATTCCCCTGACCAAAACCCCAAAGGTTTCCTGGGCAGGGCAGGCCTCATCGTGGCTCTGGGTTCCCTAGAGCAGCCCAGGCTCCTGCGGGCACATGAGGGGGTCTAAGGTGACGCTGGAGGGAGGGCCTAAATGGGTGGGGATGGAGGAGCTTATGTGCTAGCCGGGGGTCCAGGGGCATTCATGCGCACAAGCCCCTCATGGTCTGGGCCGCAGCTGGGGCTGGGAGGTGGGGGACAGCCGTGGTCTGGAGGGCCCTGTTCATACTTCAGCCCCTGCCTCACAAATGTTAGAGGCGGGCCTGTCTGTGGGACTCCAGGCTCGGACCCTTAATTTCCGTGCTGTGTCCCACAGTGATGCCATCTTACCCAGCCCAGAGCCAGACTGGGGTAGGGCAAGCAGGATGCCTGCTCTCCAAGCTCAGGCAGGACGGCTGAGGTGCCACACGGCATGTTCACCTGGGAAGGGAACGTGCCGCGTGGGGAAGGGGATGAATTCAGACGGCTGGGAGGATGCGCCCGCAGGCCCAAAGGGCAAGTGGCACAAGGCACAGGGTTCCACCGCTCCACTCAGCCTAACCAGCCTCCTGCCCCAGAGGATGGTACCACCTGCTGGTGTCACAGTCGTGCGGCCTGGGAGTGGAGAGCAGAGGCAACTGGACCCCGGAGTTACGGGGGAGATGACCAAATCCCTCCTTCGTCAACCTTACTGGCAGTTCTGCCTGTTACGTCTGTCTGTCTCCCTTCTCACTGCCTTGCCCTGTATAAGAAATGAAGATAGATTATTTTTAAATGTTTGCTCCATCTCTTAAATACAACTTTATATTCCATATTTTAATCAAAAGCCAATGAGTTTCAAAATACTATAAAGTGCTGAATGAGTATATGAAGTTGTCCATGCAAAACAGTCAGGAGGAAAACGCACTGGGATGGATGCTCTGGGGGGTGGGTTTATGCGCTCTATGTCATCCATCACCTTGTTTAGGCTTTTCTGTACTGTGTAAACTCCAAGTCAGAACTCTGACTTGCTTTTCTAACCACTTTCAGGTGAATGAAATTTTAACGATTCAAGTCTCTTCTTTTTCTTTACCGAGAAATCCCTAGCAAGATTAAGCAACTCATTTCTTTAGTATGAACCACTGCTTGTTCCCATGGGATGGTAAAAAGAATAGATTCCCCATCCTTGCCTTAAATAGGCATAAGGGAATTGGAATTTTTAATCCCTTAAATGGAAACAAGCCCAATTTCAAGAATGTTATAAAATAAGAGTCAAGAGAAAGACAGGTAAGAGTGAGAAATAGGTAACACCAGGTGAGTAAAGTGATCTGGAGCTGTATGGGGTGGGGTGGGCCATGGGGGAGGGACAGCTGGGGACCCTGTTGACCTTGGGTCAAAGTCTGGCTCCACCACTTCCTTCTAATTATGAAAGTTGGGGCGAAACTTGACTTTTTCTGAGCCTTACTTTTCTCATCTTTAAATGGGGATAATAACCCTGAACTTCCTTTCTTCCCCCTTCACACCTTCTATTTTTCCCCTAGCTAATTCCCATTCTTCCTTTAATTTCAGTTTATGTGTTGCTTCCTCCAGGGAGCCATTCCTGCCATCCTGGCCCAAGCCGCGTGGCCCTGTGAGATGGGTTCCCACAGCTCACAGGCTACCTGTCCACCTGTATGTCCACTGTGAGTCTTCACAGATAACTGGTTTTAAATGGTCTGTTTCCTCGTTAATTGGTGAGCTCCTGGGCAGGTGACAGCTAAAAACTATATCCCCCAAATCTAGTAGGTTCTCATTAAGCGTTTGCTGAAGGATGGTAGCCTGCAAGACGTAGCACTGTTGTTTCAAACAACAAATATTTACTGTGTTACAGTTTGCCTGGGTCAGGAGTCCGGGTGTGGCTTACTTGGGTGTCTCTGACTCAAGGTCTCTTATGTGTTGCCGTCAAGCTGTCTGCTGAGGCTGTAGTCTCATGCAATGGCTAGAGTGGGGAGGGAGCGTCTGAGTCCAGGCTCACTCATGTGGTCCTTGGCAGGCTTCTAGCTAGACGCCCCTCGCGGTGCAGTACCTCAGGGGGACAGGAATGCCTGTCTCCGGTGCCGCCCCCAAGCTGCAGGCCATAGAGCAATGCTTACAGGTGGGACAATCTCAGAAATACCTAATGGGGGCAGAGGGACTCAATAGGACATTCAAGAGCATTTCTTTCTGGGAAGACTGCATCCCTGGCTTTCATTCCCAGTGAGACCCTTCCCCCCGCAACTGTGCACACATGGTTATTTAACTTATAGTCCCACTGCCACTACCCTACTTCAGACCCCCACTGTCTCAGACCCGGATTTTACCGCAGTCTCCACTCTCTGACCTATCACTGCCCCGTTTACTTTAAGTCCCCATCTTTCAGCCAAAGTGGTCTTTCCAAAATTAAAAATCTAAAACCAGAGCGTCGTAAATATTTTTCAACGGCTGTCCACTGACTTGCACCCCAGGCTTTCCATGACAGTCCCAACTTCTCTCGAGTTTCACTGTCTCCTCTGCGACTACACCCTCTCACTTTTTAATAAGTATTCACTCTGTGGCTACAAAGGGCCAGCGACTGTCATCGTTGACGTGGATACATGGCAGGAAGGCAAAACTCCTGCCCCCAGGGAGCTCGAGGTCTGATGGAGCAATCAGAGGGTGACAGTCTGGGTGAAAGCATCCAGCAGAGGTGTGAGCAGGGCAAAGCACGCATTCCAGAGCTCCCTTCTTTTCATTTAAAGCTCTTATCCCTTCACACCGATCACAAGACCTATTCCCAAAGAGATCGATCTAGACTCCAAATGCAAAAACAGAGAAAAGCCTTCTAGGAGTTTCAAGCAGTGGTATTTAGAGAAGTGTATGGGTGAGGGGTGGAAGGGTGGGGAAGAGAACCTACATCCTCTTTATTCTGTGTCACTTGTTTTTATGTCTTTCCCCTCCCCTCCCCGCAGTGGTCTCATTTATTCAACTGAAGAACTCATCAAGCCTTAGAGTCTCACCGTGAGCTCCTTGGGCTGGGACCTTGCCTAGCTCCCCTCTGCAGCCCCAAGGCTAATTCCTGGAGAAGAGGCTCCTTCTTCATAAACAGAGCTGGACGTGTAGAAGGGAGCTGGCCTCACAGCAGTGGGAAGGCAGGGCCACCATCCCATCACCTGAGCTCTCATCCCACTTCCCTGCCTCCCCCACCTGACTAGAGGTTCCCAAAGGGCAGGTGCCGGTCTGGGCACGCGTGGACTGACCCCCGACAAGGCTGGCGGGGTTTCCAGAGACAGATCACCTGCATTACAAGCAGGGCTCGGCGGTGCCCTCACCTCCCCCTCTGCACAGCCTCAGCACCGACCGCCACCTTGGAAGTCAGTGGTTGCTTTCCCATCGTGGCTCTATTCCACGTGCAAAGGGGAAGGCGCTCAGGAGTGATGCAGGTTCCTCAGCGGTTCATCTCAGGTATAAGGTACCTACCTGATCCGACAGGGAGGGGGAGGACAGCGTTGAAGGCTAATCCCGCGGGGCTCCAGACGAGGAGCAGGGGGTGATTACAGCCATGGACTGACCTCCCACTCCATGCCAGGCACTATTCTAATGGCTTCATATGCACTATCTTTTCTAAGCTCAGAAGCACCCTGTGAGCTAGGATCTTTATCCTCCCTTTACAGACGAGGAACTGAGACAGAGACCATTAAGGAGGTCGCCCGAGAGGTATACGGGGATCTGACGCCAGGCAGCTTGCCTCTGGGTCCACGCGCCCGCACAGCGTGTCCTCCGCCTCCCCTTGTCTGTCATGTTCATCTCCATGTTCCTGGAGGTTGGCAGATGAACTGGCCTCCTGGTTAAGCGTGTGGTATGGATAATGTTCCCTTCTCTCGGCAGTGATCGGGTTTGCAAGTTCTAATATGCTACGCTGTACACTTATTTTTGCCCACATATGGAGAGATTGCAGAAATAATTTTAAAAACCCCTACATAATAAAAGACATTGTTGCCTGGTCTGAAAAAAAAAAAAAGTCCAGTGAACTGTCACACACAGTCACAGTGTTCGCTCCATCCCCTTCCTCATACTTATACTCTGTACGGGGCACCCTTCATCTTATCACCATGACTAATAAATCTTTTTGGATCAGAGATGCCCCCCATGCAACCCATAGACCCTCTTCACTCAAAACGATCGTATTTACAGGCAACAATGCAAAGGGCGTCCCCAAAGGTTGTTCAGGTTGTGCACTGCATGAGGGCACCAGGCCAAGGGGCCTCCGGTGGAGGCTGAAATCCAGCCCACACTCCACTCAGCAAGCCCTGACCCTGGAGAGGGCATCCAGGAGGAAGGGGACAATCTTGATGATGAATCTGCCCAGAGAAGAAGCCCCTTTTTTTTCCTCCTGAAAATGTTGGGCATCACCTTTTTCTAATTTGTATAAAGCCCTCTTTTGAGCTAGAACTGGCCTCGGCACTTACGTATAATTCAAGGACAGCAGAGTCCCCAGAAGCCAATCAGTGGACGGACCGGGGGCATGATGGTTCCTCAGGCCAAGAACTGTAGAGTCAGCTCCCACCTTGTGAATGATGGGCTGGTACCAACAGGCTCCCTGTTGGTCAATAGTTTGGGCTCAGAACATATTTCTGCAGACAAAGAATTCACAAGGTGTCAAGGGCTCAGCACAGCCCCCTAAGCTACTGACCTTGCAGTCGTAGTCATGGCTACGACTAAATGCATTTGGGCTCATTTATGAGGATTAAAACCAACGTGCCGGCCCCATGTCTGGCATATAATAAATACTCATATAACCCTGCCCCCGCGCTTTCTGGGGTTGATTCTGTGCCAGAATGCCAAACTTGGACAGTGTAAAAATGAGCTTTGCAAAACACCTGTCGAGGGAAATCTCATAAAATACACGCTCTATTCTTATCATCCAAATATTTTTTTTTCTAAATCAACCTAACATTGGAAGATGGAAACCACCTCGGGGCCATGTAGGGATGAGCCGGGTAAGGATAAAATTGTAGTGACAGGTCTCAGACGGTGGAAGGCTGGAGAAACAAATGCCTTCTGTAATTGTCTTTCTCTTCAAGTTTATTGAGAACATATGGGGTGCTGGGTAAGAGTACAGGGAAGCACTTTGCAAATGTCATCCTTTGTAATTCTCACGATGACCCTGTGACAGGGGTTATGACCCAGCCTGGGGGACCCTGAAGGCGGGGGTCAGGCATGGCCCCAAGGTCACACGCTAACATGTAAGGCAGAACTGAAACTGTACACCCAGACCCCTGGCTCCACGACACCTCCTGCATGGCTGAGAGCACAGATCTGGGAGTCATACCATCTGGGTTTGAATCCAAACTCTGCCATATCCTAATTGTGTGAGTTTGGACAACCCCATTAACCCCATGTAATATAATGGGGATAATTGTAGCACCCGCCTCAGAGTATTGCTGGATGATTAATTGATCTCTGATAACATTTAGATGAGTGCCTGCCACTTGCATACTGTTCATTTCACTATCATGGCTGTTATTTTGATCACTGCTCTTCGAGTGTTGGTGGTTTGACAGTGGTGTGTGCAGGGAAACTGAGGGTGTGGGGGGAACACTTGTTAGCCTCAGCCCCGATGGCGCCCGCCTGTCCAGAATTCCCATCTGTGCTCTGAGGAACATGCCGGTTGTTTGTCAGCAAATGCCCCTTCCTGTTGAGGGGATGGTGACAGAAAAAAAATCGAGCTGCTTCTGGCAGGAAACAGCCCGGCAGAAACTGGCTCTGGGGGTGAGTGATGGATGGTTGCTGAGACTTTACAGAGATGTGACTCCAAGGTCGCCTTCGTGCCTCCTCAATGAGCTTTCTCCTGATAGAGCTTATCTAACGTTCTGGGGAGACCAGCTTGGCAAAACTCAGGAGAAGCCAGTGTAGAGCATGAGGGAGGACCACAGAGCAAACCCATCAAAGGAGCTGCATCCCGAAAAATCCCATTTTCCACATTACCTGGAATACGATGGAAAAGACATCAGAATCAGAGTGGGGGGATGGACCTAGAGATTGTCATACTGAGTGAAGTAAGTCAGACACAGAAAGACAAATATCATATATCGCTTATATGTGGAATCTAACAAAAAGGTACAAATGAACATATTTACGGAACAGAAGTAGAGTCACAGATGTAGAAAACAAACTTATGGTTACCAGGGGGTGAGAGGGAGGAGGGATAAACTGGGAGACTGGGACTGACATATACACGCTACTACATACAAAATAGATAACTAGTAAGAACCTGCTGTATAGCACAGGGAATTCTACTCAATACCCTGTAATGGCCTATATGGGAAAAGAATCTAAAAAAAGAGTGGATAGAGGTATATGCATAACTGATTCACTTTGCTGTATACCTGAAACTAACACAACACTGTAAATCAACTATATTCCAATAAATATTAGAAAAAAAGAATCAGAGTGGGGGGACCCAGACTCCAGTTTGTGTCCTACCATTAATCAGGCAACTGTGTAGCCTCGGGCCACTCTCTTCCCCTCTCTGGGCTCAGGTGCCTCCTCTGAACAATGTAGGGGCTGGACCAGAGCCTGGACCAGGGTCCTTCCAGATATGAAATGATGCATTTTTAAAGAGAACAAGAATCTATGTTGTGTCTTATCTTTTAACTCTTCCCCTTCATTCATCCATTCACAAACGTATGCATTCTCTCCACCAATTCAGACTGGCCAAGCAGAAGACCCCTTCACCCCTCAAAAATCCAAACAGAACAAAACTGTCCTCAGCAATCCCAAATGCCTGGGAGTTCAACGCACTCCCTCAGAGACCTGCTGCCAAGGTCTGAATGTTTGTGTCTCCCCGAAATTCACATGTTGGAATCCTGACAACCAATGTGATGGTGTTGGGAGATAAGGACTCTGGGAGATGATTAGGTCATGGGGTAGAGCCCTCATGAGTGGGATCAATGACCTTATGAAAGAGACCCCAGAGAGATCCCTCACCCCTTCTGCCATGTGAGGACATGGCAAGAAGCTGGCCACCTGGAAGACGGCTCTCACCCAACCATGCTGGCACCCTGGTCTATCTCAGGCTTCCAGCCTCCAGAACGGTGAGCAATACACTTCTGTTGTTTATAACCTACCCGGTCTGTGGTGTACCGTTATAGCAGCCTGCCCGCACTAAGCCACCTGCTATTCCCCAGGACTTCCTGCAGGGTGGGGGTCTCTGCTTTATTGTGCACCCCCAGGTACAATGGTCAGCCCTTCACTTTCTTCCAAAAATCCACTCACACGAAGCATTTTATCAGCTTGGATATTTAAGATTCGAGTGGAAGGTTATATGACAAGCAAATGATCCCCGTCTGCTCTGCCCCGTCTCCTATCATCACCAGAAAGCCCACATTCTTCTGCCTCTGTTAGAGTAGCTTCCCCTTTCCCCAAAGCCTGGGTTTCTGGCTATACCCAGACCTTGAGAATATGGATGGGGCGCCTTCTACTGGCCAACTTGTAAAGCCAAATCCACGAGAGCAGGCGCTCAGCGATACAAAGGTCTTCTCTGTAAAGACATTCACTCTTCTTAAGAAGAAGCCTAGATTTTCAGCAGAAAAAAAATAGTTTCCTTCATTGCACCTATACTGAGCATCTATCAAGTGCCAGGAACTAAGCAAGAATACAGAGTTGCAAGGAGTTCTATTAGCCACATTTCCTAAATTTAAATTAATTACGATTATGACTTCAGTTCCTCAGTCACAGTAGCCACATTTCAAGTGTTCGACGGTCAGATGCAGCTAGTGGTTACCACATTGAACAGAGCAGGTACGGAACATCATCACTGCAGAAAGTTCTACTGGAACGCTCTGGTCCAGAAGGAGCAAAGAGAAAGGGAAGGAAAAGCTACATCAGCCAAGACGCGAAGCGTCAAACACGCATGAAGAGAACTCCCACCGCGCACAGCATTAATGCCTAACTGCCCCACAGGCAGGAGCCACTCGCTGATAACCCTTAACGGGAGAGGTGTTTGTTGAAGGGTTGACATGTTCCACCCTCTTCAGCCTTAAAGAAAGATGGGAGTGTCATCTATCCGGCTGAAGGCAAATCCTCTCCGTGTCGAGAGGTTCAACTCAAATGCCTCTTCTTCCCAGATGTTTCTCTCCTTAACTCCTGAGACAGTCATCTTTTTCACTCCTGCCACGTCCATACACATTCTACCTTGGATCACAGTCACGGGTGTATGTGTCTTACAGTCCTTTCCAGCTGTGAGCTCCTTCTCTATCCTTGGGTCCTAGCACGGAACTTTGATAACCGAGTGAACAAATGAGTCTGTGAAAAGTGAATGAAGAAATGCATGAAGGAAGAAATGAATGAACGCACACACCATGGCCCTTCCACTATGGGCTTAAACCAGACCTGGTATCTCTGTTGTAAACCTCTCCATTCACTGTTGAACTTGGAGAGTCGAAGGTTCATGCCAGCTGTCTGGTTACCATCTCTCTAATCTTGGAAATCTATGGGAACTAAAGGGAGGGCTTATCCACCTCTAATCGTCCAGAGCAACACCTATACACAACTCTCACGCAACCATGCAGTTTTCACTAGACAAAAATAATTCACATGAGTCACATTTTTTCTCTAATAAATGGCATGGTTTTGCCTGCACAGAAACATCCTGACTCTTCTAGCCACACCCTCTTCTTCCTATGCCTGTTCCCTCCAGACTTGGAGGAGGAGTGTCCTCTCTGTTTGTTGACGCAAACTCTCTCCATGTGTCCTTGATCTAATCAATAACCTCCTATTTCCAGTGGGCATTGATCCACTGATCACTGTTCCCTCTCCTGCACGATCCCTCGTCCACCATCGCGCATGGTTGGTTTTCTGTAAATTCAGATGGAGGATGCCGATCCCTCAGCACCATTCTAACACACCCTAAACTCATTTGATTGTCCCTGGCTCAAGTCCAAACCATGACCCTTTCTGTTTTTCTTTCCACCATCAAATCTCTTAAAAGATGCACCATGCCTTCACATATTGCTCTCACATAACTGTCAAGCAGACTAAATGAGACCGTGTAGAGCACGTCATATTTAGAGCTGAAAAAAACAGACATTCACTGAGTGTGTTGTAGGGGCCAAACACTGTCCTGAGCACTTCACACATCCGGACTATGGACTCCTCAAGGAAACCCTATGAAGTGGTGCAGTTATGATCCCCATCATGTAGATGAGGAAACCGAAGACCAGAGGAGTTAAGAAATGCACCCAGGATCACACAGCTCATCAGGGGCGGAACCTGATTTGAATTTGAATCTAGAGCCCAGGAAACTAACACAGAGCAAGTGACTTTGCTGTACACCTGGAAAAGACCACAATATAGGCTACAGGTGCAGGGAGTAGACAGCTGCTGGGGACACTTGCATGGAGGCTATGGATAAAGTCAAGGCCAGTTGCAGTAGGAGCAAAAGGGAGATTGGGGGGAAGCAAACTGGTGGGTCCAGTGATGAGTGGGAGGCTGAGCCCTGATGGTGGGCAACTTGATGCAGTTGAGGAAGCAAAGAAGACGTCAACAAACAAAGGTGAGGTGACCCAAGGAAGAGGACGAAGAGCTGAGAAAGGGACTTCCCTGGTGGTCCAGCGGTTAAGACTCTGCACTTCCACTGCACGGGGCGCAGGTTCGATCACTGGTTGGGGAACTAAGATCCCGCATGCCCCGCAGCTTGGCCAAAAAATTTTTAAAAAATAAAAAATAAGAAGAGGGCTTCCTTGGTGGCGCGGTGGTTGAGTCCACCTGCCGATGCAGGGGACGTGGGCTCGTGCCCCGGTCTGGGAAGATCCCACATGCCATGGAGCGGCTGGGCCCGTGAGCCATGGCCGCTGAGCCTGCGCGTCCGGAGCCTGTGCTCCGCAACGGGAGAGGCCACAACAGTGAGAGGCCCGCGTGCCGCAAAAAAAAAAAAAGAAGAGCTGAGATAAAGTGACCAATTTCTCAAGGTCAGCCTAGCTGGCAACATACAGCTCCACGTGGTCCGTGGTGCATTTCTGCTAGACCGTGTTCGCATCGATGGACGGATCAAGGGGCACAGCATGGTGACTGTAACTTGCTTTGGGTGAATCCCTGCTCCTCTGTCCCTCAGAACACTTACAAATATGACCCAGATGAAATTTAGAATAGCACTGAATCAGAGGTTCTGGCTAAATCACAGAGTAGCTACATTCACTTGGCATCTCTCATTGGTTTAATGTAGTCACTCAGACCCAGCCTGCCTCCCTGCCTTAGGTCTGCCTGAAGAATTAAAATAATAATAATTATATACGTGAAGGTGGATACATTTGGAACCTTGGAAAGAATAAAATTGAGGGAGTGTGCTGCTGCAGGAATTTGTTCGAGCAGTGAGCTGGTACTGAGCACCTACCCAGGTCTGGTTAGGCACTGGGGATGCAGCTGTGAACAAGGGGATGCTCATTCGGCACAGTCACATCGGGCCAGGAAGACTGCTGCTACGTGAATAGCCACTGGAGCACAGCTGTGATAAACACTGATGAAAGACTCCCACATACAGTGAGGGCACCCCCTGGAGCAAGTCACATAGTCTGGGTTGAATCCTATCCTCTCCAACTGAGAAATTCTTTTCTTTCCTTTTTTTTAAAATAAATTTATTTATTTATAATTTATTTTTGCTGTGTTGGGCCTTCGTTTCTGTGCGAGGGCTTTCTCTAGCTGCGGCGAGCGGGGGCCGCTCTTCATCGCGGTGCGCGGGCCTCTCACTGTCGCGGCCTCTCTTGTTGCGGACCACAGGCTCCAGACGCGCAGGCTCAGTAGTTGTGGCTCAAGGGCCCAGTTGCCCCGTGGCATGTGGGATCTTCCCAGACTAGGTCTCGAACCCGTGTCCCCTTTGTTGGCAGGCAGATTCTTAACCACTGCGCCACCAGGGAAGCCCGTTCCTTTTTTTCTTTTTGGCCCATTACATAAATCACTGAATCTCACTGGCCTTATCTCTAGAGCGCCAGAGCCCTGGAGAGTGGTGGGAAAATGAGATGATACGCACAGAACTTCACAATAGTAAGAGCTCAATAAATTGTTATTATTTATCGTCACTAAAGGCTATAACAGCATTGACAGTGATGGTGACGGTGGTGATGATGGTGATGGCGGTAATCTGATGACGGTGACAGTGACGGTGACGGCGATGATAACTGATGCTGCTGATGGTGATTAAAGTATGACGGGGACAGTGACAGTGACGGTGATGACGATGATGCGATGATGACTGTGACATTGATGGTGACAAGAGTGACGATGATGGTGATGATAATGCGGGTGATGGTGATGATGTGATAATCATGATGATGGTCACAATGATGGTGACAACAATAGTGAGATGACGGTGGCAGTGAGGCTCATGTCATGGCGTGACCTTAGCTGATCCCACTCTCCCCAGCACTGAGGACCCACAGTGGCTACTCGACAATAAACCTGGAACTTGCAGCCACGTGGGTACCCTGCTCTGGCTGTCAAGTTCCAAAAAGAGCAGACTGGCATTTCCACGCTGGTTTTCTCCAGCCACATTTCCACTTCTGGCCTCTGCTCATGCAAGCGTCACCTCACTCTGAGAAAATGCCAGCCTCTTCGAGGTGAGCTGGAGCCTAGGGAGGCGGGTGCAGGAGCATCGCCAAAGGTCAGGATGACTCAGCCGTCTTCTAAGCTGCTGGTGATAGGGGAGGGTGGTGCTGTCAGCACAAGGAGTGTCTAGAGCCCTCTCCACCATGCTCTCCATCACAGTGAAGAAGCTTGACTCACCATTTCTTTTGCCTCTTCTGCAAGTCTAATGTGGGAACCTAGGAGATGTGTATAGTTGAGCTGCCACTGACTGTTCAACTGCAAAACCATGGAGCAAATTCCTCCACGTCTGCCTGGAAGAATCTCCCAGGAGGCCCTGGCTGGAAGGCACACCGGTGCTCAAGGAGCTGCAGGTTCTCCCACCAGCCAACCTTGCTCATCGCCTATATAGTACTGTACTGTAACAGGTTTATAATACTTTTCACGCGAATACTACATAAAAAACAAACACAAAAAATAAAGAAAACATTTTTAATCTTCCAGTCCAGTACCTTGAAAAGTACAGTGGTACAGTACAACGGCTGGCATCCAGGGGCTGGCATCACGTGAACAGGCAAGAAGAGTTACTGACTGGAGGAGGGAGAGGGGGTGGGAGGTGGTAGAGCTGAAGGATCGTCAGCGATAGAAGACGGAGGGCAAGCTGCCATTTCACTCACGCCCGATGCTGATGGCACAGGTTCTGGTTCCTTGCTGGATTTAATTCTATCTACCTTCTTGAAAAAATGATCCAGGATGTCTGGGTAGTAGCTCTTTTTTTCTCATCACAGATGACACGTGGCACTGGATTGCATTCTGAACGGCTGCTGCAACCTTCATGTACCGTTCTATGTTCAGGTCCTGTGCCTCAAAAACTAACAGTGCCTTCTCAACTAAAGAAAATCCCCTTGTCATTTCCTGCAACATGAATCGCTTCAGTTCTTCAGCAGTAGCAGCTACCTCACCGCTGCTTTTACTCTTGCTTCCGGACATCCTGGGCTTGAAGTAAAGATACTGCACTCCTGTACTCGCTACAGTACTGCACAGTAAAGTACACAAAAGCAGAACTTCTGGTAGAGGATGCACGCATGCGACAGTGTACGCCAGACACGTGAGCTAACTTACATGATTGGACGCACGAATGCACGCTTGCATCTTTGAAAGTTCGCAATTTGAAGGTTCGTATGTAGGGGGCTTACTGTATATATGCATATATATAACTGAATTGCTGTGCTGTACACCTGAAACAAACACAATATTGTAAATCAACTGTATTTCAATAAAAAAAAAATCTCTGTGTAAATTCACATCAGAGGGTTTGCTGGTTTGCATAAGGTCTGTTAGAAATAAGTTTTCATGAGGGTGTTTATGTTACAATCTAGGCTCTGCATGCTTTGTGGAGATCCAGTGCGGCACCGTCCAGAACTTTTGGTGATGGGGGACCCATTCTACAGCTGTACTGTTAACATGGTGTCACTAGCTACACGCAACTTCGGAGCACGTGGAAAGTGGCTAGTGAAGGATGAAGAAACTGAATTTTTAATTGTATTCAATTTTAATTAAGTTCAATGTAAACAGCCACATGTGGCCAGTGGCTACCCTACTGGACAGTGCAGGTCCAGAGCCTGCCTAGTCCATCTCTCCTCCCTTTCGTGAAAGGCTCCACCACCTCATTAGACCACAAGGCTGGCAAGACCTGCTTCAAACTGTCATCATGTCTACCTCAAAGTGACCCTTTCTTGACTTCCCAGGCTACCAAAGACTTAGCAGGCTACAAAGGATTATCAAGCTCAAAATATCAATGCTGTTGAGGCTGAGAAACCCTGACAATTTAAGGTACACAACACAAGGCTCACATAGGAAAGTCACTGCCCAGAGCTGCTGTGATGATTAAGTCACGTGCTGCCCATGGGCACAAGGAGAGCATAATGTTCAGGAGGAAGCAAGTAGGGATTGCGGTGGTTACTTAGCTCTGGGAGTGACAGATCTAGCCACGAGATGGCGCTAGTAAGTGGCAATGGTTACATGCCGACATGCTCATTTTTTTCTTTGATTTCATTTTTTCATTTTAATGGAGATTATGCTATTTTACCTGTTAGTGCAAAAATACTCGCTGACTCATGTGTCAAGATCTGCATAGCTGGTTTTGTGAGTTCTTGACAGCTCTATCATGGTTCCTAGAGTTAAGGATTATTTTCTGTTTGGGGAGTTTAGGGATCTGTGTCCACTTCCCACTGTCCTGACCCCAGTTGCCTACTTGGCATGATGTCCGATATATGCTTGTCTGGATTCATGGAAGGGACAGCATGAGAGCTGAGTACAAAAAGTAGGATTTTGACTGGCAGATCTGGGAGGATGCAGAGGGCAGAAAGAAGGGAAGGGGAGGATTTTCAGGCAGAAAAACTATCAGAAAAGAAAAGTGATAGACAACTAGGGACAGCTATTGGCACATGGAAAGGGTTAAAACTGGGAAGTATGGACACATGTGTTCCAATCTTGGCTCTTTCACTGACGAGGGACCTTGGGCAGACCTGGTAATCTCTTTTGGCCTCATTTCCTCATCTATAGTTTGATTTAACAATACCTACTTTGAAAAACCTCGAATTTTTATAGCAAGAAGGTGAGATCACAGGCAAGAGAGAACGCTGTAAGCTCAAAAATGGCAACGGGGGAGGTTATCAATGCCTTGTGGTTATGAGTGTGTGTTCCCTATCTGTCTACTAGGTCCCTGGGGCCGTGACCGTGTTCTCATTGTCTTGCATTCCTTGCAGCACCTGGCTCAGGGCTTTGAACAAGAGAGGGTTGGAACTGTGTATGTTCTGTGAGATGCAAGAGCTTGTCTGCTTTTCCTTCTAGTGCCCAACTTGTGCTGAGTACTCACTGAACTTCCACTGTCCATGTCTGAAGAAAAGCTAAAAAGGATATCTATAGGAGAGGCGGCTGGCTGCCATGAGACCTCACAGGATAAAATTTAGCATTAGTGTATTTGCCATTTTCCAGGCCTCCTCTTCCCTTAGGTAGACTCACATTAACCGGACTCAAAGAGACTGATGTATAAACCAGCATGCCAAGTGATTACTGCACAGGGAAAACAACTGTCAAGGATACCAGACAATACTTCCTTAGGTCGGGATCAGCTGTAAACCAGAAGTTGGCTTCGTGAGACAGGAATCAAAACAAAGGCACTAGTTACATTATTTGAGTGTTTCCTGGCACTGAGCAAGCCAGACATTTCCATCTCCATCACAAGTATACACAGTCACTAAAACCAGATCATGTTCTTGGGTCAGCACGCGCTCTCCCCTAGACAATGCTCAGGAGGCACTTTCGACTCTGTTCCCCAGACTCTCCATATTCAGACTTCCATGGTGGGCCAACCTCACGGTGGCGGGGAAAATTCTTTCTTCAGAGATGTTCCTACCTTCTATGAGAAGGCAGCCTGGTCTTGCTCTGGACTGAGTCATTCTGCCTTGCAGGTCCCAGATGTCCCCATCTGGAGGATGAATTCCTAGCTAATCCCTCCTTGTTTCCTTTATTGCTGGGCTTGTGGAGTGGGTGGGGCACCCCCAATAATCCCTGGTAGCCTCTACACTTTACGTGTCTCAGCAGACGGCCTGCTGACATAGGGATGGGTTGGGTGTGGAGGTTCAGCATCCCTGCAGCCTGCCTGGAGTATCACCCTGCCACTGTCTCCACTACCGTCCCCAGGATACAACTGGAGGGAAATCAGCAAACAGTGCCTGTTCTAAAACGGTCCCCAGGGCAGCAAAAAGCTCAAGGTGAAGAGAGAATGCACCTTGTCCTTTACGCTACTTAATTAAGAACTGATCTATTTGTGGAAATGTTTCTAGAAACATTTCTAGAAACCAGATTGAGGTCAGGATTCAGAATGCTTCCGTTTACCTTACTGCAGAGCTGTGGGCAGGGTGAGCATAAATGACTGCTATAAAGAGACCTCAAAGCTATTTGTTACCCATGGTGAGCAAGGATCACACACCTAGTAAGAGCTCTCTCTCCCTGTTTCTAGTAGGCGCTGGGATGCCAGCTGGACCCTCAGTGCCTCTCCACCACCAGGCACCATCACAGGCTTGTTTGGAGAACTGCCACCCTGATGGAGCTGGCCATGCCCCCCTCCAGACTTAACATGTCCAGGGAGAGGCCCCTGACCCCAGGTGGGCCAATCATAAAGTCCCACCTCTCTACCACAGTGATAGGTCCAAAGATTGGCATGTGACCACAAGCCTGCCAATCAGAACTCTTCCTTGGGAATTTTCAATGAGAGTTGAAGAGGAAGAGTCCAAAGCAATTAGACTTTTTCAGCAATGAGACTGGTAGCAAACATATTTCCACACTCGTGGGAAAGCTGGTCTAAAAGAATGAAGCTGGCAAAGCAGAAAGAAGTGGGGGAGTGAGAGGGAATGCCAATGGTTTCTGAGTGCTTTCAACTGAGCCTGCCCATCCCGTGGGCTGCGGACATGAGCTAACACAATCCCTTTTGTGCTTAAGTGATGATTCTGTCACTTGCAACCAAGGAGTCTAGGCTCATTGACTTCTGAGGCACATTCACCCCCAAAAATGTTTGAGCCAAGTCCCTTAACCACCCGGATCCTCAATGTGCTTTCAGGAACCAAGACTTCACGGATTCTCAGATGGTCCTCTCAGCTCAGGGGGAAGTGGAGCAGCAAAAGGCAGTGATCATCTGGGTCCAGGAAGTCAGGTAGGCAGGGCTTCGAGGGCAGGCTGACTCTGAATGGCAGTGCATCCCCTTATGAGGGTGATAACTCAGGCAATCACGCTTCCTCTCTGAGCCTCCGTTTTCCTCATCTGTATAATGGGAACATCAGAGGGCTGTCGATGGGTTTCACGGCTCTCAGCGTAGTGCCAGGCACTAAGTGGAGGCTCCACCAAGGTTGGTTCCTTGCTATTCAAAAAGCAGCAGAAGGGACGCCTGCTCTGAGGCTGCTCACCCTCAGCTGTCAGGTTGTTATCGTGGGAAAAAGTGTAACTGTCCTTTCAAAGCCACACTTCTACAAGAAGAATGTACTAGGAAGAATGCTAGGTTGAGGCAGAAGGCCTGGTCCTGAGCTGACAGAAAGAGTGAGCCCTGCCCTTGGTATTGTAAGGTGGTGAGCACCACCCCAGCCTCTACTCACGAGATGCCCGTAGCACCCTCTCCCAGTTCAATCACAAATGTCTTCAGACTTTGCCAAGGGTCCCCTGGGGGCAGAATTGCCTCCAGCTGAGAACCACTGGGTGAAATGATGTCCAAGGATCCAACGCTCTGGGCTCGACATCACCATCACGCTCTCCTTTCTCTACCTGCTCACAGTGCCCTGTGCCCGCCTTCTGTCCCTCCAGATGCTGGGCATTGGGGCAGGTCACAGACAGTGTCTGTCGTGCTCTCCACTCCATCCCTTCACCAACATAGTCTCTGGGACTGGGTTGGGAGTGGCAGGACCTTTTATTAGCTCTTTCCTTACAGTCCCCAGAACACAAGGGCATCTCTACTTGGTCCCCAGGACAGGTCAACATTGAAGAAATGTTTCTTCGTCTCTCCCAGCCCCTTACTTGCTTTCCCTCCTGGGGAGGAGTGACGGGCTGAGTGGGTTAGATGGCTGCAGTCTGAAAGGCATTGGTACCCAATTCTCTACAAAGCAGGAATGATGCTTTCAAGACCATACACAAGAGCATCTTCACACTTTGGGGATCTAGGTCCTTGTACATGAGTGCAGTCAGGCAGACCCCAATCCTCCACAGACTTGGCCAGATGTGTGCTCACCCTGCAGACCCGTCTCTCCCCTTAGGAATGTCCCATGGTCTGCATGTGGAAAGAGAAATATTAGGAAGCTCTTTGGGCTCAGGACAAAGCCCCATTTCCTAACGAATTTTTACCATCAACCAAGCTGAGCCATGGCCCCTATCTGACTTCTGTGCGATTTCTCAAATGCTTTACAACCTAGAGGATACAGGGTGATGATTAATGCTCTTCTCACGTCAATCTCTGTTGAGCTGATTTGTTGAGTGATAGCCCAGGAACTGGATGGTCTGTGAGGCAGTGAGCTCCCCATCGCAAGAGGAAAAACAACAGAGGGTGATGGCCACACGAGAGAAATGATATGGAGGCAATTTTAAGTATGAGTTTAGAATTGGATTAGATATCTTTAAAAATATGTGCCAGGTTTGAGGTTCTACAGTCCTGTGGCTTGGGAGAAAATGAAGTAAATCCAAAATAATTATATTAATAATAATAGTAATAAAAGGCCCTGGGATTCTGCGAGTTGAGTCACTTATGCAGGGAGCACCAAGAACATCTTGAAAATCCTCCCTTTCTAAACGAGGCAGAGAATCCTGTGTTACTCACCCAGCCAGACCATCTGGCATTAGATTCACTCGCGTTAAAACAAAAACATCACCCACTTGCTTTTATGTCCTCTCTTAGTTTGGGTTTCCCCAAAAGAAAAGGACCTGGGTGGGTGATTCATCTGGAGGGCAACTCCAGGAAGCAGGAGTGCGGGAGCGAGCGGAGGGGTGGGCAGGCAGGCAGGACAGCCAATGTGAACACGTGCTGTAGGTATCAGGGGCTCGATTCCCTCAAGACCACCTGAGATGCTTACAGAATCTCTCAGAATTCTCTGCATGAAGGTCAGGAGGCCGGAGCACTTTATACACATCTCCTGGGTTGGCACCAAGGTGGTTCACTGCCCTGCACTGTGGACCATGCCAGGTCCATCTGCAACTCTGAGCTCGCACTGGGCTGCCCCAGCAGACGCAGCTCAAATGAGATGTGGGGCAAGGAAGGGGACGGGACCTGGGGCACCGGAAGCAGCTGCAGCCCCCAACTCACCGTGTCCAGCCTCTCACTAGTCTCCAGTGCGCCAAACTCACGGCCCTGCACACTTATTGCGTTGAATTGTAATTTGTGTGTCAGTGTCCCCATGAAAATAGGAGCCTCTTGAGGTCAGAGACAAGGTCTTATGCCCTATGTGGGATGGGACCTGGTACGAAGGAGACAATGATTATTGCAGGAGGAAAGGATGACTCTGGTGAACTGTCTTCAATGCCTCTAAGCTTCTTCCACTTCAGAATGAGGAAAGGGGCTGAGCGGAATCAGTTTCCTGAGAAGCATCAGACCTACGAGGTGCTTCTAGAGAGAATGCATTCGGAGGCCTAATGAATTAGGGAGATGCTCCATCCCTGGCCCCATCTTTGGGCACCACTGTGGCTCCACCGAGAATCCTGGTCAGCACGGTTTCAATCAGCCATGTCCAGACTCATTCAGCCACAGGAAGCCTTTGTTATAAAACCCAATCATGTCGCGAGGAAGTGGAATCTCCAAGAAGGCACGTTGCGTAAAGCTTTGCCTAGAGATGCCTCTGGTTCCTTTCAGCCCAAGAATTCTATAATCATCACGAACTTCTGACTACACTGAGCATGACAGACTTACTTGATTTGGAAAGAAATGTTATCCCAGCGCTTCCAAAGGTAAGGAGGCGGGGAGCACGCAGTAATGACTGGAGTTGTTCCAAAAGAATAAAGGAGCCCAGTCCAGTGCGGGGAACATCGACGTGGAATTCAAATAAGGGGATCGGACAATGTTGGAAGATCTTCATTCGGGATCCATGTTTGTGCTTGAGTGGTGGGTATGAACCCCTGAAATTTATACTGATTTGTGGGAATGCATACTTTTCCTGGATAAGGACTCAGCACTTTCAACAGATTCCTAAAGGGGTCAGTGAACCCCCCAAGGCTAAAGCCCCCCAGATTCCACGATGGTCCAGACTGGCAGTCCCCACCTGCACGGGAAATGCACAGCCAGACACCATCAGCCGTGGGGGGGGGGGGGGAGAACAGTGGGTCTGGGCCATCCCTGTCTATTGCTGGAATTCCGCTTCCAGTATATTCATTAACCAGTTCTCTGCCCTAACTCCCGTCATGCTTGTCATCTCTTTGACCTTGGCCCCGTACTCGACCTCTCCATGCCCTCCTTTCCTTATCTGTCAGTTGGAAACAGCACAGTATAATTGTGAGGGTCAAAGAGGATGATAGAGCATCACAAACATGCCAGTTTAATTGTAGTGGGGCATTCAACCAGATTACCCACCCTTTCAAAAACGGGAAAACCCTCACTCCCTGGTTGAAAGCTAAGAGGCAGAAGTGTTTCATCTTTGATTCAGATCGGGAAGCTCCTGCTAGGCAACCCATAGCTAATATTTGATAACTAAACACTTTCCAGTCTTCAGAAATGTTTCCAGCTTGGTGTGTTGCTCATTGCCCTTTATCTCTGATGGACTTGTCACTCTTGCTTTTCCAGGGTCTGTCTTGCTGGGATCTCTGGGGAAAAGGGGTCTGCCATCCCCTCAGCCGCCTCTGCTTGGGTCAAGCCATCGGTGATGCCTTCACTGTGGAAGCTTTACGATGCTCCTTGGACACTTGGGGGGGGGGTCTTTGGACAGGTGAGCGGGTTAGAGGTCTGTGGGTGGTGGCAGGGCTACCAGTTGAATCTGATCACACACCTCAGAGTCCTTGAGACAAATCCAGTCATCCCTTGTGCGACAAGGCGCAAGAGTTTCCTGATCGTATCAGTGGTCCTTAGAGAAACTAGTGACGACGCCGTTGACAAATAACGGGTGTTAACAAAGCACCTTTGTATTCATTTCATTCTCTGGGTTCTCCTTGGCAAACCCAGGTCAAGGTACCCACCAGTGAACACAGAAGGTGTGGTTCAAAGGAAGCCCAGGCAATTCACTGCAAAATCCACAGACTTCTCTCCTGCCTCCCACCTACTCCTGGCCTGTGTTTACCCAGCTTCTGAGTCTCATCCACATTTCTGGATCTGCACTGGCCCCCTTGGATCTGATACCAATTTAGCTGCTCCGACCTGAACCTGGGCACCCCCGTGTCCCTGACAACGCCTACCCTTGACCTGTGGTTCTAGCTTCTCCTGTTACAAATGTCCAACACGGCCCCAGTTCTGAAGACTCTTAAGAACTTAAGAGAGTCCAGCATGTAATGGAGTCCTTTGTCGTGGCCTGTGAAGCTCTGATCTCCCAGCGCTCTCTGATCACATCTCCCGCCTCCCTCCAACCAGGCTGGCTTCCTCGCTGTTCCTGAAATTAGCCAAGCAACTCCTCTGTCTAGATTCCTGTGTGGCTCTCGCCCTCAAGCCCCATCCTCTTCCCTCTGTCCCTCTGCTTATTCAGTTTCATGGCACTTTTGCTCACCTGACCCATGACGCTGGGTTTGCTTGTTACAGATCCGCCTCCTCCCACTAGAATGTAAGTTTCCTGATGGCTGAGACTTTGCCTTGTTTACTGCTACTGCCCAGCACAGGAGCAGAGCCTGGCGAGAAGGAGGTGCTCGAGAGCTGTTGGTGGGAGGAGTGGAGGATGCACCTTAAACCTCCCAGGGGCTCTTTGAAAGAGCAGTCAGCTCCGGCCCCCTGGTCCCATCCCCTCCTACTCCCAGAGGAGGTGTTATACTCAGAGAAGAGCTGGTGGCCGTTCTTCGGGCACTGCTGCCCCGCCTTCCACACCAGGGTCTCATCGACATCTCGACTCCCCCTACCTCTCAGGGACGTCACCCCATGTATTCCTTCTCATCTATTTTCATAGTCTGTACCTCCCTTGTTTCTTCCTTTATTTTCTTCTTGAGTCTCTGTTTCAGTCTCTAGAATGTATCATGAAGGTAGGACCTTTGTTTTTACCCCCGGGGTCCTGGACAGTGCTTGGCGAGGAGGGAAGGGAGAGAAGGGGCTGACCTGGCTTCAGCTTCACTTGCTTAGACCGTCGAGGTGATGCTTCCATCAAGCTTCGGTCCAGAATGCACTTTATTTGATCTTCCTTATCTCTTCGGTTTTCATTCCATCCCCTCGCCTAGCACCCAATGCAAATTCCCCAAATTGCAGCCCACAGATGGCTTCCCAGGCCCCCGCAGACACAGGAGCACTTTCGACAAAGGGCATTAACATCACTCAACCGCCTAACAACCTGTAAGAGCTACGTCCAGGCCCTCTGATGGTACACCCTATAGGCTTGCCTCCACGATGCTTTCTAACTTACATTTTGAACATCTTCAATGTATTTATGGTCTGTGGACAGTACCCATCATCTGGAAAATTGGAAGCACACAGAAGCTGTGTTTGAAACTTGCCCCTCCTCCAAGGCGGAGCATTCCACATCCCACACCTACAAGGCCTCTCTTGCAATGTTAGCCTCCGTGGTCGGAGACGGTCTACTGGTTAGCCCAGTGGCTGGGAAGGGCTTAGGAACAGGATGTGATTTTTTTTTTTCTCTTTTGTTGGCCACATCGTGCGGCTCGTGGGATCTTAGTTCTCCAACCAGAGATTGAACCCGAGGCCACAGGAGTGAAAGGGCCGAGTCCTAGCTACTGGACCGCCAGGGAGCTCCCTGGATGTGAAATGTGATGAGAGAATGGTAAAATCTTTTCCAATTCCAAGGGCAGAGTGAAGGAATTCACATCCACTCAACCAATAAATAATGACTGAACCCTTCCAATGCCCTTTTACATACACCAGCCCACTCAATTTTCAGGTTAGTATCCTTGTTCAGTCTGAATTCTTTTGTCAAATGCATACTGACCGCTGTGCTAGAAGAAAAAAAGAAAAAACATGATACTAATGTCAAGAGGATGAAAGAGACCATATAGGAAGTGACCTCACCTATTTAGGGGGATGGAGGAGGCTACAGAAGAGGGATGTTGAGTCTGAGTCTTGAGGGCATAAGCCAAGGTTAAACGGCAGCAACTGAGGCTCCAGAGAGGGAGTGCTATTCCCAAGGTCACCCTGCTAGAAGATGCGAGAATAAGAATTCAAGGTGATGATGAGATGGCACCTGCCCTACAAGTTAGTGTGAAGACTGAGTAAGACAGCAGATATGAAAGTATTTCCAGATAACTGGAATGCCCTCCAAGAATGTAAGGGTTTACGATTCCTCTAGGTCCATCAGAGGAGTTTGGGGTCATTTGCCAGGGACCCTTAACCAACAGATTGCTCAAGAAGTAGGAGAACAAGTCGGTTCTAAAAGCAAGTCAGGAAACAACTAGAGTAAATTCATATCTAGATATTGTCTACTGCGTTCTGGGCACTATCTATGTAACTCCTTTAATCCTCACACCAGCCTGTTGCCCCATTTTACAGATAAGGAAGCTGAGGCACAAAGCAATGAAGTTACTGCTCTCTGATACATAGCTAATAAGCTGGGATGCTGGATTCCAAAGTCCAGGCTCCTGACCAACATCCAGGGCCTCTTGGAAGCCAGGCAGTTTGGTTATAAATGGAATTGCACCAGAGAACATCCCACTCAAAGTAGAACTCCTGGCCTCACCTGATATTTGTACCGGATAAACCTCCCCAACCCCTCACTCCCAGATTCCCAGAGCAAAACTCCCCCAATGTCCCTGTCTGGTAGCTCCAAAGCAGAGATCTTTTATACCTAATGTATTTTTTTTATGTATTGAACTTTTGAAAATCAATAGAATATTTTTTATCTTCTGAATTTCTCCTGTGCTGACTTCCTGATCATTGTTTCAATTGTGTCTTGGAATAGCAACTCAGTCTTTCAGACTGCGAAATTTCAACTCTGTTTCTCAGACTGTGAAATTTCTGTCTGTGGGAAATCTCTCTAAAATATAAATACATAAAGCAACTTGAACAGACAATAAGATATCTAAAATTGTCACTATTAACAGTAATCAAAGAAAGAGAAAAGAAAGAAGCTTTCTTTTTCACCTATAAAAGTATACAAGTCAAGAGGGCAGTAAAACAGAATTCTTAGTTATTGATTAGGGAAGAGGACACTGGTAATTATCTTTTATAAACTAATTCAGACAAATTTAGACCTTTAAACTGTCTATTTATATGTCTAAAACTAAGTCAGAGATATAAGCCCAGCAAAGTCCTTCAGTATTATTTATAATAATGTAATAGTGAAAAACAGTAATCTCCTTATACTAAGTCCAGGAGCAAGAATATTATGCAGTCATTAAAATTACATTAACAAAATTATGTTAGCAAATAGTAAAATAATAACATTGTAAAAGACTTATGTTTTACATAAATGGAATGAGCAGGATTTTGAATTATGTGATGAAAACTTGAACACAGAAAAAACCTGCAAGAGACCCTCTAAAATATTAACAGTGTTTTTTCTTTCCTGTGTGGCTTGGGTGATTTTTTTTTAATCAATCTGTTTTCTATTATATATTTTCCAATATTTCAAAAGAGACCACTATTAATTTCATTTGGAAACGTTAAGTATAATTTTAAGAACCCTCAAAATGTATTTGCAAACCATACAACAAGATACGTCTACATCTTGGTTTCAGGTCTACCAGAAGATTCCCAAACGCAGGATCTGCTGTGTTTTCTAAGAATGTCACATTTTAACCTGTGGAAAGCCTCTAATTCTTACCACTTATCCAAATTCAAATCACGCTTGAAGGACCTGCCAAAATTCCACTTTGCCAAGTCATCTACAAACATCTACTGAGTACCTATCAGCTCCTGTGGAAACAGAAAGAAATAAACAAAAGCTGTACCCTTGAGAAGTTCAGGTCCGCTGGGGGAAATTAGTGCTTAAACAAACAAACAAGAAATGATGACTTGCTGAAGCAAATGCTCTAACTGGAGTCTATACTGCGTGCTTATTTCTGAGAAAGCCTCAGGAAGCACTGCTAAATGGGAGTGGTCACCGAGGTACCCTGATGCCAGAAAGCAGAACATTTGAGCTAGGTTAAAAACGGGATGTGGGATTAGCCAGGCAAAGAGGAGAGTGCATAACAAAGAAGATACTAAGGAAGTGTAAAGGCAAGCAGGCTTGAAGGGCATGTGGTCTTCAGCTCCACAGCTGGCAGGAGGGCAGATGTACTGAGTTGGGAAATGCCGAGTGGAGGCTGGGGGCTTATGACCATGCTAATGAGGCTCTGTAATGAATTTGTAAGCATGGCGGACACCATGCAGCTTTGGGTTTTAGGGGTTAGAATAAAGGGGAGGCAAGAGGCAGGGAATCCCATCAGGCAAAGATTAAAGAGTGGAGGGAAAGCTGCAAACACAGGAACCATGAACACCACAGACGGATACCTGGCCGCTAGTAGACTCTCATCAAGTACTATGAATACATCAGGCAAAAGCAGTGCACAAAGTGAGAAGCCGGATTCAGAAGTAAGCCCTTCATTCGGCAAAACCTGGCCACTTGCAGGAGAGCTAACAAGATATGCTGGGCATCTCTGATCCAAATCCCTCGAAGGGCACCAAGTGGAACACTAATTCTGGAGGATATTTGTAGGTAAAAGCTGCAAATACAAAAGGGTTCCACGTGGCAAATTTGTTTGGGAAAGACTAGATGAAAGAAGAAGTCAGACTTGCAGACTTCTCAGAGCCTTTAATAAGCTAAGGTGTACTCTGACCCTCCAAATGACGGCTAAGTGTTTCCCAGATTATTTTGTCATTGAACCCTTCTTTCCTTAATTGATTAGTGTCCTTGGGAACACACTTTGGAAGATGCTACCAGGCCATGTTGTATATGTGTGTGTGTGCTTGGTGTATAGGATATGGTTCTGATACAGATAAATATTCCCATAAAAAAGACTCATGAGCATTTGTAGTGACGTAACCCGCAAGGAGGGTTCATCATTGCAGGCAGCCCCTGTGTTCCTGAGGGCCACCTCTCAAAACGTGCTGACCCAGGGTGACCTTCTGTTTCTATGGCACTCCACCACCAACTACCCTGGATGGCTCCTCTTAGTCCAGAATGTTAGTCCAGGGCTGAACAGCAACCCCACAGTGAATGGCTCCTACGTGCTTACGTCATTCACACTTGTTCTTTCCAAACCATGCTTCACACCTGACCCATCTCAGCCTTCACACCCCACTGGCTTGCGCTGCTTCTGCCCATCTTCCTTTCCTCCCTGCTTTTGCGCTTCCTGAGTGCCAGGGACTGGTGAATTTCATGCTGGGCTACTCTACTTTACCCTTAGTTGACCCTATATTTAAAAGCGGAATCTCTCAAAGAATCTAAACTCAAATGCAATTCGCTCTCTCTTTTAAAAAAGTCACATGTATCATTGAAGTCTGTGTACTGCTCTTGGCTGCAACATAATTCACACCTTCGTTTGTGACGCTGATATTCGCGGAAAACTACTGTCCCCCGATGCCGTTAGTTTCAACTCCTCAGTCCATCTCTCCTGACACTTAGTCAATGATTCTCTGGCTCTAATTCATCACATCGGACACAATGCAAAAACTGAATTAAAACGTTTCAGGGCAGGAGGAATACAGATTATGACACAGGATGTGGTTAACACTGTGAAAGGCGATACTCGAGAAGATATAATTTGAAAACACTTAAAGAGGAAATTACTTTAGGAGGAAAAGAAAAAAAAATCACCACAATGGAGGTCTATCTAAGTGTCAGCCACACACCTATAGAACACATAGCTCTTGGTTCTGGGCTGATGACTTCACATTATGTAGCTACAATGGATTCCCTAAGCCTTCTCCAATGAATCTGCCTTTTCACTCGGAAAGAGTTCTCTATCATCCCAGGGGGAGCCAGCCTTGTTTAGTATCTGAGGAGGGCTCAGAGAAGTAAAGTGGTGAGAGCCTGGGCTGGAGAGAGTGTCATTGCTGCTTGACTATCAATTCCGGAAGGGAAGATATAGGTATGTCTGACTTACCACTGTATGTCCAGGACCTAGCGCAGATGTGGTACTAGGTACTGAATACACATTTTATAAGTGGGCTCAGTAAAGGGATGGGTAGGTGGGTGGATGGGTGGAGACATATATTGGGTTGGCTGAAAAGTTTGTTTGGGTTTTTCTGTAAGATCTTATACAGTCCGCGTTAGCTCATGTCAATACTACTACAACAACAGCTACTACTGCAAATAATAATAACAATAATCATGTAATAGTGAACGTTGATAAATTGCCTAGGTACTTTCTTTTGGTATAGATTAGCCCATTGTGTAGTAGGTACTATTATTATCTTCCCTACTTTAAAAAGAAACTAGGTTTTGGAGTGGAAACTTGGTCAAAATCACAGAGCTAGGAAGTGGTCTCCTATTCTCTACCTTTATCTGGTGATAAAGGCTATCAATATGACAACAGTGTCAATAGCAATATGGTGACATAGAATATCAATGGGAAGGTGATAAAGGCTACTCTAGCACTCCTGCTACTGACCTGGTATTGGTTTTTGGCTTTCTGTTTCTTTTATGCACCCATTCATTTAATATTTATTCCTTCTTAAATCCAGAGCTGAACATAAAGCCTGCACACAGGAAGTGCATAATAACTCATGTTGAGCACATTAGTGGGTAAGTGTTAAATCTACTTTCTGTTGGGCTCCCTCCTAGGTGAAAAGGGGCTAACGTTTATTGGGCAGCGACTCTGCACTAGGCACTATGCTAGAGGCAGTATATAGGTGAAATCATTTCATCCTTACAATAATCCAATGAGGCATCCATTTCTCTAAAATTTTACCCATAAAAAAAATGAGTTGGGTGCCTATGCATGTTTTTCCTATCACAATACCTGTTTCCTGTTACTTCAAAATGAAGCACCATGGTTGAAGTGAGGGAGGGCTCTGGAGGTGAACTCCCTGGGTTTCCAGGCTGGCTCTGCCATTTTGCAACTGTGTGTGACCCTGAGCATATTACCCAACTTCTATGTGCCTCAGTCTTCACAGCTGTAAAATAGGCAGGATGATAATAATGGTATATGCCCCATGGTTTGTTATTGGATTAAATAAGTGAATGCTGGTAAAGGATGTAAACAGAATCTAGAACAAAATCAGCACTTGCTGTATAAATCTATTTGTCCAGTTAAACAAGCACCAGCATGTTTATACTGGGACTAAGTTAACTTTATACATGAATATAGGCAGAATTGACACCTTTATATAAAAGCCTCTTAATTCAAGAGCATGCCAAACCCTCTCATTTGTTTAGTGCTTTTGTTGACTACCTGTAGGGCAGTTTAAAGTTCTTTTCATATAACTCTTGCAGGTTGCTTGTTACATTTATCCTCAGGTATTTTATCTTTTTTCTTACTATGGTAAGTAAGTTTGTGGTCTCATTAAAATTTGCATATTGATTTCCGTGTATCAATTTTTTGCCCTGTCACCTTACTAAATTTCTTCTTAGCATATTTAATCTGATTCTTTTAAGTTTTCCAGGCATTAATCATGTTATCTGAAAGTAGCATTAATGCTACCTCCTCTTTTCTGATTTTCATACTTCCAATTCCTTTCTCTGTATAAACACATTGGCGAGTATCGCTAGTACAATGCTAAATAACCGCACTGATAGCGTATGCTCTTGCCTTTCATACTTTACTCTGAACGCCTCCAGTGTTTTCTCAGTAGGCATGATGCTGGCTTTCGAATTAAGATAAGTCTTTCAAAAGTTTTTTTTAAATATACATCAATTCTAATTTTACTAAGAAAATTTTCAAGAAATATATGCTGACTTCTGTTAAATGCCTTCTCAGCATCTATCAAGATGATCACGTGTGTGTTCTCCTTAGATCGATTTCCTAAGATGAAAAATGTTATAGATCTCCTAATGCTACATTCCAGAACAAATTCCATTTGATCATAAAATATTCTTTTAATGCATTGCTGAATTCTGCTAATATTTTACTTAGGATGTTTGCCACAAGTGAAATTGGACTACAGGTTTCTATTTCTGTGCAGTCTTCACTGAGTTTTGGCATCATTCTTATGATTGCTTTATAAAAAGAATTTGGAAGTACTCCTTCTTTTTCTTTCTGAGCTGCATATCTTAAAAGATGTGTAGGAATAGCCAAGGGGAAGATGTGGGGATAAAAGAAGGAGGCATTACAGCGAAGGCACAAACATAAGAAACATTGGTACGTGTGAATTATTGACAGCCTGTCACCTTCCCCTCCCACTCAACCCCGAATGCCTGTTCAGAGACCGCTGAATACAACTGATCATGATATTTCCTATATACGTGGTTTCTTTCCCTTCTTCAGCAAGATTATGAGACCCTTTGTTTATCCCAGAGAAGATGTTCTTAAATTAAATTCCAGCAACAGGGACTTCCCTGGTGGCGCAGTGGTTAAGAATCCACCTGCCAATGCAGGGGACACAGGTTCGAGCCCGGGTCCGGGAAGATCCCACATGCCGCGGAGCAACTAAGCCCGTGAGCCACAACTACTGAGTCTGCACTCTAGAGCCCGCGAGCCACAACTACTGAGTCTGCGTGCCACAACTACTGAAGCCCGCGCGCCTAGAGCCTGTGCTCTGCAACAAGAGAAGCCACCTCAATGAGAAGCCCGCACACCACAACTAAGAGTAGCCCCTGCTCGCCACAACTAGAGAAAGCCCGCGCACAGCAACGAAGTCCCAGTGCAACCAAAAATAAATAGATAAAAAATAAATTGATTAAAAAAAAAATTCCAGCAACACACTGGTGTCCAAAGAACTGGACTAAGGTAAGCCAATAATAAATCGTCATTCACGTATTTATTTGGTCGCTCATTTGCCCAACATTTATTAAGCCTGTTGGCAAAATCTGGAAAAACAAGATACCACCCCTGTTCAAGATCTCAGAGTCTACAATAAAGAAGTGACAGTGGTCTGGTGCTAATCTGCATGACAAGTTAAGCTACTGAACGGATTTTTTTCAACTAATGAACACCTTTCCCCACAGATTTTTCTTAAACCTCTAGTGCTTGCCAGCCCAAACTCAAAGATAATATTAAACAAAAAGAAGCATTACTGAGATTAGTTGGAGGCAGTAGCAATCTCAGACTTTCACAGCTACTTCTGGCAGACCTATTGTTGCGGGGTCGTCTTGTACCCTGTGTTAATGCCTTTTCGCCAGATCACTTGTCAGAATGAAATATACTTATGTGTCCCTGTGCTCCATCAGAACAGCATGGCTCTCAGAAGCTCTGCTCCTCCCAGACATATTTGAGAATCAGAATGTGCAATTCCCAGAGAAATAGAGCATACTGCTAGGTATACAGTAGGTGCATATTAGGAGATTACTCACAGGCTCAGATTTTGACATTCAGCTACATGAACCTTGAGTTTGCATAAGGAATATACTGCACGGCCGAAAAAGGGAGACAATGCCACACCTCCTTCAAAGGGATACCATGGCAACAGCCCCTTCATAGGGGATTTGGGAGAACTAAGTAACCATAATGACAGTAAGAATCGACATGAATTGAGGACTTACTCTGTACACATGCTGTGCTTGGTATACAACGTCATATTTCTTTTTTACAAGAACCTTTTTGGTAATAATAGTATTACCTACATTTTACAATAAATGTTTTTGTTTAGAATAGTTATAGATTTACAGAGAACTGGTGCAGATACAGAATGCTCTCACAGACCTACAACCAGTTTCCCTACCGTTGACATCTTACTTTACTATGGTACATCTGTCCCAACTAATTAATTAATATTGATACATCATTATTAACTGAAGTCATACTTTATTAAGATTCCATCATTTTCCCCATCACTGCCCTTTGTTCTCTTAAAGGATACCACTCAGAATACCATAGCACATTTATTTACGTTCCTTAGGCTTCTCTACACTGTGAAAGTCTCTCAGATTTTGCTTATTTTTGATCATCTTAACAGTTTTGAGGGGGACTAGCCAGGCATTTTGTTGAATGTCTCTCGGTTGATGTTTTCTCATGATGAGACTGGGGTTATGGGTTTTGAGGAGGTAAAGTGCCTTTCTCATCACATCACATCAAGGGTACATGCTATCAACATTACATCCCTGTCGATGCTGACCTTGGTCAGCTGGCTGAGGTCGTGTTCATCAGCTTTGTCCACTGAAAAGCTACTCCTCTTTTTCCCTCGTTATATGCTGCACTAATTGGATGGAAATCACCACGTGCAGCCCACACTTAGGGGATGGGGAGTCGTGCTCCATCTCCCTGAGGGGAATTCTCTACATAAATTATTTGGAATTTTCTGCACTGGAGATTTGTCTAGAAGCAATGACATCCCAATAGCAATGAGCACACTTACCAACCAGATCTTGATTTCTAATACCACTGTCCAATAAAAGGAACTGGGAATTTTTAGCGAAAGGGCTGATTCTAGGGCTGGGGCAGGGACTATACAAGATGAGGCTGAAATACTAAATAGTGCTTAAACACACACACACACACACACACACACACGCACACACGCATACACACACACACCAGCAGACGTACATCAAAGGGACACAGGAGCCAGTTGAAAGAGCTCTCAATGGCTGAAGCTGAAACAATGTGAGTAACAAAATAAGGCAGAATTCAACTATAACCCAAAGTATAAAATAAACATCCACAAGTCCATACTGACAGAGATAAATGATTGCATTACCAGTTTTTAAAGATGAGGGAACTGTGTGATCACACAGCAAATGCAGGTGGAGCCAGGACTTAAGCCCAGACACTCTCACCCCAGAAGCAAGTCCTTAAATGTATCTGCCAGACACAACACTCAACAGTCCTTGAGTTAAGGTGAGCTCAGTGCTTAGGAAGGCAGGGGCTATGGCTAGGCTCTCAATAAATGTCTGTGGTTGTAATTACCACAATCATTATGTCCAAACTCCAGGCCTTCCCCACGCAGCCCTGCTCCCTCTGCCAACAAGGCTCATTTCCTCCGTTTTCCCTTGCTTGAATCCCACTTGTCTTTTAAGGCTGGGCTGAAGCCTCTTCTGATGCCCGGCCAGGCTGACGCTGTCATCATGACTCTGTCAGCACTCACCTGAGCACCCACTCCACCTATTCAGGGTCTCCAATGGCTCAGATGTCACAGTGTACCAAGCTGCCGGAGGGCAGGGGCAATGAGCCACACACAGTAAGCACTTAATAAATATCCATTGCACGCATGCCCAGCACAGTGTTTGAGCAACAGCAAACCAATGTATGCTTGCCAAGTGAATGGATGGAAGGATGGATAGATGGATGGATGGATGGATGGATGGATGGATGGATGGATGGAT
>NW_021703770.1:7149700-7364129 GCF_005190385.1 Monodon monoceros | reverse complement strand
ATAGATGGATGGATGGATGGATGGATGGATGGATGGATGGATGGATGAGTGAATGAATGAATGAATGAATCTTCTTGCAGAAACCTGACCCATGGAAGGAACAGGCATCATTAACTGTTTCCTGTAATGCTCTCCTGGTGCCTACTTGGAAAGTGAGTCCCCTGGTGGGCCAGTGGTTGGGAGGGGCATTTGTAAGCCACTAGCCTGCTCCCTCTGGCAAGCTCTCTGTGCCATTAGAGCGCCGTGTTTTCAGGCATGTTTCAAACAGCCCTGATCAATAAGAAATGGAAAGCAAGGGTGCTTGGCCGAATTCAGCCACAGAGCAATGGGGGATCCAGTTACACAGCTGGCAAGGCTGGGAAGACACGCTCCAAGTCAGGGCAGATGCCAAGGAGCTGAGACCACTGCCGGGAATGCCCCGCCTACTGGTACTACTGGGAATAACCATCGTGTTAATAACAAGAGGCAGCGTTCCTGGACCACTTCACAACGTGCAAGGCACTGTGGAAAGTGCTCTTCATGCCTGGTCCCACTTACTTCTTGTCACTGCCCAACAAGGACGTCAGGGTCACCATCTCCGTTTTACAGATCAGGAAACTGAGGTACAGAGAGGTAAAGAAAATTCTCCAAGGTTACAAAGCCCACAGTTTGCTAAGCAGGGAAATAAGCTCCCGAGTCCAAGCCCTTCAACCACTCCTGTAGGTTTCTCTACCCTTCCCATTTTGCAAATCCTTGGTGAGACCCCTCGTTTCCCAGAGGCCGCCCTGGTCACTCCCAGCTGCACGTCACTGACTTCGGGCCACAGAAACATTTGTGCCGACAGTAATCTTCTCACAACCGCGCCTTATCTACCAGCTCCTCCATCTTCAATCCGACTCTCCTTGAAGGCAGGACCTGAGGTTTCTTCCTCCCTCGGCACGAAGGGAGCGCTCAGTAGGTATCTAGTGCTCACTGATGGACTGGCTATTTCACTAGGCTCTGGTCATCTCCAGGCTTCTTTGCTCCTCTGGAGTCTTTGGCACTGTGTGGAATTGTAATGTGATCTACTGCAAACGATACTGAATCCCAAAGCAGGCACTTAATAATTGGGGTAAGTGGCTTATTCTCTCAGAAACTTTATCACTGCTCTAAATGGGACTAATAGCCTATCTGCTAGGGTTGTCAAATTGATGACACAAATATTTACTGAGCGCTGGGGCCATGCACCGAGGAGCCTGCAGCCCAGTGCCGGAGGCAGACGTGCAAGCCAAAGGCTTCAATAAAGTAGGGTGAGGACGAGAACTGAGGCACGTAGGGTGCAGTGAAATGCAGGAGGGAGGGGCCAAACTAGCCTGGGCAATCAGAGAAGACTTCCTGGAGGAGGAAAGGCTGGAGCCGAGTTAGCAGGGATGAGGTGAAAGTGGCTGGTGGGGAAATAAACGTCTTTATGGCCACCTTCAGCACACTGGTCCCCACGGAAGAGCGGGATTTGTGAAAGGCTCGACCCCTCTCTGAGAGCCCGCCCTGTTTAAAGCAGGAAGAAGTATTTCCAGAGGCACGGGAGGTGGCATTTCTCTTCCTGCCAAGTCAGGACAACCAGGAACAAACCAACACCACACCCCATGAAAAAAATAAGGCCCTACCTTTGAAATTTAAGCAACACTGGCTGGATCCTCCCAAGCAGTGGCTCCACTGTGCAGAGTCAGTAATTCCAGAGTAAGTATCAGCAGACAGGCCGCGTGTTTCTTTAGTCTCCCCTCTGCACACGGCAAACATTATGCCCTGCCCTTTGGTGAGCACCCGACTTCAGCACTGGCCTGACATCCAGCCTTGAGAGCTACGCCAAGGGGACCTGTAGTCATTTAAGGCATCATCGTTCTTCACACGGTAGCTACAAAGCCAAGGTCAAGGATGGAGGAAAGAGAATCCCAGGCCTGCCCACCGCTGTGGCCCCTGCTCCAGCCCCGTGTGTCCCCGGCACCGAGTCTCCTCACTTCATCTCGCAGCCCCGGCTCCAAGAACGGGCACACCTCTAGTCTCGGAGTGGCTCGGTCTGGGCTGCCGGCTTCCCCATTCCATCCATCTCTTAGAGGTTCTGTACCAAATGCAGAGTGCCCTTTATTGCTTCCTTGAGTAAGGTCTTTTCTGTCCGAGACTGTGGCTTAACACTGGGCTCTGGAATCAGACTATCTGTCTCTGATGCTATCCCGCCACTGGCACTCGCTAGCTAAGTGTTCTTGGGCATCTCCTGTACTTCTGCAAGCCCCGAGCTCTTCATCTGTAAAATGGGCACCCTAACAGTACCTACTCCCCCAAGGCTGTTCTGAGGTTGGAGTGAGTGAAGACATAAAAGCATTTAGGGGCTTCCCTGGTGGCGCAGTGGTTGAGAGTCCGCCTGCCGATGCAGGGGACACGGGTTCTTGCCCCGGTCCGGGAAGATCCCACATGCCGCGGAGCGGCTGGGCCCGTGAAGCCATGGCCGCTGAGCCTGCGCGTCCGGAGCCTGTGCTCCGCAACGGGAGAGGCCACAACGGTGAGGCCCGCGTACCGCAAAACAAAACAAAGAAAACAAAACAAAACAAAAAAGCATTTAGAACAGAGCTGGCAGGGTGGGCTCAGGGGAGCACAGATCACTCTCCTTGGCACAACCTCATGGGCTCCTCATGAAGCCAGGAGAAATGCACGCAAACTGTGGATGGAGTCCTGCTCCTAGAACAAAGTGCCCCGTAAAGGTGGTTTCCTTAATGGGGCAGGAAGAGGAAGAAGAGGAGAGAGAAAATGAAAGAAAGCACGAGAAAGTGAGCAAAGATGCAGAATTTCCCAAAGCTGCCTTGGCCACAGCCTCTGGCTGGGGTCCTGAATCCTCCTTCCAGGCTCTCCTTTCTCATTCCCAAAGATGAGCTCAGCAAATGCCCACTTCCCTGTGGTCTCTCAGCTCCAATGCAGGCCTCTCCCATCACGGAGGCTCCTCTTAATGCAAGTAGAGGAATGTGAGTTCAAAGGCATGCCAACATCCAGGCCTCCAGCACTGGAAGTGTCACTGAAAAGTTAGCCACTGCAGTCGGAATAAACAGGGAGAGGTGGCCCTGGAGACCTACACCTGGGACAAGTCAGGTTCTCTGAGCCTCCATTTATTTATCAAAATCATTGGGGCAATAACAAAACACCTAACACGCAGGGCTGTGGTGAGAATGATGTGATAAGATGTGCTTTATGCCGCTAATACATGCTAGTAGGGCAGGTCATCTTAACATGTTCAGGGCAGGACAACAAAATGTTAAGAGTGACATCTGTCTAGGACTTTCTAGCTGCCAGGCCAAGACCTAAGTGCTTTTATGTATTGACCCATCTGATTCTCATGCCAACCCTGCAAGGTGAGTCCTTGTGTACCGTCTCCATTTCACTCCCAGGAAACCAAGGCACAGAGAGGTCAGGTTACATGCTCAAGGTAACACAGCCAACAAGTGGCAGGATGAGCCTTCCCAGTTGAGATCCCCCCGGGATTCCATGCAGATCTGACCTTTGCTTGCTGACTGCATTGCAAGAAGTTAACAAATAATCCTTCTCTCTCTCCTCTCAGTGCTCCCCCAATGGACCAAGCTTAGCTCCTGACACATAAATGGTACCCAGTGAGCTCTGCTGAATGACAGGGAGAAGACAGCCTGCCTTGAAGATCGATGAGTCCTCCTCTCCCCAGCTCCCTGGGCTGCTTCTGCCCAAGGAGGAGCTCATCACTGGCTATACATTTCCTCCCAGAAGCCCCTCCAGGCTGCAGTGACCTCCCCAGCTGAGATCCCTTTGCCAGATGCCGTGTCTGCATTGTGCTATCAACCGTGGTCAGCGTGCTCCCTCAGGCACCATCACGGACCACCCCTCAGGGCAGCCAGGGGCAGGGGGCCCATAGCTCCGAGCGGCAGTTGGGGGCTGGGACCTCAAACACCTCTCATCAATGAACATGACCCATCATGGGTGAGACCTGCAAAGGCCCCAGAGTCACACAGACCTGGGTTTGAATCCTGGCTCTGCCCGGCTTGCTCTGTGTCCTTGGGGAAGCCGCTTTCCCTCTCTGAGCCTCAGTCTCCTCATTTGTAAAATCCAAAGCCTCCAGCACCTTTTTCACAGTGATATTGCAAAGATGAGTGAGATAAAAGACACAAATGTCAGATCCGGCGGCAAAGGCGTGACATCTAGAACAGACCGTGGACAACCTCTGTCAAAGGAAGATTCCTCTTGGGCTGCCAGTTATCTCCATCCTCCACTCCCTCCTGCCCCATTTCTCCTACCCTGGGGCCAGAGGAGCCTTGACCCAGTACTGTCCCCTGCTGGCACTTCCTGACACGGGCCCCTCCCAGAAAGCGAACTAAACTAGCTATTTGCGACATCTGCCATTCTTCAATACAGTATTATAGAGGACTGCAAAGAGCTTTGGTTCGTGTGGATCAGATCAATCAACCTCTACTCTACTTGAAATTAAAACTCAGATATTTTAACATACGTTTAATTCATTTAAAAATAATAATAAACTTATTACGTTAGCATAAATAACACATCTCTGATGAAAACCAGCTATACTTCGCCAAACAGATGAGCACTGCACCAATAAGCAGAATAGCGCTGTCTGGGCCTTTTGGCTAAATCTCTTTTCAACGTCTGGCTCAAGAGAAGACAGCTGGACTGTCATCTGCTTTTGCATCCAATGTGTCTTGATCACGCAGAGGCCGTGGAGCCTCTGAGAAACTCCACTGTAGGCTCACAAAAGGATGGGGCTGAAAAAGGCAAGTGTGTCCTGAGTATGATTATGAAAATAGTTTGGCCTCTTGGATTCTCTGGAAGGGGGACCCTCGGGGTCCCCAGGCCGTGCTTTGAGAACAGCTGCTTGAAGCCCATTCTCTGCACCCTGGCAGCCAGGGTGATTCGGTTCCCTGCTGACCTGTTCTCTGTGGGGCTGAAGTCTTTGCTGGCTCCCACGGCTCTCAGGGGAAGGCCCGAGCTTCCCCATTGGGCATCCCGTGCTCTTTCATGGGCTGGGGCACTGCCTCCCTCTCCCGGGCACCCCCCAGCCACACCTCCCACCTGTGGGCCTCTCCCTGCAATACCTGTTCAGCCTCTCCTCCTGGCCCATTCCTTCTTATTCCTGCTGACTCACCACGGGTACCACTTCCCTTAGGAATTCTCTACTGACCCTACCACCCCCAGGCCAGGTAAGTGCTCACCTGTGCTCACCTGGCACTCTCTGCACACCTCATCCTAGCACTCCCCGCACAGGAGCAGGTTTTTCAGGTTAGAAATCAGTCTCATGGACCGTGAGCTCCTTGTGGGCAGGCAGGGGCGTGACGCAGCAAGGAGCCCAGGGCCCACTTCGTGTGAGACCCTCACAGAACATCCATGTCGATCAGTGTGTTTTAATCTAATTGACCTTGCCCAGCATGCCAAGTTGGTCTTCCCTCCACTTCATCCATCCAAATTCCATTTCCCACAGTTATCGGTTTAACACCTCACTTCTAAGAGACACACTTTTTTCTCCTCACATTACTGTATTTCTGAAATCAGAATGTCTTACATTGATGTGTACATTTAATGTTTCTAATCCTTCTTCTTGAAAGTTGTAGCTAAATCGAGGGTCTGTCTTACAATCAGCAGCATTTTACTTTACAACGATTATAGTTATCCTATTCCAAAATACGATGCTGGTAATGCAGTTGTGCATTTAACTAAGTGCTTACACCCCTCACGCTGTTCCCCCAATAATCCACCCAGGTCTGGGCACACCAAGCATGGTCTTGTTAACTGGGGGGTTTGGGGGGCAGGAAGAAAGGAACGGAAGAATTTCAGGCAACGAAGCTTAGATGCTAAGAATTGAGAGACAGAGAGAGAGAGACAGGGAAAGGGGGGGGAGTGGCCATTCCACCTCAAGTCACTTGATCTAGAAAAAATGTTTCTTTTGTAAACGTGACTTTCCAGATACCAAAGACATTGGTTCCAACCCCATCAGGTTTTGCTACTGTTGTTGTTGATATTGTTTTGTTTGGTTTTTTTTCGGGGGGGGGGAAGAGATAAGTTTATTTATTTTCAATTTAATTGTATTTTATTGTGGTAAGAACACTTACCATGGGATCTACCTTCTTGACAAGGCTTTAAGTGTAGAATATAGTATGGCTGACTATAGCACAACGTTGTAAGCAGCTTTCCAGAACGTAGTTATCTTGCTTCCCTGAAACTTTACGTCTATTGATCAGTCACTCCCCCTTTCCCCTTGTCAATGGAACCATAACGTCGAACAACTGACTTAACCAAGCCAGGACTTCTTGTTCTATGAGATATGAAATGCCCCAGTGTATAATTCCCCTTGGCTGAGCTATCTTTTACTTGCAGCCAGAAGCATCCTAACGATACAGGTACTATTCATAACCTGGTTTGTGTGTTTGCTTTCCACCTCCTCTGTCATGCGTGGGCAGCTCATCACATCTATGAACAGAATAATAAAAACTAATATCTATTAAGGACTTACTCCTTGCAAGCACTTTAGGAAGCCTATTATGAGTATCATCTCATTTGTGATCCCACAACAAACCTACGTGCTCAAAAAGAGTAGCCTGTTTTCTGGATGAGAAGGAAACCAACACTTGGAAGGGAAAAATAACATAATTCAATACAGGGACCAGAATGTGAGACCAGGTCATTCTGTCGAGAATCTAAGTTTCTTCTCCACAACTACAGCCGCTGAGATTCAGCCCATCATTTATGATGGCTGCAAGGCAACCCGTTTTCTGTATGTAACACAAACGCCCCCCCAGGGATGGCCCACGCCCAGCGAGGTGAGGGCCTCCTCCCCTCCCCAGGCCCTTTCCAGCTGGTGTTCAGCATCTTCTAATTACCGATCCCTAAATATGCGAAACAATAATATTCCTCGATTGCTCCCTCCTATAATTTCATGTAACAGGTCCCCTCAAATAGAAAGTCCTTAATTTTAATTGCATATTATGTTCCGTTTCTGAGGGCAGACAGCTATTTCTTCATCCAGCTAACTGTTCGAGAGACAAAGATGTGGCGTGTATCACACCAAATGAAGTCTTTGCTAGTTGCTATTGCTACTGGGGCTACATTACATTTCCCTGATTTCCATTCAAGGAGCTCCTAAAGAAATCTTGGCATCTTTTTTTTTAAATGTTCTTTTTGGCTTATCCTACCTATGACTACATAAAGGCCAACAAACCCCAGAGCTGTACTATTACTGGTGATGATAATAGTAATTAAGACAATGTAAAGATGTACAGCCATATGTGTTACTTGCTTATTGAATACCTACTGTGTGCCAACCACTGAGCTGGGCATAAGAAAAAAATTGCCTAATCCGTCTTCCGCATTCCAGAACTACTTAAGAGATTCTAGTATCCCCACTGTTACTGTTGAGAATTGAAGAGCAGAGAAATAAAAACACTTGTCTGCATGAGGCACACAGCTGTGCATCAGGAGGGGGGTTTTGAGCCCAGGCCAGTGTCAGCCCGAAGTGTGGGATCTTGTCCGGCTACTGTAGAGACAGAGGCCCCTTCTAGCTTCATAACTCACTCCATGAGAACGAGACAAGCATGTCAATTCCACTTTATACATGTGGTCACCTTCCTAGACAGGAAGTGACCTTCCCGACTTTGGTGGATCAAACTCAACATCAGAAGCCCCATGAAGAAGGGCTTGGTGCGCACATAAAACACCCCTAGCCTAACAGCCTGCCTCTTCCTGGCCCACTTCCCCTGCTGCCCACGCCAGAGAGTCTTCTGCTGGGTCCTCTACACGCACACACCCTGACACACCCTGGACCTCCCCTCTGACTCACACACACACACACACACCCATGCATGGCTGTAGGAATTATAGCCACATTCATCAGACTTAAAGACTTCTGGCTTTTTTCGCAGGGGCTTCAGTCTTAAAGCTGAGGGAGTGAAAATGTCCAGAGAGGAGCTATCAGTTCATTTAATTCCTATTCACTGAACACCCACCCTGTCCCAGGCAGGCCTTGTGCACGCAGAGATGGGACAGACACAGATCCACCAGCTCCAGATCTCCAAGCCCCAGCGGGGGAGTCCCAGCTCATCACGACATATGGCCAAAGCTTAACTATACGGAAAAAATGGGCAGAAAGTAATGCCCTCTTACTATGGAAAAAGAAGGGAAGCAGAAAGACGTGGAAGAGGGGAAGGGTGCCCGCACACCTGGATAGAGACTTGAAATGTAAAGCAGGGAGAACGGAGCAAAGGAAAGATGAATATTCAGAGCTGTCAAGAAACCGATTAACCAGAAAGTAATTCTTGAGTGTCTCTGTCTGCTGAGCGACTTACCTACTTATGTTTAATCCGCCCAATACCCTTACAAGCTCGGTCTGTGACCGCTAACTTTACAGATGTGGAAACTGAGTCTCAGAGAGGTTAAGTCATTTGCCGAAGGCCACACAGCTGAGAAGTGGCACTGCCAGGATTCAAGCCTAGATTGATCTGGCGCTAAAACTCCTCCCCTGTGCCAGACAGTCACCCACACTGGCCCAGACCAGCATGCACAGAAGTGCCAACCCTGAGTCCTCACCAACGAACCACACGCTCACTGAGCCTCACAGTTCTGGATTACTAAGTGGCACAGATTTCCACTGAGAAGTGACAGCGCTTCCCAAAGAGGTGCTGATCATGTGTGGTGTCATGTCCTATAGAGGGAGCTAGGGCTCCCAGACCACAGGACCCCGAAATGTTTAGAGAGAGCCAGGACTGCTATGCTGCAGGCAGAGGCGAGAACTTCCCTACAGATGGAGATTCCCCATTGGGCTAACTCCTGCTTACATCACCGTCAGCCTACAACTGGAGTTCCCTCATTCACCAAATATTTATTGAGCATCTGCTATGTGCTAGGCATCTAGATGCTTGCGCTCTCTCAGTGAACAAAACAGCAGATGCTGACTTCATGGTGCTGACATCCTAGCGGTGGACGGGAGGAGCAGATCCCACCAGCATCCATCGGGCCCCGACCCCGGCCCGAGGGCCCAGGAGCCGGATACTCAGAGGGACACCATCCCTTCCCTCTGGCTCAGTCCCTCCATGTACAGCGGAGGATCAGAGAGGTCTGGGTGGGCCTTGACTGTGGTCAGGCTAAGCCGAGCGCCAGAACTGGGGTAAGAACATCCCGGGCACATAAGCGGAAGCCTACTGGGCTAGGCAGCCATGTCCTAATACGTCACCACGCCAGTTCCTCACCCCATCACGGCCTCTGCAGCAGTAGCCAGCGGAGAGCTTGTCCCAGTCACATTAAGTAACAACCAATGCCATACGGGGTGGTGGGGGGTGCCTGAATGCATAGTTTTGAATCTTTGCAGGTTTTTAAAAAATTAATTTACTTATTTTTGGCTGCGTGGGGTCTTCGTTGCGGTGCGCGGGCTTCTCGTTGCGATGGCTTCTCCTGTTGTGGAGCACAGGCTCTAGGCGCGCAGGCTTCAGTAGTTGTGGCGTGCGGGCTCAGTAGTTGTGGTGCATGGGCTTAGCTGCTCCGCTGCATGTGGGATCTTCCTGGACTAGGGCTCGAACCCGTGTCCTCTTCATTGACAGGTGGATTCTTAACCACTGAGCCACCAGGGAAGTCCTGTAGTTTTCTTTTTTCTTAAATAACAGCTTTATTGAGATCTAATTCATACACCATAACATCTTACAGGGTTTTGAACTGCTTCGCTGCGGGGGTCAGGCTTTTTGAAGTGAGACATTAAGACCCGTGGCCAGGCTTCAGAGGAGAGAGATGCTGCTGAGGAGCTGGGGACAGGGGTAGGACGAGGGTGGACGAGGGCATGCCTTCATGCCATCCTTGGTACGGTGATCCTGTGAAGAGCTTAGGGCCAAGGGGTCAGATGAGCTGCACCCCGATGCTGCCTCTACCACCTCTTAGCTTGGTTCATCTGGGTAAGTTACTGACCCTCTCTGAACCTCAGTGCTCCTGTCTGTGAAATGGAGCTACAGCAAGTAACTGCCTCAGAGGGCTGTTGGGAGGATTAGATGACACAGGGTCCCTATAGTACAAAGCCTGGCTCCACGCCCAGAGCAACCTCATGAGAAGCACCTAGCTCTTGCTATAACTCTCTCATTCCAAATAGACAAAAATCTAACCCCTTGTCTTCTACGAGTACACAGCTGAAAACACCCCATCCCCAAACCATTCTTGACCTCTTTCCCCACACATCCGGCAACTTTCCTTTGAAAACCAGGTGCTGACCTGTCTGTGAGGATACAACACAGGTGGGGGGTAGGGAGAGAGGGGGGGTGACATTATGGAGGGACGCCTCCCGCTGACGTAGAGGTGACACAGTATGCAGGGGCTGGGGAATCACATACATTTTCTAACCATAAATGACTTGTGCAGCGTGTTTTATTTGCAGAGTGCAAGATTGTCATGGTGACAGGGCCAGGGTGGGGAGGGAGGTGGGGACCCTGCCCGCCTGCAGGAAGCCAGAGGGGGACTGGGTGGACAGCAGAGGTCAGAGAGAGCCCGAGGCTCAAGGGGGGCAGTGAGGCGAAGAGAAGGGGTGGTGGTTACACTCACATCCCCCCACTTAGGACTGAGACGGTGCAGCATCCTTGCATTCATGCCTTCAATGAGCCTTCTGAACTGCTTGTCGTATGACATCAGCTAATAACAAAGACTCTCCCTGACCAGACTTCAATCTGGCTAGTCCTGGACCTTGACCCCTGTCCTGCCTTTGGCCTGCCCAGTCCAATCTTAGCAAAGAAACCTACTGACTCTGTTCAGCAAGTATCCCCCCGTCTTGATACCTGATCGAGTTCCTCATGCCCCACCTTTGATGTCTAAGTCCTTGGTCTGCCTTTGGTAAGAATCTTGTTGGATCAGTTTAGCAAGAGTCTCCCTATCTTTGAGGGCTTCTCTTAGTAATTTTCCATCCACTGGTATAAACCCTCACCCCTTCCTTTGGTTATAAAGCCCCACTTTTTTTTTTTTTTTTTTTTTTTTGGCCGTGCCAAGCAGTTTGTGGGATCTTAGTTCCCAGACCAAGGGTTGAACCCAAGCCTTTGGCTGTGAGAGCACGGAGTTCTAACCACTCGACCGCCAGGGCATTCCCCCCACTTCTCCTTGTATTCATTCAGAGCTTAGCCTGATCTCTCTCCCCTACTGCAATCGCCTTGAATAAAGTTTTCCTTATTGTTTTAACAGGTGTTGGAAGGGACCACACTCTGTTCATCTCTCTTGCCCACAGCACCCAAAGTGGTGCTGACACAGAGCACATGCAAGGTATGCAGAGAGGGGGCTCTGGTGGATGGGGTCAAGGGTGGGCTGGGGAAGGAGGGCTACCTGGAGGAAGAAGAACCCAGAGACGGCTCTTTGCTGTTTCCCAATATGACACAGATTGGTCTCTGAGCCTCGGCTCTACCTTTCCCTCTGAGCATCACCAGGCAGGGAACCAAACTGTGACTCAACCACTTCCGAGCTGTGTGACTTCAGACAAACCATGTAGCCTCTCTGGGCCTCAGTTTCTCCTCTGAAAAATAAGGATTAAATGAGTGAGCAGAGGAAAAGCATCTACAGAGTTTCTGCACTAGGCATTTGCTATGGTTCTTGTGATGGTCTTTGTCGAGCTTCCTTGACGAGACAAAAAGCCCAACTGGGGAGACTTGGAGTCAGTGCAAGAGCATCAGCATGTCACCTGACAAGCTCCTACACATCCTTCAAATCCCAAATCAGAGCTCACCTTCTACAAGGCTTTTCTTCCCCAAGGCCTGCTCCCCAGACTCAGGGAGTCTGTCTCCGGGGCACATGCCTACCCCGAGGCAATGTTTTACTTCCTGTCTGTCTCCTCATTCCTGTGGGCTGCTATGGCTGGCTTATCTCTGTGTGCCCATCAACGAGCACTGTGTGTGTCAGGGAATGAACACAAGCACATTTCAAAAGGTGAATGAACAGAAGAATGAACGAGTGATTTCACCCAAGTGGAGAGCAGACGGGAGGAAAGTAAACACCTTGAAGTAATGGGATGGCAGTTTTGAGATTCCAGGATGGAGACAACTCACCAAGGACACAAGTACAAACAAAGAGGCCATGTACAGTGGAAGATGAAAGAATCGAGGCCCTAAGACTGCAAGCAGTAAACCTCAGAGGGCAGCGGAACATCCACACAGAGGCTTAATGGGAAAGGTTGCAACCCAAGAATTCTATACCTGTCAGCTGGTCGTTCACGTGTAACAGCAACATGCGGCAGAACCAGATATGGTCATTGGAGAAACAGGTTAAAGGATATTTTCCAATACTTAAAAGTGACTGCTAGGGAAATCCAGAGCAAGGCTTATACCTTCCAGATCAATAGAGGCAGTATATTCAAGTCACACTGCCTGGGTTCGAGTACCAGTTCTTCTGTTCCTTTATTAGGGGCAAGTTCTTTAAACTCTTGGTGCCTCACTTTCCCATCCGTACAATGGGAACGCTAACAGTGCCTGCTTCACAGGGCTTTTGTGAAAGCTGAACCGAATAATCCATATACAGTGTTTGGTCCAGTAACTAGCACTGGTAAGCGGCATGGATATTGTGATGTGCCACTGAGACGCCCCTTCAGGAACAAAAGACTCCCCTCCTCCCCCTCCAGGTGCTGGAATGCTAGTAGAACAGCCTTGAAAGGATTGCTTTGGTTGATGAAAACTCCTCGCCCAAGATCATGTCTACAGCCAACCACTGACCAACACAGGGGTAGAGAGGCCCTGCCCGCTTTCTCCAACTTGGGACAATTCTGAAAGATCATCCCAGCTTCAAGGATCCCAGTGAAGTTGGCAGAGGCCTTTGAAGGGACTGCATGGAAGCTCTACTTCTCTCTCTGCTCAGGGCTGCTTCCTTCTCTTCCTTTCCACAGGTGCTAATTTCAAGAGCACTCCCTAACAAACATCCTGTAGGTTAAAGTCCTTCTCAGAGTTAGCTTCCTGGGGAGGCACCCTGCCAACAAAAAGACCAACACAGAGATCCCCATACACCACCATCATTTGAGAAGACCCACCAGCCCCTGGGAGGCAAGGCAGATACACTGTAGCCTGTCTACCCAGAATGGGTAACTATTCCATTGGCAGGAACAGATACATATTTCAAGTATGAGTATCCCTTTCCTGCCTTCAGGATCTCAGCCAGCCCCATTACCTAAGAACTGACAGCATGTTTGATTGACCAGCACCAGATCCCACATAACATCATGTCAGACCAAGGGATCCACCTTACAGCATAAGAAGTGCAGAGGTAGGCCAACAGCAAAAAATAGAATACCAAGGAAACAGCAAGGAAATACAATGTACAGAAAGCAAAAATGAAACAAGATGTTAATGATGACAGGTGATTAAATATATAATAAGTGCAAACAGATTTAAATATCCTGAAAATACTCTAAGAGGATTTTAAAAAACAAACAAACACAAATCTACCAATTTTCTATCTATCAGAAACACATCTAAAACAAAGTGACAGAGAGAAAGGAAAAATAAAGAACTCTGGGATGGGGTTGGGGGTGGAGGCAGGACAGGGAAGATACTGGATTGCTTATATTGTTTAAAAAGATCCTATAGGTGATTTTGATAGACATCTTCCTAGGGAAGCATACTTTCTGATTGAAAAGAAAATGATAATGAGCACATCTCATATCAGAATATAAAAGTAGTATCCAAAGCTGTTCTCAGAGGAAAATGTGTAGCCTTGAGTACTGTCAATACTGGAGGAGGCTAGATTAAAATAAATGGAATGAGCTTGCAACTAAAATTTTTTTAACTATATGGAACAGCTTAATGGAATTAAAAATATAAAAGCATAAATTAAGAGTAAAGTTGAAAAATAAATTCTAAAGCCAGTTAAACATAGACAAAAATTTTCATAGAAAGTTTTTATATCCACAAATATACATTTTTAAATCACAAAAATATATTCTATATATAGTTCTTTTTTAAAGTTGATGAAATAGATGATGATTTTAAAGGAAAAATATGATTTACCAAAATTCGTTCAAGATATTTAAAAACTCATCACAGCAAAGATACAATAAAAAATTCAAAGCTCTTTTAAACCATCAAGGAATGGTTCATGACTCATTCCTCAGCTCTCAGGAAAAAATGAAAATTCTCCCAATCCATTTTGGGAAGCACAACACCATGTTGAAAACTAACAAAAATAAAATAAAGAGCATTCTTGCATACACTTACAGAAGCAAAAATCCTATATAATATCCTAGTAGGAGACTCAAGCGGCATATTAGAAGAACAAAACTTATTATGTCCTAATAGAACATTATGTTCAGTACGGCCTTTGTGCCAGGAGCATGAAAGATAGTCTGCCATTAGAAAAGTTATTAATGGGAGTCATCATTAGTAAGTCAAAGGGAAAAATCCATATAATCATCTTCATAGATGACCAATGGCAATTGATCAAGTTTGGTATCTGTTCATGTTGTTTTTTTAAATTAGTAGTATTAAAAGAATCCATCAAGATAGTAAAATAATTTGAAACCAACAGAAAACATCTTACTTAATGTTGAAAGCCTAAAGACAGTCCCACTAAGACAACATAGGGAAGGCTTTAGGAAGTAGAAACTTAAAGATCAACCCCCCCCTACACACACACACACACACACACAAGCTTGATAAGGTAGATTTTTTTTTTTTTTCCCTGTGGTACGCGGGCCTCTCACTGCTGTGGCCTCTCCCGTTGTGGAGCACAGGCTCCGGACGCGCAGGCTCAGCGGCCATGGCTCATGGGCCCAGCCGCTCCACGGCACGTGGGATCTTCCCGGACCAGGGCACGAACCCGTGTCCCCCGCATCGGCAGGCGGACTCTCAACCACTGCACCACCAGGGAAGCCCGATAAGGTAGGTTTTGTACATAATAATGTGAAACTTTTGAAGAAGAAAAAAAACAATGAACTTCAAAGAAAAGTTACCATTTGGGAAATATATTTGCAATGTATCTGATAATCCAAAGATTACTCTCCTTAATAAAGAACTCTTATAAGATATTAGCAAGTTGAAAAAGAAAAAACATAAAGAGTTACATAAATACCATCTTCAAATTCACCTGAAATAAATCAACTGAATATTAAACATGTGATATGACTTTTTAATCCATGAAATTAGCGCAGATTGAAAGAAAATGATGGCACAACTCTAATTGAAAATTCTGGGAAAGAGTATGTCTGAAGATTCTGAGAAAGAGGCATTGGGTTGCTTGGAGTAATTTAAATTGATCCAGAAATTTTTAAAGCAATTTGGTAATAAGTTTAAAAATACTTATAAATATTCATACCTTGATCTACTTCTAGGAATACATTCTGAAGAAGTAAACTGAAAAGCACACGAGGACTTCAGGATGAAGGATGTTACTTATGCTAATCAAAAACTGGAAGTAATGTACAAGTTCACGGGTCACCGATTTAAAACATTCCATATATGATGAAATACCAGAGAGCCATTAAAAATCACCAATTAGAAAAAAATTTATATTAGAAAATAGGCTAGAGCTATTGCTAATAAATCATATTGCCAATAGCATGTATAGCATGACCCGAATTTGTATAAATATGCAAAGAACAAAAAAGATGGAAGGAGATAAACAAAAGTTTTCATTCACTCACTTATTCTTTATTTCTTTCAAAAAATATTGATGAAGCATCTACTAAGTATCAGGCTTGGCTGCAGGCATCGTCAAATAAAATATGCATGAAATTAATGTATATGGTTATTTTGGGGTGGTGGAATCAGGTAGAGATTTTTATGTTCTTTGAGATGTTATTCTTTTTCCCAAATGTCCCACAAGAAACATGATTTTAAGCACAGTGCAGTAGTTGTCATCCCAGGGTATAATTTGGACTCAGCTGGGAAGCTTAAATAAATACTAATACATAAGCTGATAAAACAGATTTTTAAAAATATGTTCCTTGAAAAATCTGGTATCAATTAAAAAAGAAAATGAAACTGATTTCTACCTCACACGATACACAAAAATCAGTTTCGGGTTGATGGTAGACCTTGGAATGAAAGATAAAACAATAAAACTTAGAGAAGAAAATAATGGAGAAACCTTCATGATGTTTTCATAAAGGAAATAATTCACCAATTTCACCGCATTGAAATTAAGAACCCTTGTTCACAAGACAAAAGAAACAAAACCATTAAGAGAGAGAAAAGTGAAGCCACAGAGTGAGAAAAGATATTTGCTACACCTATAATTAATAACAGGCTTTTATCCAGAATACGTTTTTTTTTTAAAAAAAAAGTTGGCATCCTAATGGGAAGGTGGTATAGAAACTGGAGTACCCACGTCACAAAATGATATCCAAGCAGCAACTAACCAAATGAAAAGTGGGCAACCTCATAAGCCATCAGAGAAATGCAAATTGGAGCCACAGTGAGATACTTCCACAAGCCCATCAGAATGGCTACAATTAAAATGGCTGATAATAGGAAGGAGTTTTGGGGAGGTGGTATAGGAAGAACTCGCATACGCTATTGCCAGGAGTACACATTGGTACAACTGCATTGGAAAACAGACATTAGGTATTACATTTGAAGATAAAGATCCTGGAGCCCACAATTGTACTCCTTGCCATAGACCTTGCATATGTACATATACACACCAAAAAGCACATACAAGAAAATTTCTAACAACGTTGCCTGTAATAATCCAGTATAGAAACCAACCCAAATGTCCATCAATGGTGACTGATGCTACAGTCATACAGTGGAATTCCATACAGCAATGAAAATGAATGAGCTCAAGTGGCGCGCAATAACATGGATAAATCTCGCAAACGTACAGCCGAAGGAAAGAAACTAGACGCAAAATAACACCTCCTATAGGGCTCCAATTAAATAAAGTCCAAAAGCAGGTAAAAGAAACTATAGTGTTTAGGGATGAATACTTTCGAATTGAAACTCTAAAGAGAAACAAGAATGTAATCACTGTAGAAGTCAGGATAATGGTTACTTTGCGGGGAGAGTCTGGGTTGTGAGTGGAAAGGGACAGTGCAGGAGCTCTGAGGTGCTGGCAATGTCCTTACCTGCATGGTGGCACAGCTGTTCCCTTTATGTTAATTCCATTTGTCTTATGCCTTTTTTTTCATGCATGTTGTAATCACCGTAAAAAAGCTAATAAAGCAAGAACAACAAAAATGCTGATGCCTGGGCCCCACCCCAGACCAAACAAACAGAATCTCTGAGTGGAGAGAGTGGCATTTGCATTTTTTAAAACACTCCCTGGCTGTTTTCAAACACTCACGTGAGCTCTGAGTAGCATTGGTACAATGGGAAAAGGCAGCACAAGCTCTCCAGTCTGTGAGCTGAAATTTAAATGCTACCTCCATTTCACCTTATCTGTGTGACTCTGAGCACTTCTCTGTGCCTCGGTTTCCTTTCCTGTAAAATGGGTGCAATAACAGTATTTCTAAGTAAGCTCTGAGGATTACAAATGCCAATACCCATGAAGGGTTTAGAGTGTTTCTTGGCACATTTTAAGTGCCCAATAGGTATTAGGCTGCTATCTTTATAATAATAATGTAGCAATATATATTCTTTTTAATGAGATAACATGAATGAAGGGATCAAAATAATTACAAACATATAAAAATGTTGTTACTATTAAATATTTGGTTTCTACAATCTCGGGACAAACTAGGATCATCCTCAGGTATGGAATACCTTTATCCTTTAGGACTGGGAGGATGGGTACAATTTCAGAATAGAGCAATGTCATTCAGAATCCAGGGTGATTAAGTCATTGAGGGAGTTAGGGGGCATTTCCACTTGGGGCACACCCTCTGGTTTTGTAAGTTTATTTTATGTTTTGATAATATTTTTATTGAAGTATAGTTGATTTACAATGTTGTGTTAGTTTCAGGTGTACAGCAAAGTGAATCAGGTATATATGAATATATTTTCTTTTTCAGATTCTCTTCCATTACAGGTTATAACTCCCCAGAGACCAAGTCCAGCTCCACCTTTCCTGGATTCGGCTGACAGTGGCTACGGCACACCCTGTGAGTGGTAATGGGCACAGATGCTCGTCTGGACAGAGGTTCATTTGTTCTGTAGCTCAGACACAAGCCCTGAAGGCTACAGTATCAAAAGGCCAGATCTTAAACATTCCCTCCACCTTTTACTGGCTGGGTGACTGTGGGGCAGGCACGTAACCTCTACATGCCTGTGAAATAGACAGGATGGCAAAAGAAGCTCTCTCCTCGTCTTACATGTTTTGGTGAGGCTGTGCGGAGCTAAGGGATCCAAAAGCCACAAACACGCTAAACGCGCTCAGCTAGAAAACACTTCACCGCCCCCCCCCCAACACATCCAGCAGGTGGCTGGGGAATGACACTGATAAAACTGATTCTGCAGGCTGACCTGGATTTTAGAAGCCCGTGGAGCTAAAACAAACACCACCAAACTGCTTTTGAAGGCTGCCATTGGGTACACAGCACCACCAAGGGAAAACAGAGTCAGAAACATCCTTTCTTACTGGTCGACAGCAACCAGAAGACAGAAAACATCTTCCTCTCCCGCCGCAGGAGACTCAAAAACAGCTACCCATCTCTCTTCTTTCTAACCCCCTGGAGACTTATTCTCACCCAGCTGCCAGCCAGCCTCCTGCACCACATTCTATGTGGGGAGCAGCGTTCTGGAGCCACCAGTCTTACAAAGGACTCTACTGCTTCCGAAACAGATGCTCACGGTGCCTGGGTACCACTGTCTTGGCAACTGCCTCCTGTGCTAAGAGGGGGTGGGTGTGGACACAATGTGTCTTCTTGAGCCAGAAAAAGAAAAAGAAAAAGAAGAATCCATTTGAAAGCCCCCATCAAATACATACTCTGATACTGACATATGAGTGGCAAGGTGTATGTGTCCACTAGCCACACCTGGGCGGGGGGGGATGGTGGGCTTTTGCGTGTGCACATCTGGCTGTCTGTCGTAGACCACTCTGGACTTTCATTACCCAGCAGTTCCAAGCCAGATCCTTTTAATGCCTTCAGCATCCAGCTTCCTTCCCGGAGAAACATTATCTGGTTACAGCGTAATTCCTCAGACCTACACTGAGTCACTTTCTCTGCAAAGAGAACAGTGGCTCTTTAGTTCTTGGGTCAATTTTATTGACTTGTCTCCAACAGAAACTCTCTGGAACTCATCTTTTGCTCCTGAGTTGGGTTAAAATTTTCCAGGAGAGGATTCACCATTTTTGCTGTGATCTTCAAAATGGAGGCACTACGCTGGCCCCCAAGTCCTGTCCATGGCCCATTACCTATCTGATCTCAACTGCTAGCACTCACCATCTTCTTACTCTGCCCCAGCCATACTTGCCTCCTTGCTGTTTCTCAGAGACGCCAGGCACATTTCCACCCCAGCGCCTTTGCACTAGCCGTTTCTTTGGCCTACAGGTTCTACGGCACATGCCTTGCATGGCTCACCCCTTCCTCTCCCTCAACTCTTTGTTTAGATGTCACCAATAACACCTACACTGATTCCCCCCTTTAAAACTACAATAATCTTCCCACCACATTTTTCCCGCCTGGCTACTCAGTCTATTTTATCCCTTAGCACTTTTCATCTTCTAATATAATAGTCTTTAACAAATTTTTTTGGGGTAGTTCTTTATTGTCTTGGTGTCCCACACAGTCTAGAATGTAAATTTCATGATGCTAGGAATTTTCCAGTTTAGTTCAAGTCTAGGTCCACAACATGAAGCACATAGTAGGTGCTTAATACTTCTGGCGTTTTTACTGCTACTTCACTTTTCCCCCCGCTGAAGTTTTCTGTCTGTGAAGAAGTGAATGGCTGCATAAGTGTCACCTCAAGAGAGAGGACACTCCATCTAAATAACTCCTCTGATTTCCCATCTCCCACCATCACTGTATTCTCTTCCTGAACTTATCACCCCGGCACTACCCAATGTAAGAAGCACAGAGTTTTGTCTTTGTCATTGTTCGTGGCTCTATCCCAACCATCTAGAAAAGAGTTCAGCAAACGTCTTCTTTACAGGAAAGGCCAGAGGGTAAATATTTTTGGCTTTACAAAAGCCATAATGTCTTTGTCTCAATTATTCAACTCTTCCTTGTAAAGCAAAGTTTCCATAGACAGTATGTAAGCAATACAAGTGTGTTCCAATACAAGTTGTGGCCTGAATTTGGCCTGCAGGCCATAGTTTGCTGACCCCTGATCTAGAACAACACCTGGCACATAGTAGGCGTTCAATAAACATTTGCTGAATACAGGAATGACCTGAGTAATTTATCAAGTGCGTACTCTGTGTCGGGCACCATCCTCAGGCTTTCTTTCAAATATTTCATTTTAGCCACAGAACCACCTATTAAACTCATGACGGTTATCCTCAATTTAGAGGTCAAAGGACAGACGCTAAAGGAGGCCCTGTGATTTTTCCTAAAGCCATCATGATTAAGTGACAATGTGGGGACTGCAATCCAGGTCTTCCAGGCCCCTGATCATTCCACCACTGACACGTGTCCTGCATTCTTGCTGCACGTTCCATGAAAATGCCAAGTCATGATGGGGATGATGGCTATAATTCTTCATCACCTGTTGCATATATATTCTTTCCCTCATCTGTCCAGCCAGGGTGTGCCAAGTACCCACTGTGTCCCTTCATCTGCTCAGTGTGATACAAGCTCTAGTCAGACTCGAGTCCACGTTCAGGCAAAGGAGCCACCAGCATGAGGAAAACACGGACCATGTGCCAGGCACCAGGCTGTGGGCATTAAAAACCGTGATTCTGACTCAGGGTCTGTCTTCCAAAGGCAAGGCAAGATGTGCAAGTACTCAGAGGGCCTCCCCTGTGCCAGCCACCGTGCAGCTTCCTTCCCTGCCACACTAGGAAGAAGGTGACAGGTACCATTAGAAGATCCAGGCAAAGGTCAGGGGAGCTCTGAGAAGTCAGAGTGGACTTTGACCTTGGGGCTCAGGGAAGGCTTTAGCAGAAGGTCACTGCTGAGTCATGGGTTTGGGGGAGCCAGCCCCGGAACCCATTTCCATTCCTGCCACTTAATAGCCATGGAGACCCTGGGCATATGACTCAGTTTCTCCCTGACCCAGAAAACAGGGATAAAAATAGTACAAACCCTCATCATCAAAGAATTTTTTATAAAATTAAATGAGCTAATATATGTAAAGTGATTGCTGGATCCAGAGTGAGTACTTAAAATGTGGCCACAACTGTCACCCTCGTTGTCATGATTTGATGGGGTCCTTGTAGATGTGATGACCATGGGGTGGTGAGAGAAACTCAGGGAGTGGCCCAGCCCATGAGGCCCCTGTTAATTAAATAGTCCGAAGCCAGAGAAGTCCCCAGATTGGATCGTTTGCTGGTTTAACCAGCATCATGCACCACGGAAGGAATCCATCTGTTGCTAAGACGTGGTATGGTACACCTTGGCCCCGGCTGCCTGGATGTCCTGGGGAGACAAACTGTGCTTCTGCCCAGAGGTGCAACTTAAAGTACAACCGAGGACCAGCTCCGATGGCACAGGATGTGGAAACTGATCTCCTGCTGCTGGTAATGGGGCCTGCCCCCCTGCAACCAATCCGAGCTCAATGAGTCAGCCCAAGCATCGCCCACTCAGAGCTCACAGAGGGGCGTGAAGCACTAACAGGTGCTTCATTAACATCCCCTTCTGGTCCCTGCTGTGTTTCCTGGAACTCCCCATCCACACCAGGCTCTGACAGAAGCCCCGGTGGTGGCGGGGTGGGGTCTAACTCAATAGCAAAGAGGTGGCTTCGAGTCTGATTTCACATAATGCAGCTCAAGTCAAAGTGGTCCCCTACTCCATTCAGTACATCGTTTTTTTTTTTTTTCTTTGCGGTACGCGGGCCTCTCACTGTCGTGGCCTCTCCCATTGTGGAGCACAGGCTCCGGACGCACAGGCTCAGCGGCCATGGCTTCACGGGCCCAGCCGCTCCGCGGCATGTGGGATCTTCCCGGACCGGGGCACGAACCCGCGTCCCCTGCGTCGGCAGGCGGACTCTCAACCACTGCGCCACCAGGGAAGCCCCATTCAGTACATCTTTTGCAACTGACAATAGCTGTTTTCAACTTGCCCATGCATCTTAGCTCAAGACAATTCAGAAACATAAAAACAAACCCAGGGAAGTGGAGAGACTTTTAATCACATAGTAATAACCTAGTGTTTATCCAGCATGTCATCCTAAGGAAACTTCCAGCTCACCAAGGATTCTGGAGCTTCCACAACGTGTCGTGGGCTTTCCCAGCTGCTCCCTTACTGGTTCCTCCCGATAACCTTCAGGTCAGCACTCGGTCGATCCCTACAGGGGCTGAAGTTCAGGGAGCCTCAAAGCCAACAAAGGCACTGATGGCATCTCCTAGGGGAATGACACATCTCACCAGAGACCAGGAATACTCACGGGACTCATGGGACTCGAATTGGCACTTAGCGATGCCCTAAGGTAGCAGGCTGGTTTCACAGTTGCCAGGCCCGGGCTGTGGTCAGAGACCTGAGGTCAGCCCCAGATTTGCCAGTATGATCTGTCTGGACTTCAGCACGTTACCTAATTTCAGCGATTTCACCTTCCTCATCTGCTAAGTGGAGCTCGTTCTAGTATCTGTTCCCGGGACTGTGGCGAGGATTAAATGAGACAGTATGAGAGGCCCTTGGCACAGGCTGTGGCCACGACCTCTATCCCTGACCCAGGTACTCTGCTCCCTGTGCCACATACGCTGTCTCATTTCATCTTCACAGTGGCCCACGATTGGCCCCATTTTACAGATCAGGATAACAAACACTTGGCTCTCCAAGTTCAGTTGTCATGGAAATCAATTCTCTAGCCACTACGTACACTGAGCAGTGAGATTCTGCAACTAAGAACCAACCTTTGCAGAAGGTGAATTTACAGGGAAGAAAAACATGCCACTTATACTGTAAAGAAAACAAAAAACCTGATCTCCTCAGAGCCACACATGGTCAGACAAACCTGGCAAGGCAGTAACTTCATGTATGTCAAGAGGGAGAAATTTCTTCCTGTTGCTTTTCAGGTTTGGCCTCAGATTTGTCCAGTCCTTCTCCCTGCAAGTACAAAAGCCTGGGTACCAAAACCTTGGGAAAATACCAAAGAGATGAAGGTCATTGTAGCAGGCAGAATTCTGACAGCATGCACGGCTCCTGGCTCCTGGTGTCCACACACACAGCAGCACCTGGATCTGTGCAGGCTTCAGCTGGCCAAGGTGGTGCAAAGCTGTTACAGCGATCTTGCCAAAGGTAAGAGAAAAGGAATTGGAGGGGTTGGGAGAAAAGGGGCGTGTGTGTCTGTGTGTGTGTGTGCATGAGCGTGTAATAGGGAAGAACAAATCCAACTCCATATTGGATCTGTTTCTTTTTCTTGAAACTCTGTATTTTATTGCTTTTGCTACAAGTTAAGGATGTTGCCTACAGCCAGAAATACACAGGATAGCCCATTCTCAAGGCTCTGACCTTTAAAGGTACAACACTCCTCCATTCATATAAAGATAAAAAGTTGCAGAACAGAGAATAATATTTGTCTTGTTGGAGGTTTATAGGAACATTGCAACCAGACCTAGGTGGACAGCAGCAAGACCGGCACCAGGAAGTTTGCAACAACCAACCACACCCGCCACCACCCCCCCTTTCAGTATAAAGAAGCCTGAATTCTAACTGGGGGAAAAAGGTTCTTTGGGACACTAGTCCACCATCTTCTCTGTCTGCTGGCTTTCCCAATAAAGGTGCTGTCCCTTGCCCTAACACCTCGCCTCTGGATTCACTGGCCTGTCATACAGCGAGCAGTATGAGCTTGGACTCAGTAACACGCACATTTGCAGGGGTGTTCAGGTCAGAGCAAGGGACTCTCAGCTATTCTGAGAAACTACTGAGAAAAGAGGATGTCACGAAGTTTTGCAGAGGGCAATGAATACAAACCCTCTCCACCCCTCCCTGAAGCATTTGTGAAGCCACAGAAAAGTTCCTCTTGCTTTCCAGTAAGAATATTTCTTCTGGACTAATGTAGCACTGTGCCAAAGAGAACATACTATAGAGTCAGACTGCCCAGGTTCAAATCCCAGCTCCATCCCCGCCAGCTGTGTGACCTTGAACATGAACTTCCTTATCTGTGAAACTGGGACAGTAGTAGTACACCTCCCAGAGACTGCTGTGGGGTGGTGCACAGGACACATGCAGCATGGAATAAATCCTTGATAAAAGTGCAATAATGAAAAGTGATGTGTGAGGGGATAAACTCAAGGGAGGGCAGCAAAGACCCAACTTCATTCCGATAACTGGACAGTTCTTTTTTCTTGAAAACCTCTTCCACTCCTGGTGCGTCTTTCATGTTAGCATGTTCATCCTTTCCACAGTGCTTTAAGATAAGTATTCAGTCCAAGTCTACATTTTAGAGAGAGAACCTTATTTTCCCATTGCTATTTTCAACATCCTAGGAAGTGGGTGAGTTCTAGGCAGTGCTGTTAGGTGGGGATGGGCAGCTGGAGAGGAGACAGAGGTTTCCACACAGCGTCCAGCCCTGGCGAGCCCTGGGTTCCTGTGGATTTCCCACTGGTTCCCCTTGGTGATCTTTAGAAGGCCTTAGCCCTAGTGTTTCCTGTCCTAAAACCTTCCATCTCCTCCACATCTCTGTATCTACAGCCCCATTTCCACCCAACTTCTAAACCAACTGGTCTACACAGGGTACCCTAATCTTCACCTCCCATTCAAGTTTTTTTCCTCCAACTTTTTATTTTGACATTTTTCAAACTTACAAAGAAGTTGAGAGAAAACAGCGAACACTTACACGCCCTTCACCTAGATTTATCCAATGTTAACATTTTGTCCCCTTTTGCTTTATTTATACTTTTTAAAAATTATGATACCTTGGAAAATAAGCTGGAGACATCATGACTGTGGGGTGGAATAGTGGCCCCCAAAGAGGTCCTCATCTAATTCTAAGAGCCTGTGAATATTTTGGGTAACATGGCAAAGGGGAATTAAGTTTGCAGGTGGACTTTAGATTGCTAATCCGCTGACCTTAAGATGGAGAGATTTTCCTGGTATCCTTGATAATATCTAGATTTTAGCCCTATGAGACCCATTTCAGACTTTTAATTTTCAGAACTCCAAGCTGATAAATTTGTATTGCTTTAAGCCACGAAATTTCTGGTCATTTGTTACAGCAGCAATAGGACAGTAATATAATAACCGTTCCTCTAAATTCTTCAGCATCTCTTAATAACAAGGACATTTTCCTTTATAACCACAATGTCATTATCACACCCAGGAAAATTAACAAAAATTCCATAATATCATCTAATTTGAAATCCACATTAGCATTTCTCTAACTGTCTCAAAAATGTTTACTCACATTTAAAAATCCAGGATCTAATCAAGGTACATGATGGAATTTGGTTATGTTCCTTTATTCCCTTTTAATCAAGAACAGTTTCTTGGGGTTGGGGGACATTTTTCATGTTACCGACATTTTTAAAGAGTCAGGCCAGTTGCCATACAGAGTAACTCACATTCTGAATTTGTCGGGTGGCTTACTCCTAATGAGAGCCAGATTAAGCCTCTTTGGTAAGACTATCTCATGGAGGTTATGGTAATCCTCCACTCACTCCTCAATGAACTGCTCAAGTCACCAGTGCCTTCCACATTTCTTAATCCAACTGACACATCTCTTTCCTCGTATAAGACTTTCTCAGTAGCATTTGACAGATGGATCACTGTGTCTCCAAAAACATTCTCTTCTTCTCAGCTTTTATGACACTTAGCTATTCTAGTTTTCCCCCTACTTCTTTCTGAGATCCTTTTTGGTCAACTCTATGGGCTTATTTTCCGCTACTCAACCTTTAAACACTGGAGTTACTCAGGTTCAATGTCCCCTTTCTCTTTCTCTGTGTCTTCACCTGGGCGAGCTCATCCGCACCCACGGCTTCTATTTGCTGATGGCTCCCAAGTTCATGACCTCAACTTGGCCCATTCCTCTGACGGCTGGGCTCACAGAGCCACCTGTCTACCTGACATCACCAGGATGTTTCCATGGCATCTCTAAGAAGTTAAAAACAAAACTCTCAATTTTCCTTCCAAAGCTTTTGATCCCCAGTCTCCCATCTTGGGAAAAACCACCAGCTCCTTCATTGTTGTTACAACTGGAACCCAGGGAATCATTCCTCATTGCTCCCTCCATTTGCTGTCACAATTAACCTGTGTTCAAAGTCCCTGGACACCATCACTTATGCCAGTCACTCACTTCTATCCATCCTCCAGTCTAAGTTACTATGATCTCATGTCTGGCCCAGGTGTTGGGATTAGACAGTCAACAAGACAGCAAAATCCCTCAGTTTCCTCTTTGTAAAATAGACTGGTGTATAGTAACTAAATTAGATAACACATAAAAAGTCCTTGACATAATGTCTGCCTTACAGTAAATATTCAATCAATGTTACCTTTAAGGGGAAAAGAACCTAGAGTAAGTAAAGCAGTGGGCAGGTAGGGATAGAAAGGAACAGTCATCACTGGGAGAAAGGAAATAAACAAAATAAGATGAAATTAGAAAGTGAAGCTCTTTCTGGATGCCAGAGTTTCAAGTCCATCTGAGTTCCCTAATGATCAAGGCAAAGAGAAAAACAAGATTAGGTACAAGAATCGTAGTGTTCAAAAGACAAAAACCAGGTGGTAACAGCCCTCTCTACTGAGCACCTGTTGTATGCTAGACATTCCAATAGGCCCTGGAGGTATAAAGATGGATGAGATGATTTATCCCTATCTCACACTGGGCCTACCCTCAATTAACTCTAGTTCAAATTCTTAACAATACTATTATTATTACAATTTATTTTATTCTAACAATAATTATGGTTATTAATATTACTACTTATTATTATCCAGTGCCTCTGCCTCTGAGATGACGAGAGCTTCGTTATGCCACCTTCTGACAGTTCAGCCCATTTATTTTCCAAGTGGTTTATTATTATCACTGCACTTTTCATAAAAAGCCCCATGGCCAAAGGCACACATTAAATTCAGTTGATCTGGTTGGATGCTGGCTTTGTAGGCTGAAATCTCATTCTACCAGATCACTACTTGAAGCTTCACTACTCAGTCTGGGAGGCTGAGCTGGGCCCCCCTGGGCCCCATGTGAGCATCTTGCCCGATGCTGACCTCAGTGGTCCCTCTCAATGCACAGTGAGCCGGAAGGGGGCCCGTCTTAGAGCAAAGCCTCCTCCCTCCCTGCCTGGGTTACCTCGGCAAGTTGCTGAACCTCCCTGGGCCTCAGCTGCTTCTTCTGTAATAAGGTAGTCATGACAAGAGTATATACACCGCATAGGGCTGGGGTAGGAATCATGTAAAATCTCACACAGGAGAACGCCCGGTACAAAGCACAGGATCAGGAAATGCTCTGTTTTCTGACAGGGATCCCTGAGGGAAGGATCTGTTTTCCAGAGCCTATCAGTTGTGAATTAAAACAGGTTGTCAACAAATGATGCTCAACAAATTATGCTCATATGGCCTGCCTATGTTTGGTGGCCTCTGTATGGGTGACCCAGGGAACCACCTTGGGTCTTAGAATATTTAGCTTGAAAGATCCTTTCTTTAATAATTATATTTTTGAAGGTTAAAAAATACTTCCCAAAGAAGTAATTTGTTTAAGGGCACATGGAAGGTACAGGACTCAAAATCATGATCACCTCAATCCAAGCTCAAGAATATTTTTCTTCACATTTAGCTAAATGCCAACTATCTACCCTGGTGTCAGTTTATCTGTCTGCCTATCTATCTAAGTCCTAGGATTGTCTTTTAAAGAAAAGAATATCTACTACGAAAAAGTCAAACTTATAAAACATTTACTCCTGGTGCAAAAGCCTCACAGGGTTATTTTGTGTCTGCGTATTTGGGTGGGTACGCAGGGATGGCGGGGGAGACAGATGGTGCCAGGGGCAAACCCTGAGCAACAAAGTCTAGAGTGACACCAAATTCCACATCAGTTTTGAAAAATCTCTGTTTCGAGAGAAATCACCTTGTCTTCAAATTGAACACAAGTCCAAAATATAGTCTTTATTCTCTGCAAACAGTTTCTGCTGAACCAAATAAAACATGAGAACAAACGGCTTCAGGTCTCTGCCATTCTTTGACTCTTTGGTTAATTTTAATTGTCATTTTCTGGTGCAATATGGTCTCTCCCAATTAAGGAGCTGCTTGGTGTTGCTTTTGACTTTTGTGCATTTTTGGAAAATGTATTAGACTTGAACAGAATGGAAGAAACCAACTTCTACTGGCTTTTTATTTTTTAAATAGCATTCTCTAAAATAATTTGCTCATTATTTCCATTTTCTAAATTCTCTAAGTACCTTCCTCTGCCAAAAAAAAAATTTCTCAAATGTCAGAATATTATTTGCGGTGCCTCAAGAACTCAACATTTTATTAAAGGTTACTTGCATAAGCCTTTTCCCTTATTAAAATGCTATTTTAGCATTTTGTTGAGGTTTCTGCATCTATGTTCATCAGTGATATTGGCCTGTAGTTTTCTTTCTTTGTGACATCTTTGTCTAGTTTTGGTATCAGGGTGATGATGGTGGCCTCACAGAATGAGTTTGGGAGTGTTCATCCCTCTGCTATATTTTGGAAGAGTTTGAGAAGGATAGGTGTTAGCCCTTCTCTAAATGTTTGATAGAATTCGCCTGTGAAGCCATCTGGTCCTGGGCTTTTGTTTGTTGGAAGATTTTTAAGCACAGTCTCAATTTCAGTGCTTGTGATTGGTCTGTTTATATTTTCTATTTCTTCCTGGTTCAGTCTCAGAAGGTTGTGCTTTTCTAAGAATTTGTCCATTTCTTCCAGGCTGTCCACTTTATTGGCATATAGTTGCTTGTAGTAATCTCTCATGATCCTTTGTATTTCTGCAGTGTCAGTTGTTACTTCTCCTTTTTCATTTCAACAAAATGCTATCAAACAGAATCCAACAGCACATTAAAAGGATCATACACCATGATCAAGTGGGATTTATCCCAGGAATGCGAGGATTCTTCAATATACGCAAATCTACCAATGTGATAAACCATATTAACAAACTGAAGGAGAAAAACCATATGATCATCTCAATAGATGCAGAGAAAGCTTTCGACAAAATTCAACACCCATTTAGGATAAAAACTCTCCAGAAAGTAGGCATAGAGGGAACTTACCTCAACATGATAAAGGCCATATATGACAAACCCACAGCCAACATCATTCTCAATGGTGAAAAACTGAAACCATTTCCTCTAAGATCAGGAACAAGACGAGGTTCTCCACTCTCACCACTATTATTCAACATAGTTTTGAAAGTTTTAGCCACAGCAATCAGAGAAGAAAAAGAAATAAAAGGAATCCAAACTGGAAAAGAAGTAAAGCTATCACTTTTTGCAGATGACATGACACTATACATAGAGAATCCTAAAGATGCTACCAGAAAACTACAAGAGCTAATCAATGAATATGGTAAAGTAGCAGGATAAAAAATTAATGCACAGAAATCTCTGGCATTCCTATACACTAATGATGAAAAATCTGAAAGAGAAATTAAGGAAACACTCCCATTTACCATTGCAACAAAAAGAGTAAAATGCCTAGGAGTAAACCTACCTAAGGAGACAAAAGACCTGTATGCAGAAAACTATAAGACACTGAAGAATGAAATTAAAGATGATACAAACAGATGGAGAGATATACCATGTTCCTGGATTGGAAGAATCAACATTATGAAAATGACTATACTACCCAGAGCAATCTACAGATTCAAAGCAATCTACAGATTCAATGCAATCCCTATCAAACTACCAATGGCATTTTTCACAGAACTAGAACAAAAAATTTCACAATTTGTATGGAAACACGAAAGACCCTGAATAGCCAAAGCAATCTTGAGAAAGAAAAACGGAGCTGGAGGAATCAGGCTCCCGAATTTCAGACTATATTACAAAGCTACAGTAATCAAGACAGTATGGTACTGGCACAAAAACAGAAATACAGATCAATGGAACAGGATAGAAGGCCCAGAGATAAACCCACGCACATGCGGTCACCTTATTTTTGACAAAGGAGGCAAGAATATACAATGGAGAAAAGACAGCCTCTTCAATAAGTGGTGCTGGGAAAACTGGACAGCTACATGTAAAAGAATGAAAGTAGTACACTCCCTAACACCATACACAAAAATAAACTCAAAATGGATTAAAGACCTAAATGTAAGGCCAGAAACTATCAAACTCTTAGAGGAACACATAGGCAGAACACTCTATGACATAAATCACAGCAAGATCCTTTTTGACCCACCTCCTAGAGAAAGGGAAATAAAACCAAAAATAAACAAATGGGTCCTAATGAAACTTAAAAGCTTTTGCACAGCAAAGGAAACCATAAACAAGATGGAAAGACAACCCTCAGAATGGGAGAAAATATTTGCAAATGAAGCAACTGACAAAGGATTAATCTCCAAAATATACAAGCAGCTCATGCAGCTCAATATCAAGAAAACAAACAACCCAATTCAAAAATGGGCAGAAGACCTAAATAGACATTTCTCCAAAGAAGACATACAGATTGCCAAAAAACACATTAAAGGATGCTCAGCATCACTAATCATTAGAAAAATGCAAATCAAAACTACAGTGAGGTATCACCTCATACTGGTCAGAATGGCCATCATCAAAAAATCTACAAACAATAAATGCTGGAGAGGGTGTGGAGGAAAGGGAACCCTCTGGCACTGTTGGTGGGAATGTAAGTTGATACAGCCACTATGGAGAACAGTATGGAGGTTCCTTAAAAAACTAAAAATAGAACTACCGTAAGACCCAGCAATCTCATTATTGGGCATATACCCTGAGAAAACCATAACTCAATAAGAGTCATGTACCACAATGTTCACTGTAGCTCTATTTACCATAGCCAGGACATGGAAGCAACCTAAGTGTCCATTGACAGATGAATGGATAAAGAAGATGTGGCACATATATACAATGGAATATTACTCAGCCATAAAAAGAAAGGAAACTGAGTAATTTGTAGTGAGGTGGATGGACCTAGAGTCTGTCATACAGAGTGAAGTAAGTCAGAAAGAGAAAAACAAATACCGTATGCTAACACATATATATGGAATCTAAAGAAAAAAAAAAAAGGTTCTGAAGAACCTAGGGGTAGGACAGGAATAAAGACACAGATGTAGAGAATGGACTTGAGGGCACGGGGTGTGGGAAGGGTAAGCTGGGACGAAGTGAGAGAGTGGCATGGACATATATACACTACCAAATGTAAAATAGATAGCTAGTGGGAAGTAGCCGCATAGCACAGGGAGATCAGCTCAGTGCTTTGTGACCACCTAGAAGGGTGGGTGGGGTAGGGAGGGTGGTAGGGAGACGCAAGAGGGAGGAGATATGGGAATATATGTCTATGTATAGCTGATTCACTTTGTTATAAAGCAGAAACTAACACACCATTGTAAAGCAATTATACTCCAATAAAGATGCTAAAAAAAGGCTATTTTAATTTTGCTATTTATACAAATAGTATAAATAGAACAGGTTAAGTGGTTGGATACAGTAAGAGACTGAATGATGCTAAAAATGCAGAGTTGGTAGACAGAGAGGGCAGAGAAGGGAGAAAGGGACAAAGAGAGGCTGGGAAGATGAGCCAGGAGAAAAAGGAGAGAAGGAAGGAAGCAAATAAACCACACAGCACATCTGATGGATTGAATGGACTTTCTCAGAACCCCAGGTGATGCTGCCCCAAAAGGAAGAAGCTGAACCTCAGACCACATCCCCATATGGCACGAGCTATGGGCTGCAACAGCAAGCTCTGGCTCACCCCTCCTCTGACCACACAGTGAAGCCACCTGCACGTGTCGGCCTGCACACACCTGAAGATGTGTTCAGTGCAGCCATATATCAAGTGCCCTTTGAGCCGGGCCATCCTAGAAATCCACCAACAAAACGGGAAGTCTTCTCCGGACCTCTGTCCAAATAACGGGAGGTGTCCACAAAGGTGTTGGAGGACAAAACAATGGTGTAACATGCACTTAAGATTTATATATTTATTCATAGGCTTTGTCTCTGTATGTGCAGTAGAATCAACCTGCTTCACAAGTTTTAACAACGTTGCAAGAAAAACTCCTGTAATGAGTTACAGAAATAGCTCTCACCTCTGTGCGCCCACAGAGCAGCCTAAGCCTCAGACTGTTTTTGTCATTTTTTTTCCCGTGCATTTGAACATTTTTGCAGCTCTCACAGTAAGCTGTTTGTTCTATTAGCAGACAAACAACACGCTGCCTGCACCTCAGGAAGACAGCTCTCCTGATACACCTGGTGTCCTGTTTCTCTTATCCCATCCTTGCCATACTGGCCTTCAGGAGCCATTTTACATCGAGGCCCACGGAGCTAGAAAAAGGGAGAGAAAGGGGGGCAAAAGAATCCTAAGATTTCAATAACCCCTTACATTGAACAAAATACCAAGCATCCATAAAGATGGAAGAACTTTTGGGGCACCCCCCCATAAGGACATTATTACATCCCTGTCTGTGCACATGAGATGCTGAGAAACCTCAGAACAGGACGATCCTGCCCACCCCTAGGTTCCCAGGGCCTGCCCCTTCACCAGTTATTGGACTTCAGATAAACTCTCTTTCCGAGCCTCAGTTTTCTCTTCTGTAAAATGGAAACATTCCTTTCTATGGTCTGTTTTCAGCCTAGGAGCCAGAGAGATGCTACTAAAACCTAAAGTCAGCTCATATCACTCTCTCAGAACCCTCCAGGAGCATTTCAAATTCCCCAGAGTGAAGGTCCAGGCCCTAAGATGGCCTCCAAGGTTCTGGTGACCTCAGCGTCCTCTCATCTCTCTGACTGCGCGTCCCACTTCATGTTCTCACCATCTGGACCACGCTGGTCTCCTGGCCGCTCCCAGAACACGCGAGACCCTTTCCTCCGTCAGCACGGCATGCTCCGTGTTCTTCTCCTCATTGCCCCCTCCCTCCCTTCCATGAACTCTGCTTCCAGGGCCCTTTGGATAAGGCCTCACCATCACCCAGCACCCAACAGCAAGCCACCCTTCCCCGCACCCAGCCCCTGCTTGTTTTCCTCCCGAGAGATATGACCACTCAGCCCCACCTGTTTTGCTTATTTGCTTATTTCCCCCTACCCTAACTGAAACCTGAGCTCTGTGAGGATAGGGATTTTAACGGGCTTTGCGACGGCTGTATCCACAGTGCCTAGGACAGTGCCTGACACCTACCAGGTACGTAATCACTCTTTCCTGAAGGCAAGCTTATTTCAAATGAGAGTCAACAAGCCCTACACGGAGTACAAACGCATTCTATCAGTGTGAGAGCAGAGAGCAAGGGACAAGCCATGACTTCTCAGGAGGTCCCTTCTGCTTCCTTCTTGATTTTGCATGTGCTCAGGATAGGTGATGAAAGTCATGTCCAGACGTCCTGTCCCCCACAGGGCAGGCAGGCCGTCTCCTAGTGGAGATGGTCACTGAAGCTGGAACGGTGTCTATACTTGGTAACCTTATAAAAAGGAGGACGTAAACGTCTAGTGGTGGCCATCAGAGAAAGTTTCCCAGAGCAGCAGGAATGTGCGATGGGCTTTAGAGGATGTGCAAGATGGCAGTGAACAGAGAGGTCAGGGAAGGATATTCTGGTTCAGAACAACATGTACAAAGGTGGTGAGACAGGAGAGCAGAGCGCCTTTATTGATCTGTTCAAGCATCTTGCATTGACCATCTACCCTGTGTCCTGCCCTGTGCGCAGAGCTGGGTGGACTCTGGAAACAGAGCATCACATGGTTTGTGGTTTGCAATGAGGCAGGAAGAGGAAAGACCATTTTAGGACCCTGTTGGTTTGGTACTCATGTTGGGTGATGGAATAGCCAATGGAAGCACTAAGAAAAGGCGTGACACTGGCTTTAGTAAGAAAGAAGGGAGACAAGGCAATGTCAATGTCTCAACAGTGGGGCACACATGTGTGAGGGTCTGCAGAGGTAGCAGATGGGGCAGGAGACCAGTGCAAAGGTCCCGGGGAGAACAAGGGTCTGAGCTGAGATGGTAAAAAAAAAAAAAAAAATTCCAGAAAAGAATTCTGGTCTTACTATAGACCTCCCTGTCCCCCAGATGCTCAAGGGATTCTCTTGCCACCCCTCCTGGCATCCAGCCTAGCAGCAAGCCTCATCAATTCCACCCTAAAACACATCCCATATGGATCCCATATGGATGGCGGGAAGAAGCACGGGCTTGGCAACTAAGCTTCCTAGATGCACATCCTGGCTCCTCTACTTCCCTGCTCCGTGTCCTTCATCAAGTGATTTCTTTAAGCCTCTGTTCTCTAAGTCTCACCCATGACTTGGGAACAGTAATAGAACCGATGGAATAAAGCTGCTGGCGGTGTTTCATGAGTTACTCCAGCATACGTGCTCAATAAATATTAGATATTATTACCATGAATGCCACCCCTGGTCCAAGCCCATCAACCTCTCATCTGGAGCTGTGAAGAATCATGCTAAGTGGCACCTCAGCCTCAATTTTTGCCCCTCTTGAATCCATTCTTCACATCTCTTCCCACAACCCTCAGCACTGAGAACTCCAAAGGAAATGAAAAACGAGCCAATGCCCCCCATGCCTTCCTGCTGCACTTAGAATAAAATCCAAGGCTCTCCCTGCATGATCAGCAGGTTTTCCCACCTCACCCCACGTCACCCTCCCCCTTAACCACCTGACCTTTAAATAAGTTCCTCCAACACGCCAAGTCCTTCCTGCCTCAGGACTTTTGCATTTACTGTTCTCGCTACACACAAGGATAACCAACTCCCTGGCATAAGATCTGGCCCAAAGATCAACTCCTCCCTTTCTGACTGTCCTATCTACAAAGCTGCTCACCCCAGGAATTAGGGCTTAGCAATTCTATTTATTTCCTTTCATATTTGTTAAATTAATTCAGTGATCTCCCCACTCTAGATTCTAGCTCCATTAGGGCAGAAGTTCTCTATCTTGCCTGGTGTTGAATTTCCAGCTTAGCATCTAATAGGAGCCCAATAAATATTTTCCAAGAAAAAATGAATAAATATACCAATTTCAGAGCTAGTGTCAAGGAAGAGAGTGTCTACTATCTCTCTTAGCATCACTGAACAAAATTATACTAGCTTCCAGAGATTTAGTCGTTCAGCCCAGTTTGGCTTCAACCACCCAACTGTTCATTTGTTCATTCATTTATTCATTCATTCCCTTGGCAAGTAGTCTACTGTCTACACTAGGAGCCAGGCACTGCTGGAGACAAAATAATAAGACACGGCCCTGCCCCCCAGGCACTCATAGTCTGCTGGAGGAGACAGCCGTGTAAATAGGCAAAGACAACGTGGAAAGACACATGCTAAGGAAGAGGCACATGTGGAAGAACCCGACCTGGCAGTCAGGGAGGGCTTCCCAGAGGCAGCGGCACTTAGAGCTCAACAGTGAGCTGGACCTGGTCCGGTGAAGGAGGTTGTGTGCAGGGCATGAGACAGATAATATATATGCTACTCAACCATGCATTTATTAATATATTCAACACACAGTTATCTGGCATCCAGCTGTGCACCTTTTCTGTGGAATCTGCCTCCTTCTTTGTGAAATGAGGGGGTTGAACTAAAACCCAGTTCGACTCCCATCCGCCTCTAAGTTACCCGTTTGTTTCAGCACAAGGCCGGGTTCATGGCTCATGTGATCACGGTCTGATTTCCAGGCACAGAGCCAAACCCCAGGTCTGGCTTTCCATATAGCCTTGTGCTCAAGTACACAGTCTGTGTCATAACCCAGATAAAAGTGACACTTGATCAACTTGGAACAACAGGCTCTCAACAGGATGGCCCCACGTGGTGCAGGCTGCACAGGCGAGGAGCCAGCTCCCCGGCCCTGGTGACGCCACCGAGGGTCCCTGCACGGCGGTCCCACACCAGCTCCGACTCTGACTGCCAAGGAAGCCCAGGTGGACGTAGGGAAGCAGCAGAGATGCCCGCCTGCAAGAATCTCCTCTCCTGCATCACAACTGTCAGGAAATCAATCACAATCATGCACGTGGGGCGAGACAGTCCGTGGGAAACAGGGCACAGAGAAACAGAGTGGTGAGGCTCTCCAGCGCTCTGGCTGCTGTGTGTTTATGTCCCGGGCCTCCCTGTGCCTGGCCACAATGGCATTACATTCTAGCACCTTCCCTTCGCTCTTCTCTACATGGTCTCACTCTTTCACCAGGATCTGGAAAGGCAGGTGGTGGCATTAGTTTCACATCTGCAGGACTGAGGCTCCAAGCGAGCCTTGCCCAGGCCTCTGACACTAACACTGAGGGCAGGGGAGCTGGGAAACCCTTAACTCGGCTTCACAAAATTCACGCAGGAAGTTTGGGGCCAGGGTTGGGCTAGGGGAGGGCCCCAGAGCCGGGTCCACCCCACTCTGCATCGTGTCTGGTAGCAAACAACGTCTTCTGCTTGGTGAGTACTTAAGAGTCCCCTTAATTCTTCCTTAAACAAGATTAACCACAGATAAACACAAACCACCAGCACATTTTAATTCAGAGAAGCAACGAAGGCTGCTGTTATGGGGTCTGGTCTTTCACAGGTCTCCTGGCAGGACCCAGAATGACCTGAGAGGCTGTTTACAAATGCCCTCCCGGGCTCCTTGCAAGGCTGTGCATCCTCTTTCACGCAAGCTCCACCTGACTTCTAGCAGGGGGAGCACAGGGGACCTGGGGGGGGGGGGGGGGGGCAGTGAAGCGATTCTACATGATACTGTCACGGCGGACACAGGACTTTATGCGTTTGGCAAAGCCCACAGAATTGTACAACACCAAGAGTGAAGCATGATGTAAACTAGGGGCTTTGGTGAATGACAATGTATCACTATTGGTTCATCCACTGTAACAAACATGCCAACTAAGGCAAGATGTTAAAAATGGGAGAAACTGTGTGTAGACAGAGATCTACAGAAACTCTCTGCATTCTCTGCCTAATTGTTCTGTAAACCTAAAACTGCATTTTAAAAAAAAGTCTGTTAATTAAAAGGAAATTGAAAATTAAGCAAGAAGTCCGATATACAGTGGAATATTACTCATCCATAAAAAAGAATGAAATAATACCATTTGCAGCAACATGGATGGACCCAGAGACTATCACACTACGTGAAGTAATAAGTCAGACAGAAAAAGACAAATACCACATGATGTCACTTACATGTGGAACCTAAGACAAACAGTACAAACGAACTTGGTTACAAAACAGAAACTGACTCACAGGCTTAGAAAACAAACTTACGGTCACCAAAGGGGAAAGGAGGGGGAGATAAATTAGGAGGCTGGGATTAACGTATACACGCTATTATATATAAAATAGATAAACAACAAGGACCTACTTCATAGCACAGGGCATACTCTACTCAATACTCTGTAATAACCTATAGGGGAAAAGAATCTGAAAAAGAATAGATACCTGTATATGTATAGCTAAATCACTTTGCTGTACACCTGAAACTAACACAACATTGTAAATCAAATATACTCTAATATAAAAAATAAAGAAAAAAGAAAGCAAGAAAATGTCCAAATGAGGATTTGTCGCAAAGAGAGCCGTGACCTGGGGCTCTCCTGCCGGTCCCGGGAGCTCCTGGGCCCTTAGCAGGCCCAGTGGCCACTCTGACCACCCCCTCCCCCAGACCCTGTAGTGGGACAGTGGCCCTGCCCCAGCCCCAGCCTTCTGCATACAGACCCTCAGCCCATCCCTGCTCTCCGGGGAGCAGGCTGCTTCAAATGCCGAGGCTGGCACATTCAAGCAAGCTCGGTTTGGGGTTCATTAATTAGCAGTTGGGTGTTTAAATGGCACGCAGGCACGGGCTACAAGCGTGAATCCTGCCTGCCGCCCAAGCCTCAGAAATACCACCTGATGCTCCACCCCAAGCCGTGTAGATGTCGAACTTTAAAAGCCTCAAGGAAACAAATACCATAATTGCTTTTCCACTGGCCAATGTCTATGAATCCTTCAGGACTCAGTCACCTCCTCTGGAAGCTTCTGGAAGCTTCTGGACCCACACAACTGGGGCTCATGATTTTCTCCTGCTGCACTCCTGAGTGCCCCACATTTACCGTTCTGGGGATGCCTGTTCCTGCATCTGTCCCCTCTGCAGTCTGGTGGATCCTGCAGAGAACAGGGACCTAGTTTGATTCATCCTTTGGACACCTCAGGGAACATGCTGTAGCTGGATGTTAGTAGCTTAGTTTTCAGCTCCTAAGGACTCGCCATGAGGCCAGGCTACAGGGGAGGGTAGGACACTGTCCTCTCCCCATGGGCCGCTCCTGAATCACTTCTCCCTGAAACCTGTGAAATCACTTCTCTTCCAGAACCTGTGGCCAAATGCCACCAGGAACTCCTCAGGTGACCTGCAAGTTGGCCAACACAGCTCAGACTTGCCCCACTTTCGCTTCTCTTCCACAAAACTCACAGCAAATAGAAAGACATTGACAGGGGAGTTTCGATTAGGGAGGAGGGAAGTAGGACAAAGAAGTGTTCTGCAGACCAGTGGTTCTAGATGGGAAGAAAGGTCACATAGCAAAGCTCCAGGGCAAGGAGAGCTCTGTCATTTGAGAAAGTTTCCCTGAAACTCTGAGCATCAGAGTTCTCAGTCCCTCAGTGAGTTCTCCTCTCTCCCCTGGTTAAGAACTGGGGTGGGTTTTTTTTGTTGTTTTTTTTTTTTGCGGTACGCGGGCCTCTCACTGTTGTGGCCTCTCCCTTTGCGGAGCACAGGCTCCGGACGCACAGGCTCAGCGGCCATGGCTCACGGGCCCAGCCGCTCCACTGCACGTGGGATCCCCCCGGACCGGGGCAATGAACCCGTGTCCCCTGCCTCAGCAGGCGGACCCCCAACCACCGCGCCACCAGGGAAGCCCTGGGGTGGTTTTTTGATTGTTAACTTGGCTAAGTACAACCTCCAGTTACTCAGTCAAACACAAAGTGCTTCCTTGAAGGTATTTATAGGTGTGATTAGAGTCCCTAATCAGTTGGTTTTAAACAAGGGAGCTCACTTTGCATACGATAAGCATTTATCTTAATGTTCACAATAACCCCACTCTCCTGATTTTCCAGATGAGGAAAAGAGAAGATTCCTGAGTGACTCACCCACAATCCCAGCTACAGAGACAGAACAAGGGTTTGAATGTGTGTCTCCAAGACCAAAGAGCCTGTATTTTCCTGACATACCAAGGGCGGGGGTGAGGTCAGGGCAGAGCCTGGGCAGAGTGAGGGCGGAGCTGTGGAAAGGGACAGGAGACACTGCAGGAGCAGGTGATACATGCCCTTGGTTAATTTCCCATTCTTCAAAAGTTTGAGGTCATGGAGCTGCCACGGGGCAAAAGTTCAGAAAGTGGCCAGAGACAAGACATTGGCTACTTCTGAATATGCACAGACCCCACCCACGAGCCATCAGTCCACAAAGTGCAGGGTAAGCTTGTCCAGGTGCATGAAATGGCCATCCCCACAAAGAACAACTCTGAGATTCTCCAAGTTATGTGGTCCCCCAGCTCACTCTCCCTCTAGTACCCAGCCTCTTCGTGGCACTAAAACTACAGGCTGCTTCTGAAAGAGCCCTTCTTGCATTTGGTTTCAGAGTAAGAGACCTGCTAAGGCACATTTTCCCACTATCCGGAAGGTGAAGACTTCAAGATGTGGTTGACTGGGGTTTACTCCACCCTATCAAAGAACTCTGGAAAAGCACCCACACCATGCAGTACCAGGGGCTGTGCTGGGGCAACAAGGTGGGGTGCAAAGATCAGCAGACAGGGGTCCTGCCTTCCAGGAATTTGCAGTTTAGGCTGGAGACTGACGAGTTCAAAAACAACTCTGGCTGTTTCAAGACAAGATCAACGCTGCAGCCGGGTCCAATCATTTCTTCATTCAACCAACATTTCTTTATGCAGCAAACATACAGATTTAGCTTTGGAGGGCCTCTACCAGGGATAGGACATCACAACAAAGATGGAGGAAGGGACTCCCGAAAGGCACCCCAGGGGGAGGCTCCTCCCAGAAAATAAAACCGCTGAAAACTTCACTCCCAAATAGCCTCCAGGTCAGGAAAGGCAATGCTGAAGGCAACATTCAGCCTCAGAGAACAGGAAACCAGGCAGAAATGTCCCAGGTGGGTGGCCACGTGTGGGTGATTTCAATTCTCTGTGCAACAGTTTCAACACTTGTGAATTGGGAGTAGTAATGCCAAATTTTCCAATTTCACAAGGCTATGGTGGAGAGTAAACCTTCTAATTGAAGACACGGTGCTGTTTCAAAATATTTAACCCCGGGTTTTCTCTGGATACAGATTAATCAGAACAGATGGTGGCCTTGGGGCATCTTGGGTGCCAGTAATCAACACTTTTCTTGCTGGATCAAGTGGACTTTGGGACAGATGGTTAGGGGTTAGGGGTGAGAGAGGGGGGTGGTCAGGGACTCAGGAGCCTGGGGCAGCTGCTACCACCCAAACCTGCAGAGAAGAACATCAGTATTTTAACTGGGGTCGCCCACTCATTATAAGCTCTGTTCCAAAGGCTTCCCCTTGCTCTAAGCATGAAGGAAACAAACATTAATTTTAAAATCTTGCCTTGCCTACTTTGCAGGCATCATCTCCTTCACAACTCTGTACCCGAGCCCCATTTGCCCAATGTACAACACACGTACAGACAGACACACGGGCCCACGCAGAGACACACAGAGACACATACGGAAACACACGCACGCACACACACACACACACACACACACACACACACAAACCCCAATACTAAACTAGTATGTTCCCTCAGTTCCGGACACCGAAAGTATAAGAAACAGTATGAATTTAACAACAGGTCAGAACTCAGGGGCTTGGGGTAGGAGATACTAACATTAAATATACAAACTGATCTCAGGAGTCAACTTGGATTCAGAAATCAGGTCAACGCTTCTCCACTTTCGTAGACTTCAAGTGAAAAAACTGTGCGCGTGTGATGAGAGAAAGGGGGAAAGACAATCTCGTGTGTGGGAAGAGAATGTAATAACTCACAAAGGAGACAGAAAATGAGGGGTTCTTTTTTCTCCCCTTTTTACAAACCAAGCCAGGCTGGGCACCTCTGCTTCCCATGCCAGGTGTAAGCTAGCAGTCAACACCTCCACCCGGGCCTCCGCCCGCCATCCTTCCTCAGAGGAGGTGCTGCCTGACGGAGGTGAGCGGGGGTGGGGGCGAGGGCAGGGCTGGTTCCACAGGAGGCAGGGACCCTTCCCGCTAGGGAGGCGACGAGCCCTACAAAGGGAGCAAACAGCCCTGCCCCGCAGCTCTGCAGACTCGCCCTCGCAAAGGGACCAGTGGCCTCGTTCTTTTGGCTCCGCGCTATCTCTGATGGGGAAAGAGAACGACTCCCCAGACAAATCACAGATTGATTTTTCTCTCCACCCTGGAAAGTAGGGGTTTAGAGTTAGCTTCACCTGGAGTCTGCCAGGTTAAACTGGATTCAGAGTAAATCAATGTGGCTACACTTCAATCCCAGAATCCAGGGAGCACAGTTCTTTTAGTTCCTGGCCGTCTCTGTTTTCTCTCTCTCTTCTGATCCTTCTCCGTGGAACAATGCCCCCCTCCTGTCCGCACCCACCGCCTTCCTCCATCGCAGCAACGGACACACAGAACGGAAGTGCCTGCTTGCTGCTGTCTCCCCAGTACCACTGGGCTCGCGGGTCTCATGCTTCCACCGCCCTCAACTATCCGGGACGCTTGCAAAACTCACATATTCCTGGTGCCACAGCCAGGCGGTCTAGTTCAGTGGGTCTGTAGCAGACTGCAGAAATCTGCATGTTTCACACGCTCCCCAGGTAACCCAAGTTCAAGCACCCCTCGGAGCACACCGAAGGAACCCTGGGCCACAGTAAGAGCCAGGGACTGGGTGGTTTCTTAGCACCAGTGCTCATCCCAGCAGGGGGAGTGGGCTTTTGACAAAAGGATGCTGGCTACTGGCTGCAGGAAGTTGCTAGGTGGCTGGATGAAGAAATGAGTGAGTAAATAGGTTAATTTAGTGATAATGAACTTATTCACAAACTTGCTCACCCACCCATCCACTGAAATTAATTAAGCTCTGGACCAAAGGGCTATCTATAAAAAGTATTATGCAGACTATGTCAGGTAACAATTTAAAAAAAATTTTTTTAATCATCACAGACTAAATTCAGCAACCAGCTACTCAAGTGCTCAATGTGGAATGGGTTCCATAAAATTCTCCCTAGAAAATCGTCAGCATAATACTCTACGGAGATATCTGCAAGAATCCAACAGGGTCTCAAGGCTATTTGCCAAATACTGGTGCAGTGAGTTGGAGTCCTGCTCCTACCACCTGGGGTGTGTTTCTGGGTGTATGAAATCTTCTTCTCTGTGCCCTGCTCTGGTCCTCCAGGCAGCTCCCTTACCTTCAACAAAGCGAATATCTGGCCCTGTACCCTGTGAATTAAACGTGGGCCCTGCGGTAGGCAGATTTCCAAGATGGCCCCAGGTGTACACCCTGTATAATCCCCTCCTCTGGAATATCAGTAGGACTTGTCAATATGAGAGAATGGCACTTCTATGGTTATTTCACCTTATGTGACAGAAAGGATTCTGCAGATATAATTAAGGTCCCAGATGACTCTGAGTTACTCAAAAGGGAGATTATCTTGGGTGCGGCTGACCTAACCTGGCAAGCCCATAAAAGAGGTGAGAGAGGAGCAAGGTGCCATGTGATGATGGAGAGGGCGCAGTGGGAAGGAAAGTGGATGGCATCTAGGAGCTGAGAATGGACCCTGGTTGACAGCCAGCAAGAGAGCAGAGCCTCAGTCCTACAACCTCAAGGAAGTGAATTCTGCCAACAGCAAGTGAGCTTGGAAGAGAACCGAGTCTCAGCTAAGAACACAGCCCTGGCCTCAAGTCTGCCTTGAGATCCTGAACAGAGAACACACCGCACTGTTCCAGGAACCGAACCTACAACATCTGTAAGGTAATAAATGGGTGTTTTCAGCTGTTAAATTTGTAATAATATTTCACAAAGAACTTCAGAGAATCCCTTCCCCCAAGGAGCTCACAAGCACCAAGGGACGATGAACATGAGCAGTAATTACCATGTTGTGCTATTTTCAAGGTTACAGCAACTCTGCCAGCACCAGAGAAGAAGAAACGGAAACATCAGGGCCACACATAAAAGGCCATCTGCTCCCAGGACCCAGCACACTGCTTCCTAAAGTGACACTGTCCCGAGATTCCAAGCGACTGCAGGACTTCTGAGTCCCCAAGTGCACAGATAAGCCATGGGCCTGCCGAGTTTCCATGGGGGATGGAGCCCCAGCTCCCAAGAGTGGGTTGAAATGGACAAGCGGAGGATGTATGGAGCTCCTGCTCACGCCCCGCGCGTCCGTCCTGTTCAATGAACTACTTCATCGCCCGCCTTTGAGCACTGATTCAGTACCTGCATCAGATGTAGACATCTACTGGCCTTAGGCGATTGAGGTTTGAACCCCAGCTTCACCCCCTTACTTACAGCATAAAATAGAGGACCCCCTCCACCATCCTCTGGGGCAGGAGTGAGAATGAAATAAGCCCACTGCATGACACGTGGCTCAGGAATAGTGCTTTGCTGATTCCAGGAGAAAAAAAAAAAGCTCTGTGCTTTAAAATGGTACTTCTCAGAAGACATGAAAGAGCTTCAGAATCACCAGACACCAAAGGTGGTGATTAAAAATGCAAGCTCCCCAGCTCCCCAGCCCCCCCCCCCCCCCTCCAGGAAATCCTAATTCAGTTAAGCCTGCCTGGGGCTCAGGAGCCGGCCTTTTAACCCTTACCCCAGGCGATCCTGATTCACGTGATCCATAAAGCACGCCCTTTTGAGGAAAAGATGCTCAGGAAGGATATCCGAAGGGGAGGAAGCGGACTGGAAATTTCTGCCCCACAGGAGTACCAAGGCATCTCCTAGCAGAGTTCAACCGGGACCTGTGGGTTTTGGCAATGTTTTAGGCATTGAATAGAAACCTTTTGCAAACTTCACTGGCCACCTGAGCTTGCTAAGGTAAAAGAGGTGTGTGCATATGTGCATTTGTGCATCTGGACAGCAGTGCCACGGCAAGCGGCACAGAGCAGGCATTAGATGCCCCGGGGGATTCTGGGAGCAAAGAGAGGACAGCACAGTCACCTCTCCTGCCTCATGACAGTGCGTAAAGAACCGCCCGTTGCTGTCCAGCAGCACACCTGGGGTGGCATGCAGTGTCTGTGGATGGACCCCAACTGTGCATAAGGGTTCTGATCAGACCAAGAGCTTCGTTCTACTGACCTCATTTATTTAAAGCAAAGCGATACCAACCTGACCCAACAAGACGCGCTGGTCTCCCCATCCCTCACCTCTCAGCACTGGTTTCCCCATCCCTCACCTCTCAGCTGGGTTCCTCTCCCCAGTGACACCTCTCAGTGTAGCACACACTGGGCACTTGAGAAATATCTGCTGTACAAATAAAAGGATGGGTGGACGGGTTCGTGAGTGAATGAATGAACGCACAAACTGATCTCCTTTCCTCAACCCACTCTGCCCCACGCAGTCAGAGTACTCTTGCCATAATACCAACAAGACCAAGTTCCCCTCCTACCCAACACCCATCCGTGGCTCCCACTGGATGGGTCATGTGCAAACCCAGTGAGGTGTGCCAGGACCTCCACCTGGTTCATGTTTATCCTTCAGATATTCAACCCCTTAAAGTTTTCTGGAAAAACCATGCTTTCTCATGTGTTCCTCAAAATCCTCCTTCATCTAGAAACTCCAGCTCATCCTCCAAGTTCAGTTGAATCAGCAGCTCCTCCAGGAAGCCTTCCCTGAATGCCATAGGCAGGGTTAAAGTAGCTTACAGTCAGCTGTTACTTATTCAGTACACTATGTCAGCAACCCCCTTCTCTGAGTGTCCTTAACATTCTGTACAGATGATCTCCATTCATCTGGTCTCCTGTGCCTAACAGTTACAGGGCCTGGCACCCAGGAGGAATAAAATAATTATATAAACTGATCTTATAATTCCCAGGGGACGTGTGTGTCCCCACGGTTAACAAACATTGTCAGACGCTGTCAAGGACACAGCAGGATGGAAAATACCCGCTTTCTTCCAGAACAGCACAAAGCTTTTGCCACGTAAGGCACAGGCAGCAGGTTCGCTGCATCCATTTTCAGAAGCTGAAGAAGTTCCTCCTCCAAGAAGCAGGGCTTCCTCAGCACGACTGTGTGTCATGCTGTCTGCAGGGGCACGTGACTGGGGAATCCCATCTGTTCTCCAGCGTACACCCACCCCCCCACCCCCCGCCACAACCCGTGACAAATGAATTCGTCTGCAGTGTTTGCCAGGAGATGCTGCTTTGGGAGCAAAGGAGACTGGTGATGAATTATTCATCCCGAACAGATGCCTGCCCCAGCCTCCTGGGTACAGCCTGCAAAGGCACCCCCTGTGCCTACCAGGCTCAGGTCCCATTACGCAAAATAATAATAATAACAACAGCAGCATCTACCTTGGGTGGAGTTCCTACAACATGCCCTGTTGGGAGCTTAACCTACATTATTTAATTTTCACAACAGCCTCGAGGGGTATGAGCTAGCACCACCCCCATTTATAGATGGGGAATCAGCACTGCAGGGGGGTAAGGTAACCAGCCCCAGTCCACCATTTTCCCAAGTCTCCAGAAGGTACACTTTCCACTGCAAGAGGGAGAAGCATCAGGAAGAAAGCAGGGAAGCCCTGGAAAGCCCAGGGAGGGGAGGGATCCCCTCAGGCAGAGCTGGGAAATGCCAGGCCGCCCCTCCCCCTCCGGATTTAACATTCAGAGCAGCAACGCAGGCAGGCGGGATGACAGCCCTCACCAGCCCCAGCGTATCAAATGCAGCTATTTCCAGCAGCTTCTCTGCCAGAGAAGCCCTGTCACGTTTGATAGGGCTGACTCTGGAGGACGCACAGTTAGATGCGGCAGAGCTGAGGCAGGAGAGAAAGGGGACTCCCTAGGAGCTCGACCCCTGGACACAGTTATTCATGTCCTGCCCCGTGGACTGCTCCTGGGAAAGGAGGAGGGAAGACAGCATCCTTTAAGGAGAGGAATAAAAACCAAAGTGGGTGTGAAGCAAAAGAATATATAAAGGGAACAAAGAGACATTTTGCTTGAATCGGGAAGGATGAACAGGAAGTCTGGGGGAAGTAGGGATGGCGAGTGGTCCACGCTGGAGCTCCCAGCCCCAAACCACCGCCTGAGAGAGGCTGCAGCCAGTTCTGTTAAAGTCACCTGGCAGAGCCGCAGTGCCTGCCCAGTGCTCTGGCCAGACTGTGTCACCTCACCAGGGCAAAGACTTCATTAAACGCCCCCAAAGCTAGAGCAGCTGCAGAAGTCCGCGGATGGAGGCCTCCTGGATGGACACTCAGCCTCCCTGAGCCGCAGGCTGCCCGGACCTCGACTCCAGGCGGCTTCCCCCTGGTCCTTCATTTCCACCCCCGAACCTGAGTCTCCTTCCAGCCCCGCTCCTCAGTCTGATATCTTTGCCAGCCTGAATCTAGTGAGATTTCTCAGCCTCCAGAGCAGCCTGGCCCAGTGCAGTGAGCATGAGGTCTGCCACCAGAGGAGTGTCACCATCACCCCAAGTGGGCATGCCTCTAACATGGAGGCTGGCCCCTGGTGCTGGTCCCTCTGTATCCCCCACGAGTCTGAGGGCTCCCTTACTGAAGGGACTGAGTCTTACCCTCCTCTGGATTCCTGGGACCTGATCCCCAGCTGCTGAGTCAAACAGCAGCAGCCTCCAGCCTCCTGTCTCAACAGAGACAGGGCACAGGGACACTGGCTGCTCCACAGACCAACCAAGGGACTATTTACAACAGCGGGGCAGGGCTTCGGGTAATCTACAAGGGAGGGAAAAGCTCCCTGGAATTGACCACAGCAGAGAACTGTTATCACCCCTGGGCCTAAAAGGCAAAAGAAGGGAAGCAGGGAGAGGGCTCCCAGCAGGAGCTGTGGCCCACAACAGCCCAGCGGGAGGGAACCAAGTCCTCTCTCCCCAGCTCTCACCCTCTGATCTTCCACTGCTGCCTCTGTTGTCTGCACCCAACCAGAAGTCCAGGCAAGGGAGCCAATGATGAAATTCACAAGGTTAGTCTCATAGGGATACAGAGCAGGTGGAGAATGGATTTGGAGAGACAAACAAAATACTCAGCACATAGACGGCATCCACTTTTTTGACCGGTCTGCGTATGGTCCCTGTTCTGCTGATACACCCATACTCCATGTGGTTGGGGAGGGGGGAGTTTACCCCTTAGCAATGGTCCTGTGACTCAGACCTGGGTAAAGTTCATTCATTCACCCAGTCATTCATCCATTCATTCCAGGCACCCGTTCATCCATTCATTCCAGGCTGAGTAAGAAGGATGCATCTGTGAACAACACCGACTTTCTGGGCTTCCCTGGTGACACAGTGGTTGAGAGTCCGCCTGCCGATGCAGGGGACACGGGTTCGTGCCCCGGTCTGGGAAGATCCCACATGCCGCGGAGCGGCTGGGCCCGTGAGCCATGGCCGCTGAGCCTGCGTGTCCAGAGCCTGTGCTCCACAACGGGAGAGGCCACAGCAGTGAGAGGCCCACGTACCGCAAAAAAAAACCCCAAAAACCCGACTTGCTTCCTAGGGGAATCCAAGCAACACGAGTCGTCCCAGCATGCAAGCCAAGCCAGGCCATCCAGAAACTCAGTTCTGGAACCTCTATGGACCACAATGGGAAAGGGACGTTCTCCTTCTGTCCCCTTGGAGTTGAGAGGATGGACGGAGGGTCTTGGAGAGCCACAAGCCACCTGGGAGGGAAGCAGAGTGAGGACCCGGAGGCCCAGGGAAGGGCCCTGACCCACCCAAGGTCAGTGGTGTACAAACGCTCCTGGGTCATGGTCTAAGGGAATATTTCCCCACTGAGCCATCCTGCCTCATCTTCCAGGGGAGATGTCCAGCAACTAGCCGGGGTTAAGGGACAGGAATCCTGATCTGTAAGGACTCTCATGAACATGGAGGCCCTGAGCATCTCCGGCAGCTGGTGGTTTGGAATCACAAAGCTGATGTAGGGTTTTCTCTGAGCCAGAGCATCATTACCCACGTTGAAAGTCCCACAGGAAGATGAGGAGGAAACAATTACTTTGATGCCTGAGGACAAGACAAATACAAGCTCAGATCCTAGGCTTCCTGAAGAGGACCGGTATCCACTGGCAGCCAGAAGGAAGGGCTCTGTGACAGAGCTGAGTAGACGTCTCCAGCTTCTGTGTGGTTTTAATAAGGTGCACTCGAGGGACGCAAGGCCGGGAGCAGAAAAAAAGCAGGCGCAGCAGTCAGGAGTTCTGGGTCCTAACCTGGTTCTGCTTCTAACTGGCTGTGAATTTAAGAGAAGTCCTTTATTCCCTACCCTGAGCTTTAACCTCCTCTTGTGCTAAATATAAAAAGAAAATAGCTGTAAGGAGGACGGGTGAGGAAAGTGGCAGCACCATGGCTGGGGGTGGGCTTTGGAGTCAGACCTCAGTTCAAGTCCAAATTCAACCTTTAAAAGCCATGTGGCATAAAGCAAGTCAGATCGTAAGGCGCGGTTTTCTCACCTGTAAAATGGGTGGGCATGACAGCCCCTGCCTTCGAGCATCTTTGTGAGGGTTAAGGGAGGTGAATAAAGCCCAGCACACAGCAGAAACACGAGAAGGGGAGTCAGCATAACTGAGGAGGGATTGGTCTAGAAAGGTCTGTAAAAGATGCTTCCTGGTCCACAATCCAAATGCTTTGGGCGCTAAGACATGGTGGCATTTTTTGCATAAGGAGGACATTTCTTCCCTCCCCTCCCAAACTCCCTGCTGAGTAACTCAGCTCTCTCACCCAAGCCTCCGCAAGGCGTTTTCCACCTCCATTTTCGGCTATAAAAACACCCTAAAAATTATTAGAGTTTTTGTCTTGATTTCTGAATATACTGGTCACCGTCTTAGTGGAAGCTAGAGCTGCCTAAGTAAAATTTAATAAGCACCTTGAGTTCCTGATTTCTGGGACCAGACAGAAGGCCCTTCTTAAAGTATTTGCCAAGAAAACCGTCAAGGAGACCAGAGAAAAGATGGTCACAACCATACCCACTTCCGCTTGTGAAGCTACCTGTGCCTTCAGAGAGCGCTCCCTGCTGATAAGAAAGAGGAGACCTGTTTTCCAAGTGGCTAATACATGCAGGGACTCTTCTAGGTGTTGTACCAGCTTTATTTCTAATCCTCCAAACAAGCCTAAGATACAATGGTCAGTACTAGCAGCCCATTTCACAGATGATACAAACTGAGGCTCAAAACCCCTTAAGCGGCTTGCCTAAGGCAGCACAGCAACACACCATCAGTAACAACTGATGAGGCTGCATTTGAGCTCAAGAATGTCTGACTACAGAGCCTGTGTTCTTCCAAGCATGCAATTCTCTCTTCAAAGGAAAAACGCAAACAGAACTGCCTGTTGGAATACGTGGGCACCCACCCAGGTGGATGAACGCTGGGCTGGGTAAATTCTGAAGTGCCGAAGAAGGAATCCCTCCCGTCACCACAATGTCACGGGCACCGATGATGGCGGCCCATCAGCCTCTGGGCTGTCACAGTCAGGAGACCAACCTGGCCACATCTGCAGCCTGTCCCTTGCCTTTGAGCCGGAGCCCAGCGCCAGGATGGATGTCTCCCGGGCTGACACCCCGAAGTGCGTGGGCTGTGTTTTTCACTCAAAAGAAGACAAACTAACCAGAACCCAGACAGCACATCAAAGAGGTCACTGTGGTCAGAACAGACTCACGGAGGGAAGAACTCTCTAGGCAAGGACAAGTGTTTATTTAACTGCTTATGCCTTGATGAAAAACTAATTTGTACCAAACCACAGTGTACTCGAGACATGTTGATAAATGATGCTGCAGAAGCATCGTGTTTCTGGGCTTTCAGTGTGTTTTGTATTCCTGAGGCTACAAAGAGAATGCCTGCTTCCCTGATTGAGGCTTCATATACTTGCCAACACAGCATAGAAGGCCCCTCATTGCTAAAGGGCAAGAAGTGGCCTCATATCCCTCTGTAACTCTAGCCCCCAGACTAGCACACAGTAGGTGCTCAAAAAAAATGTTGCTTGGGTTAACATGAAGTAAATTTACATTTTAATCCAAATGGTGAATACAATGTTTGAAAGGTAAACTGGAATGCAGGGCTGGTATATTCCAACGGGAGGTTTGAGCCGAAGGTGACAAAGGTGAGTTTTTCAAAGGTTTATACAGTCAGTGTGCGTATCGAGAAGTACTTTGCTGTATTTTCGAAGTTTCCTGATGAGACATATGTATATGCATGGATATAGTATACAGCATCTGTGGATATGAATGGTCATATATTTTAAGATATTTGATAACTAAATCTATTCAGGCATGTGATTGGGACACAGACGCCCTCAGCAAAATGGGAGCTTACCCTGGTCCAAGCAAAGCTCGAAGAAAGTGAAATTCCAACAGCGTCATCACAAATCGTTCGGTAAGAAGTCTCAAGAAACCAGTGTTGGGAATCGGGAAATGCTCTCCATTAAGCCCCAATTACAAAAGAGCAGGTGAGCCAAAGGAACAGGAGATAAGAGATTCAGGAGACATCTTTAAAAGTGTTTCACATCTGTAGGAAAAGCACGAGGGAGATGCAGACCCAGGAGGAGCAGAAGAAAGACACCAGGAATGACCAAAATTGTGTTGTACAACCTCGTGTAGGAGGAAGGAAAACAAAATGGGGGTAGATGGTGGATCGGCAACAGATGAAAGGCAAAACGTGGTCTTTTTCACCTCAATGGGTGATTCTGTCTTCAGCAAAAAGAATGTTTTCCAAACTGGAAGATGAGGAATAAACCCGAATAAAGCAGGAACAAAAGGAGACACAGGAAACATAATACCATGATGTGAGTCACGGGCCCTAGATCTGACGGCAGAATTGCCAATGAAATTTGCTTTCTGGAACAGGGAACGGGGGAGACGCCTGGAACCTGAAGATGGGCAAATGCGACCCCGTTTCCTTAAGGGCAGCCAGGATGGGCCCAGGTTCAAACCGTCACACCAGTGCCCCTGTCCCATCCCTGCCTCTCCCCACCTTCCAGCAGCATCACAAGTCCCGTCCGTAGCTCTGGGGCTGCACCACCGACATGAGGAAGAGAGGAAGGTCGTTAACCTCCACTCGGAGCTGCTGCCCCTCTACCCAACTGCCTTTAAGGGCCTCCGCCATCTGTCACCCCACCAGGAACACCTTCTACATCCCAAACACACCCCCGGATTTCACCTCCACACGGAGCTCTTCTCGGGAAATGGCACGACTATCTGATCCAGTTGCTCCAACCAGAGACCCACAAGGCATCCCACACCTTCCCCTTTCCTTTATCGGCACATCTCTTGTGCTGGCCAAAAAGTTCGTTCGGGTTTTCCGGTAAGATGCTACAGAAACACCCGAACGAACTTTTTGGCCAACCCAATACTTCCAGAGTAAACACAACAGCCAAAGGGATCACCCCACAGCACACATTTTGCACTGACATTTCAATCTAACTCCCCATCCTGCAGGGCATTTCTGCTCCTCTGGCTTTTCTTTAGGTCCTGGAACACCCCAGCTCTCCCACCTCAGGACCTCGGAACACGGTTCTCTTCTAGCAGCCACTCTGCCCACACATCAGTCCTGGGCATGACTGGCCCCTCATCCGACAGCTGCATCTCCGGGATGCCTCCACCCACAATCCTCCATTTCACCAAAGCCTTTGTTTCCAAATCATCACGTGTAGTTATTTGTCTGTTTACTTATTTGTCTGTCTGTCTCTGCACTAGAATCTCAGCTGCCTGGGAGAAGAAGGGATAGACCTTTAAGCCAAGGTCTGAGGAAGCAAAGGAGCCCTTGGGGTAGATGGTGGAGAAAGAGGGGAAAGCGCTTCAGGTAGGGACTTCCCTGGCGGTCCAGTGGTTTAGACTTCCCCTTCCACTGCAGAGGGTGTGGGGTTCGATCCCTGGTTGGGGAGCTAAGATCCCATGTGCCTCGCGGACAAAAAAACCAAAACATAAAACAGAAGCAATATTGTAACAAATTCAGTAAACACTTTAAAAATGGTCCACATCCAAAAAAAAACCCAAATCTTATAAAGAAGCATTTCAGGTAGAAGGAACGGCATGAGCAAAAGCACAGTCATGAAACAGCACATACTGGGAGGAACAGGTCCTGGAGGAGGAGGGTGGGAGGGAGATGGGACTCTGCACATGGAGACGGGGGCCCAGGAGACTACGCTTGATCAAGCTGGGAGCCCCTTTCCAGGACTCACACAAGCTAGCCACCCCACTGTGAAGATGCAAGGAGAAGCCAGAACTCTGTCTGATGTCATCTGACAAAATGGGGGTATTACCACGTGCCCGTCCGTGCTGCCTGTACAGAAGAGGAGGACGTAGCGGGCATGCCCTGTGGACAACACAGGAGCTGCTGGGATAGGGCACCACTGCTGGCAGGGACCAAAAGGAAGCATTCCCGGGAAAGGATGGTAAAGCTGCCCACTCCACGGGCATCGGCGTTCCAGGACTTTATCCCGATTCCGCTGAATCGGGGCCACTTTCCAGCAACCTGGACCTCCACAGTTTACAAGGTTTAGCATCTTCCACCAAAGGCAATAGTCACTACCAAATACCCACCTGGAAAGACAGGAAGAGGCAGATAAAGAGCATGGACTCCGCCCAGGCTCTCGGCTTGGAAATTCTCAGGGCCGTGAGATGTGACTGTGAGCCTGTCACCCAACCCCCCCCATGGTGCCAGGTCTCCATCTGTAACACGAGGTCATTAGTGGCTCCAACCTCACAGGGCCATTGTAACAATCGAACAAGGGAACCCCTTCGAGGAGGGCAAAGTCACCCCATTTTGCAGCTGAGTAAACTGGGGTTCAGAGAGGTGAGTAACTTACCCAAAGCCACACAGCCACAGTGGCAGAGCCGCAAACTCACGCCAGAGCCCACATCCCTGACCTCTGAGCTGCACTGATCCCTCAGGTTTCAGGGGGAACATAGCCCTGACCCCTCACCCCCTCTCCCACCCCATCACCCTACCCCACCCCCGCCCCCGTCCAAAGGACACTGAGACCCAAGCAGACAAGCAGCCCTGCAGGTGACTTGGAACGTTGAAAGTGCATATTGTCTTCAGCTCCGTTAACTCTAACCACATCCTGAGCACAACCAAAACTAGGTCAAAAGAATTATTTCTGGAATTTCAAAAAAATAAAAAAAACCAGAGCAGAAATATCCTAAACGTGTCTCCCATCATTTGCAGCCAAATGATCTCAAATGGAGGGCTTGTTATTATTCTTCTTCTTTTCCATCATGTCAAAATCCTGCTCCGGACTGGAATGAACCGGTTCCCATCAGCAGTTCCCATCCCTGCCCCAGCTCCAGGCCCAGCTAAGTGGGAGAGGGCAGCGTCTGCAGCTGACTCAGTGGGTGCAGACTCCCCAGCAGTTCTGCCCATGTGCCACACTCAGAAGAGCACCCATGCCCTTGGCCCCTGCACCCTTCCTCCCATGTTCCCCTGCGCCTCAGCCCCCCGCCCCTTCCGAAGGTTGCAATACTTAACAGCTCAGTCCCAGCACCCCCAAGGATTCCACCCTCAATCTCTGGTCACCCTGCTCTATTATTTCACAATCCCCTCCCCTACCCCTCATTTTATAGACAAGGAAACTGAGGCCCAAAAGGCAAAACAGACTGTCTCAAGGCCACAGCTCATTAGTGGCAGACCAAGGCAAAGCCCAGGGGTCTTGGCACTTGGACTGGTCATCTTTCTGCCCCACCAGCAGCAGGACTCTTGAGGCACCATGGGTGTATTAGCTTTCTGGGGCTGCCATAACAATTGATCAGCCCCCATGGAGCCCTATGTGGCGGGTGGTGTCCTCTCCCCCAGGCTGTGATCACGTGTGGATAACGAACTACTGTGGACACCCTCTGTCCTGTATTTGGTGTTGTGTGTCCAGCCACCCCCATAAAGGCCGGACTCCGTCCTTCACCTGTATGAGCTTGGCCAAACTCTCTAAGTTTCTTCATCTTCCAAAGGATAATAAAGCCTTCCTTGCAAAAGACCAAAACTCAAATTCCTATAATCTAACTATAGGGGCTCCCCTGCCCCCAAGTAAAAGAAACAGAAAAGCAAGGACATCAATAACCACTGAGATAGGAGTCAATCTTCCTTCCTACCCCCTCATGTTCACATATAAACAACACTTGGACTCTGAGAAGGGATGGATTAGATTCCCTGTAACTACATCACAGGTGTTGTTATTAATCAGTGGAGAGTGGGCCACAGATTATCACTATAAAGCTATCGCGTAAGAAAGACAAACACAGGCCAGCAGGAGAGCACTGTATGGTGCAAGGAAAGTAAAAACACTCATCCCGCATGAAGAAACTAAATAATGGTTGGTGTCCCCCAAAGACTGCTTGAGAAGGCTCTGGCAGGAGGGGACCATGGTTTAATAGTGATACCTGAGATTAACTAGTGATGCCTGCCACGAGAAAGGGAGTGGGTCAGGCAGCAGGTTTATGGCTTAAGTGCCTTCCTACCCTCAACAGGAGAAAGAACGCTGGCCTTGCACACAGAGCCCTGGGCTTCTAGCCATTCGGCCTCTCAGGGCCTCAGTGTCTCTATCTGCAAAATGAAAAGACTGAACTAGAGGACCTCTGAGGCCCCACCTCCTCTTCCTTGTTCTGTCTCCTTTAATCTAATGAATCACATCATGGTGAGGGGTCAGGATGGGGTCACTGACCCCAGGGCAGGAGAGCAAGACACCATTCCGACCACCCTCTTGGATCCTGGAAAACTGTACTATCTCCTGATTAACCCTTAAACTCCTACCAGGTCTGATTCCAAAGAAGCTTCAGAAGCAAAGGAATGGCCTCAAGCTGCATTTGCTCTCTGCAACAGCGACTTAAAATATAAAAATAACACCCTGGTTCCCGCGAGACTTGGGGTCTGAAGAGCAAAGCCAAAGAAATCAAGGCTCTTGCTGGGCCCCATGGACACTCCCTCCCAAATTACCTGGGGACGGGGTGCTCCCCAGCCGAGCCACAGACAGGAGGAAAAGAGGGGAGCAAATCCACAACACTGCCCCCGCCCCACCCTCACACACACACACGCGCACACACACACACACACACACACACACACACAATCAACTGAAACAGCAGCTGAGCACAGGGCAAAACGTGGTCCAGGCTGGTCTCTCTTCACCAAAGAGGCCCAGATCTCTTTTCAATAAAATAGCCTTTAATCACTTTAAAGATTTTATTTAAAATTCCCCATGGACAAATTATAGGCAAGGCCTCTTGGCCACGATCTACCTAGCAATCGTGCCTCGGCCTGCGGATGCTCCCTGGGTTTTCTCTCTCTCTCTTTCTTCCAGTCTCTCCCAGGGTGTCTGCCTCTGTGTCCCCGATCCCATGTGTGTGTGTCCCCACCGTTGTCTGTGCCTCTGCAGCTTGCTCTCTCCCTCCATCTGTCTCCACTCGGCATCTCAGCTCTCTCAAGGTCCATCTGCCCCCGGATGCTTCCCTCCTCCTTTTCTCCATCTGCCTAGCTCTGTCTCTCTCTCCTTGTGCCATTTCCCCTTCCACCTCCCACTCCTCTCTGTGATCCTTTCTCTAAAGCGGAGTCCTTCTGTTAGCTGTGCTCTCTTTTCATTCTTTCCTGCCTCCAGCAAAGTCTTTTCCAACTGGGAATGACTGCCACAGCTAGTCCAAAATTCCTTGGAAACACACCTAAGCCACTTCTGCATAACGCAACTTATTTACAAAACATTATTACAACAATTAACACAAACAATTTGAGATAGCAACCACAGCCTCTGGTCCCTGGAAACCAGCACATAGAAATTAGTCAGCGTTCCCTTTTCGTCCACCACCCTAGAGAAAACACACACACAAACACACACACACACACACACACACACACGCACGCGCAAGCATATCCCAGCTTTCTAAGCCTCACTAAAAAAATGATTAACCCTTAAAATGCTCCCAAGTTTGTGATTTCCTTTATCGTGTCTTAAAAGTGGAAGATACAGCAAGGTACACCCGTCTCAAATTGTATATGTAAATTATGTTTTGTAAAAATATATGCCTCGCCAGGAATATTACTTATATTCATTTTAGAACACCACTGGCGCAAAACTAGTATATTCATTCAGTTAAACAAGCAGATATGAAGCACCCATTGTGTTCTGGGGGCTGACATATAAATAGGAGACTATCGTTCTCCTAAAGGCACAGAAACAGACATCTAAACGGAACATGACTCTATGAGATGATAAAGGCGATAACAGAAGGGACCCCTGAGGGAGGTCAGAAAGGCCTCCACGGGATTTCCAAGCTTATCCATTTCAGGCCTTTCAATATGGGGTGACCTTGGCATTTGGATCAGTGCTTTGTATTTTTCAAAACACTATTTGAAAGCACTTGCCCCAGATCCCCTGGTTTTGATCCTCACAAGCACAGTGCCAGGCACACCGTGGGCGCTTGACGTGTGCTTGTCAGTGAGGAATGAAGGAGTGGATGGTGTGAAGATCTCTGGCCCGGCAGGCATCTCGCCTTATTATCTTTGCAGCCTCAGCACCAAGCCCACGCCCGGCTCCCAGCGGACGCCCGGCACATGGGTACTGAACGAACAGCTGGGTGAGGCAGGAAGTAGAGGCGCCGTATCCTTATTTGACAGGTGACTAAACGAACACAGAAAACATCACCCCACGGCTAGTCATCCAGCTAACTAGGAGGACTGCTGAAAACAGAGGGGTAGCCCTAACTATGATACTCCAACCCCCCAATACATGCTTTATCCTCTTAGACACTGATTTGTTTTTCTTGTTCCAAAGAATAAGTATTTCTAGACCCACTCTCAAAGTTTGTCTGCGCCATGTCATCAAATAGATGCAGAAAATATCTAAAGAATGAGTTTTCCAAACAGTCTGCTCAGAGCTCCTCTGCTCACTGCCTTAGATTGTTTCCAAAATCAAATGCTCCCATTCATTCATTCATTCAAAAAGCAGGTACTGAGGCTCAAACACCTACTCCCTGCCACGCCCTGTGCCAAGAACTGGGCATAGGGATAGAACATAAGGGACATGCCTTGGCCTGAGTAGTCATTCAGAGACCGTCCCAACCAGAGAGGCTTCTTCCTTATTTCATGAGCCATTTCTTCTTAGAAATCATCTTCAACATGTGCTTTGGTTAGATTTCCACCCAGAACTTCCCTTATAAGCATCATTTGGAACTAGTTTGACCGGGCTAATGGTTCCCAGCCCTGGATACACATTAGAATCCCCCCAAAAGATTCAAAAACAAACATAATCTCAGTCTCCATCCCAGACTAAATAAATCAGAATCTCTAAGGTGGAGCAGGATACAGCCATCAGAAACGCTCAAAGTACCCAAGCAATGCTAATGAGAAGACTCATTAGAAACTGCTGAACCAAGAATTTCCAAGCATCCTCTCAACAATTCAGCATAGAAAGGTCACTGAATTGAGCCAAAAGGCCTGAAGTGCCAGCCTTGGGTCTTCAACCAATCTGCCGTGTGACTTTGGGCAAGTCGCTTCCCTTCCCTGGACTTGGCTGGCTGTCTCCTGTTTGCAATCAACGAGCTAAGTGAACCAGGGCATCTGCCAGGGCCTTTCCAGTTGTAACCGTCTGTGTCTACAAAATCCCTGAGCCACCAGAACCTACCCCATTCCAGGAGACAAACACCTACAGAAGCTAGGGAATCAGTGGGGAAATCAGCCATCGCCACCAGCTCCTCCCTATGCATTCAGAACAATTAGCTTCAGCGAGAGGAAGTATTTGTTCATCTTGGTGGACCTCTCCCCAAACGGCAGCAGTAGGAAGATTTTTCCATTTAAATTGTCAAAGGCTGACAAAAGAATACATCTCAGAATAGCTCATAACGCTCCCCTCCCCAGCCCCTTTCCATTCCAAAGTGCCCAATGCCGCTCTCCTCTGAGCATCAGTCTAAGGGCTCGGTAGGGGCAGCTCAGCCTTCCTGTTCCTCATAGGCCACGTACTCTCCTGGCTGCCAACCTCGGGGCTCCCTCACCCCGTCCACTCTCCCCTCACCCCATGAACACAGTGCACAGTGCTATCCTCCTGGCCAAGATCCTGGCTGTGTGCCTGACAATAACACCTCATGCTTCACCCTGATTGCATTAGGCCCTAGAATCTTCTTTCCCCAGACTGCCCCCAGGTAGCACCAAATCCAGGTCGGCCCAGCCTCCCAGAGGCCACTCGCATTCCTTGAAACCCCACACATCAGGGTTCTTCCCTCCTACGTCCCCTGAGAAAGCACGTCCTCATGACTTTCATGGACCATTTTCAGGCATCACTAGCCCAGGAGAGGTTCCTGCCCCTGCTGCCACCCACAGCAGAATCACATTCTCCCAGAATCCAAAGGGACCAGAGAGGGGAGGAGTCAGACGTCTACTTCCAGGGTTTCGATCTCACTATGACGTTCCTGCCAAATACCCATCCAGGTTCTGTCTCCTCAGTCAGGAGACACGCTGCCCACGCTGGCCCGCTCTGGTATCCAGGGAGTCCTCAGTCATTCCTGTATCTCCCGGCCTGGCCGCCCTCAGAGCTCACTGCAGGTGTGCCCAACAAAGCCCGAAGTTCTCCCCTGGCTCTGACCTGTTCCATCTCCCCGTCTCCCGGGACGATGGAGCCCGGCTCACCGACCAAGGGATCCTCATGAAATCAGATCTATAGATGAGGCATGCTGGCTGTCCTCCTTGGCAGGTGGGCCCACAGTCCCCAGAATGGGAGGAGAGAGGAATAAGCATTGTTTTGAGAGCACGTCTAGGCATGCTCATTTCCATGGCTCTACTGAAGCCATTTTCACCCTTCCTGCTGGGGCCCAGACAGGCAACAGCCGGGGTAGCACCCCACCTCACAGAGAGCTCCAACCAGGCGCGTGCTGAGCCCTTTTACTACGGTCCAGAGGCCTGGAATCACGTCTCATTTATTTTTCCCACACTAACTGTACAACCTTGGACCAGTAACTTTACATCTCTAGGCGTCAGTCTCGCTTTCTCTAAAGTGATTTTAATAAGATCTACTCCATGGGGTTATTGTGGAGACTCACTGAGAACCACAGGTAGAAACTCTTACTGATTTCACTTAACTTAACTTGATTCACTCCCCATGTTTTCCCGTTGATCCTCTATTGACTCAACACGGAAATCCACAATCCAGAGGGACCCCACTCTGTTTATCATTATACTGCAGCATCTGGCACGCGATGGGGCACATGGCAGGCCCTCAGTGCACGTTCGGAGAGTGAATCAGAATTGAATCAATCAGGGTTAGGGTAAGAATCCATGGCAACCCAGCTTCCCGGTGGTAGAGATGTGACCAGCTAAGACATCGAGGGCCTAAGGCAGAAAATGAATAAACACGGCAAAAACCCAAGACAAAACCAAACCGCAATCTGTCAAAATACTGGAGGTTGTTTTCAAGTCCAGAGTTTAAATCAACCAAGAATTTACTTAAATACATAAAAGTCGAGCACTCCAATTAGGTTAAGCGGCACACTGGATTTCCAGAGCTTTCACAGTCCAATAACGTCCTCAACCACTCTCCTGACTGGTCTCCCTCCTTCAGAGACTTGCCCCTCAGCTCCACACAGGACATTATGGCCAGCGTAACCCCTTCTCATTTAAATATGTTTTCCCCACCAGACCGAAACCTCCGTGTGGGTAAGAATTCGTGTCTCTTTTGCTTGTATCTCCAGGGGCGGTCATGACGCCAGGCACAGAGTATCTGTTGAACTAATGGTCCAGTTGATGCTGAGAATAACCTGCCAGCACTTGAACAGAGAGAACCCACAAGCAGGGATGGCAATACCATGACCCCCAATTCTGGCTTAAACAAAATGGTATTGTCTTCTCTCCATGGTGGATGAAGAATCCCCGTTCGGTGTTACTAGAATTATTGGCTCCTTCAGTGCCCAAAGTGCATGGGGTCAAAGAGTCTTAGGCTGTTGGAGGAGAATCAGAGCAGCCACCCCGAACTCTCCAGGTGTTTATCTCATCCTTTCCCATGAGCGTCCAGATCAGATGTTATAAAAGTCAAGGATGCCGTTCACCTGGATCCTTAGCCCCTACCGGTTCCCAATTCAATGAAGAGCTCCCACTAGCCATCTGTTTGTGGAGAACAACCCCCCACTGATGTGTGAGCTAGTTCTGACTCAACAGAGAAGGGCTGGGTACGGCCTAATGCTCCCTCATTTCCTTTTGGGTCAGCTTTCTTTCCAAGTCAACAAAGGTGGGTTCATCTGTGCTCCCCAACACAGCATTCTGATTTTCCAACAATCACCTGGGGAACTCAATCAATGAGTGTGAGAAGGCTGGACACTTCTTTCTGGAAGTTGATGAGAGTATGTTGAATTGCTTTTTTTTTTTTTTAGTATATACTTAACAAAATAAACTATTATTTCCATGGTATTTTACAGTTGCTAAATCTTTCCATCACCTGTTCTATTTTCCTCCACAGTTACCACTGTTTAACAGTCTGTAAAATTTTCCCATTTGTTATGTTTATCATGGGCCTCCCCAACTAGAATGTTCATTCCATAAAGGCAAAGGTTCTTTTTCTTTCTTTTGCTCACTGAAATATTCCAAGTGTCTATAACAGTGCCTGCACATAATAGATGCTGGATGAGTATTTGCTGAATGAACGAATCAGCTCATGTGGTCATCACAACCTTCCAAGGCAGACAGTTTTATTTCTGTCACATCAAAGAGAGAATTGAGGAGAAGTTAAATTAATGTTGGATTATGCAGGTATCCTTCAAACTAAGATGTGGCTCACTCTAAATCAGCTCAGATTTTTTTAAGTTAAATCAAAATAATTTGAAGGAAACTTCTAGGGGCCACCAGGATGGTCATGAAGAGCTGTACATAGACAAGGTCCAATGATGTCCAGTATCAACAGTGAATACTGGAAAAGATGAGTGAAAAATGGGTTACTGGGCATGGAAACAAGGGGAGGCTTCAAAAGGAGGTGATCTAGAAAACAGCGGGCCCCTGGAGACTGGGTAGACGTCAGTACTTCATGGAACCGATACGAACCTCTGTAAGATTTTCTATGTCTGAAAAAATTTCTGGCCCCAAAGTCCAGCCCCCTGGACCTACAGCCTCACATGGATGGGATGCAAAAATATCTACTAATCACCCACTAAGTGCCAGGGGTACTGTCCCAGTACAGGGTGTACAAGGATAAACCAGCATGGGGCCGTGTGGGAACACAGGCCCACACACCAATAATTAAGAAAGGATGTGGTATTTGTCATTCTCTGACTTGCTTCACTTAGTATGACAATCTCTAGGTCCATCCATGTTGCCACAAATGGCATTATTTCATTCTTTTTATGGTTGAGTAATATTCCATTTGGAATTTCTATTCTAAATACCATACGATATCACTCATATGTGGGATCTAAAAAAATGATACAAATGAACTTATTTACAAAACAGAAATAGGCTCACAGACACAGAACACAAACTTATGGTCACCAAAGGGGAAAGGAGGGGAGGGATAAATTAGGAGTTTGGGATTAACATATACACACTACTATAGATGAAATAGATAACCAACAGGGACCTACTGTATAGCACAGGGAACGATACTCAATATCTTATAATAACCTATAATGGAAGAGAAGATAAAAAAAGAGTACATTATCTCTATATATATGTATAACTGAATCACTTTGCTGTACACCCCTGAAACTAACACATTGCAAATCAACCATATTTCAATAAAAGTTTTTCAAAAATTAAAATCTTTTTAAAAGAAAAAAAAGAAGGATGTGAGAAGCTCAGGGAGCAATGTAAGGGCATCCTGGACCACAGATCCAGTGCTTCCCCTGGTAAATATTATTGTTTGATTCTATTTAGTATTTGGTTCTTTAATTTGTTAGTGTGTTAATATTTTCAGCACATAATAGATACTCAAATATTCTGTGGGATAAAATAGTGAATGAACAAATGAGTGCATGAACAGGTATGGGGTTCTTCAGTCAAGGGAACAAGAAAAGCTCAGAGCTCCCATGTAGGTTGACTTTGATCCTCACAAGAAAGGCAGAGGCAGGGATGAATCTCCTTACAGATGAGGAACTAAAGCTCAGAGAACATAAGTAACCACGAGCAGGTACAGGAACCAGGATGTTACCTCAAGTCTACGCGATCTTAGCCACTGCAGGCTACCTCCCGTGCATTTCATCTTCAAGCATCTTGGGGGGGCATGCCTTTCCTATCCCTGCTTTATTGATAAAGAAACTGAGAGCAGTCTGCCCCAAAAGGGATCCAAACCCAGACTGAGTAACAAACAGAGGCCCAAGGAAATAGAGGAAAAGAAGCACAGACCATTTTTTCAAGAACCTCGACACAGAAAGAAGCCTCCCTGAACTTGGTCCACCAGCCAAGGCTTTTCTCATCACTCTGCATTACAATCAAGTCTGTATCATCTCTACCAGCCTCCACACCCTGCCCCAGCTCTGCAACAGTTGGCCACTGAAAGCGGGGCAGAGTCAAAATTTATTAAATGACTTTTTACAAAACAATTCATAATTATGTATTTATGCCACAAAACGTTTTTGCCTTCGTTCCAGCAAATGCATTACATTCTGTAATTAAGATTTTCAGATAATATGCACTCTATTGACAAAATGCCAAGTAAGAGAAACTTTCTTGAGTCAGTGTAGTTCTTAGATAGCTTTTAATTAATCTGGAGAAGTTTCATGTTGCTGAGGCAATAACAAGTAGAATCATCAACAAAATTCTTTAGGTATTATTTGGATGTGGAAATGAATCGTGACTTTCACATTACCACATTCAAACACTGTAAGGGGGGACACATGATAAATTGTAACTGCAGGTGATATTATGAAATACTTTAACTTGATTGTATAGATCACCAACAGTCATTTTCAGCCTTTCTTAAACAGCATCTAGATCTATGCAGAATATCTAAAGTTCTTCTTTCAAATCTTAAATCTGGTATATTATGAAGAAAACTTAAAACAGTAGTATATTGTTCAACTTTGCTCAAAGCTCTCTTCAGACGATACTGTACCTTAATTTATAATGAACTGAGGTATCACCTATATGGTCTATATAGGGTCTATATAGTTTGAGCATTATTTATATATGAATCTTCTTTGAGCCAGGAAAATATTTTTGTTTCCTTGTTTCAGTTTCCTTATATTTTATTTTATTGGAATGTCATTTTTGTCACATATTTCATGCCGTTTTGATTTTCTCTGAGCTTAAAAAGGTTTTCATCCTTTTAAAAGTAAAATAGCCAAACTCAGATTTTTTTAAATTAAGCTTTTGTTAAGGTTAATGGAAACTGAAAGTTCATACTAAATAACTGTTTAGCAGAGATTTTAAATTAATTTCATTTTCTGCTGAATATGGCTTTGTAAATTTTCATTATTGTCAAGTTCCCACGTAAGACCTGACAAAGACAGAAAATGCCTTTACAGTCAAAAGGAAAGATTCCCAGCCTCCCCTCCTGCTAATGGTTCCCACGCGTAGATCTGGTGCCATGAAGTACTGCAGCAGAATGTTCTCTGAAGATCCATGCTGCATGGCTATTACTACACCCATTTCAAAGACGGAGAACTGAGGCTCATAGAGGTAGAGCGATTGGCCAAAATCTCCCTGCAGTTCTTACTGAGAAGATGTCTCCAAGAAGGCCAAGGATGCCCATGTCCTAATACTCAGAACGTGTGAACATTTATGGAGCCTGTAAACCACAGGGCCCAGCCCTGCCAAGCCCTAAATCAAGGCTGGCTATGTATTTATCAGAAGCCGTGAATGACATTCTGCTCAGAGTGATAGAGCAGAGAAGAGATCGCAACTCTGCTTCTCACATGTCAAAGGATTCTGGCCTACCAGATCCCCCATCAGCTCTTCCCTCTACATCCGTACCACTGCCACCACAGGGCAGGTCTGATCAGCCTCATTTTCCAAATGGGACAGATGCAGCTCTCAGAGGGGAAATGACTTGCCAAAAGTCTTAACTACCACGTGTCACAGCCAAGACTGGCAGCAAGGTCTTTGCTTTGAACCCTTTTCCCACTTCTGACACCTAAAGACCTCAAAAGGTAAAACAGATTTTTTTCTCCATATCTCAATTCCAATGTCTGTGATGCCCAGTGAGTTCTCCAAGGAGCTTTATGCCCCAGGCACCTCTTCTCTGGGACACTTACGGTGGTAATTTTACATCTATTTTTGTGATTCCCTGAATAACATCTGTCTTCCCTACTAGCTATAAACTCCATGGAGTCAGAGACCATTTGTTAGGTTTGGATGCCCCGTCAGCTCCCCTGGTGCTAGCACAGAGCCTGGCATGCAGTAGGTGGTAAATATATTTGTAGAATGAATAAATGGCTACACAGCCAGTCTCTAACCTCCAACACTAAACTTCTCAAATGCTGGCTTCAACCAAGATGGGCCAGATCCTCTCTCCATTCATTCCCACAAGCTACCTGGAAAGCCTGCTCCACCTCTCACCCTGGCGAGCCACACGTGCTCCTATCTGAGCCTGCTAGTCTTCAACCGACCCTATGAAGGCAAAGCATTCTCCTTCCCCAAATAAATATCCAGGACAGAAGACCCCTCCTCCAGTGCTGACAGTATTTCACTCCTTTCAACATCATTTTCCTGTTTTGAATTTTAATCATAACCAGGCAACCTGAAGCTTTAGCAGTGTATGTTTTTCTCTTCCCCAGATTTAGAGGAAAAATATATTTGAGGTATTTTTAACTGAGAACACCCAGTCCCCACCCTCACCCCCAACACCCTCTCCCTCATCTGCTCAGACATCACATCTCTGCCCCAGAGACAGGCCTTTGGAGGAGGGAGAGGCTCAAGCCATAAATCCTCATCTGTGGCTGGTAACCCACATGGAGAGGAATGACAAATGCTCTATTTAGCCCTATTTCCAAGGAAATTAGAATCACAAATCTGAGCTATCTCTGAGATCTGCTTGAGCATAACCTTTGGAAATAAAGGTGGCAGGGGCCGGGGGAGAACTGGCATTTGACTAGCCTGTTTCATTGTCAGGCTAGCTTTTGTAGAAATCCACCCCACAATGGAAATCGCGTCCCACTCCCCAGCACCACCGATTAGAGCAGGTGGCCCTGGAGTATTCACTCTGCTTTGTTCACTGCTAAAGGCACCACCAAACCAGGTAAGCAATCACTGCCAGGAAAAGTACAGAAAATTACTTCTTTAATTGGGTAGATTCCAGAGCTAAGAAAAATTTAATTGAAAAACAGCATTAATAAGAATCAAAGGGATCTGAAAAAGGGGCCGGGACAGAGATACCCACATGTCGGAGATGACCAAGAGCCCGGGTTCTCGGAAGGCATGTAGACAAAGGGCTTGGTCTAAAACCCATCACCATCACTCCCCACTCCCTCCACTTCCCCACCAAGCACCCTAAACCCCCTGCCCCAGACACAGACACACATGTCCTAACTGGATGCTCCTCTCAAACCACAGACAACCATGAGGAAGATCGTTATCCTATTTTGTTTTGCTTTCTCTATTTTGCAGCAAGTCGTGCCATGTAAGGGAAGAAGTATGGATTTACCTGGGATGGTGCAAGGAGTCCTGGATTCAGGTCCTGCTCCTGTCCTTGTTAGGACCCTAGTGAGGTCGCCCAGCCCCTTGAGACTCTTCTCCCCACCTATGTGTTCTCCTTATTTACTTAACAACTACTTTCATAGGTAAGTGCCAGGCAATATTCTCAGTTGAATATTTATAAATGCCAAGCCTGTGAGAGAGATAAGCCCAATGTGTGATCCCTTTCTTCAGATCAGAAACCTGAAAAGCACAGAGAGGTTTAGTAACTTGTTCAAAGTGACATAGCTGGTAAGTTTCAGAGCTGGAATTTGAACCCAGACAGTCTGGCTCCAGAGCCCACCCTCATATTATAACATGGAGATGATACAGTGTTTCTCCCATTAGTTTAGCCCAGGCCCCTTCCAGAGCTTTCTCGTCGGTCCCCTGTGTTCTCTCTGCCACTCTCACCTGGCCACCACAACTCATTCCTACATTAGACTCTGTTTCCACACTCTGTACATGAACTCTGGGAGTTCTGAGTACGTGTCTTCATGCTACAACCAGGGTCACGTGTCCTGTCCCTGGTGGAGAGCCTCCATGCTGAATTATAATAGCATCATTAATATTATCGAAAACAGTTAGGCACAGATTCATAATAAAAAGACAGCACCGTGTACAGGATAAGAGCAGGGACTCTGCAGGCCAACAGCCTGAGTTTGAACTTGGGCAAGTCATGTTACTTTTCTGTGCCTCAGTTCTCTTAGTTGTAAAAATTAAAAAGTAAGAAAATAAAACTTGCTTCATAGGGTCATACAAATTGAGAGTTAAAAGAAACAAGGCTCGGGCTTCCCTGGTGGCGCAGTGGTTGAGAGTCCGCCTGCCGATGCAGGGGACACGGGTTCGTGCCCCGGTCCGGGAAGATCCCACGTGCCGCGGAGCGGCTGGGCCCGTGAGCCATGGCCGCTGAGCCTGCGCGTCCGGAGCCTGTGCTCCGCAGCGGGAGAGGCCACGACAGTGAGAGGCCCGCGTACCGCAAAAAAAAAAAAAAAAGAGAGAAGAGGAGGAAAGAGAGGTCACAGATAAAGGAACCGAGGGTGCAGACAGTGGGTGCATAAACCATGAGGGATCTGAGATAGAACAGGAAATCAATAAAAATGCCTAAAGATGATTCATCAAAGGACAGCAGCACCAAGCCCATAACTGAGAGACATGGCGAGAACCACCAGGGGGTCTGGGAGCAAGCAGAAAGAGAGGGCTTTGCCTCCGGAAGTGGTATAGGGAAGGCACAGGGCGGTGTAGGGCTGTGGCTTTCCATTTTAAACCTGCGAGTATACCATTTGGGGTTTGAGTTACATGCATGTATTCCTCTGACCAAAATAAAAATAACTGAAAACATTTTTAAGGAATGGGAAAGGAGGTACACGCCGGACACTGCCCTCAGCAACTTCAAAATACTATCTCATTCGTCATCCCAGGAACCCTGCAGGGCGATCAAATCCTCCTTTTATTTTCCATTTAACTGCACCTACTTCATGCCGTGGTTGTGAGGATTGAAAGAGATAACATAGGTAAAGCATCTGGAAGAGTGCCTGGTGGGCTGTAAATGACATCCGGTGAAATCTATCGTCAAAGATTTTGACAAGCTCTCCTCCCTTTTCTTGGGATCACCTCTATTCCCTGTTCTGCAGCAGCTGTCATGCTCTCTCGTGACCCATACCCCCAGGACACAGGTTGGGAAGGGGGATCCAGCATGTTCCTAACTTGAAAACTAAGGAGGAAAGGGCAGTCCCTCTCCAGGGACAGAGAGACATAAAGTTCAGATGCTGTAGGTAACCATGATTCCTACCACGCGGAAAGAGTGTGCAGAGAGAGAAGTGCGGATGACAGCTCATGTCTGGGCAGTCCTCCAGCCCCTGGCTCCAAGTGTTCTTGGCCCCAGGTAAAGCCCCCCTCCTCGCTTGGTCCTTCTCTTGATCTCCTTTGGGATCCATGAGCCAACAAGCTCCCTGGGACTCCTCAGCTGGTTCAAACGGGGCTGCCTTCATGGCCTCCAAAAATGTGAAGATGATTCCCAAAGACAACAACATGTAGGTCTCTCCAGGGGCCTCTAAGAACAGGTGGCTGAGCCCCAGGGCTCCTGATGTAGAAGGAGAAAGATCCAAAAAAAAAAAAAAAGACTGTGGACTCAGGGGATTCTACATCTGGGATGCTGCTATGTTATAGCTAAGGAGAAACTCAGCAAAGCAATCTCTGGTCACAGCTAGCAAACTCTACTTTGCATTGCCATCTTTCCAACCCACGATCTGTGCCATTTGGATTTCACGGTCTAAAAATATCTCCCAAACTTCCAAGTATGTTGGCATGAGCCGGTGGACTCAAATTTTTAATCCATTTGCAAATGTTTTCACACAGCTCTTTCCCCCCCCCCCATCAAATTCTATTCCTTGCTGAATCACTTCCATCATTCAATTTGACATTTATTATGAGCAGGAAGGAAATCATCTTGAACACAAATGTAAACCTTGGCCCTGAAGGATGCTGAAGCCTTCAGAGAGCAGGTGAGAGAAAGAAGGGCCCTGCTGGTCAAACAGTGAAGTGTGCTGTCACTGGTACTGTGGGGAGAGTACAGGCTTGGGAGTTGGCATCTGGCTGTGTGTGACACTGAGCAAGATACTGGAGTTCTCTGAGAGTGTTCTTTTTTGACTACAGAGTGGGGACAATGCAATTCAGTATAGCAGAGATGCTTCAGAGATTCAGTGGGTCAGAATGCCATGTGCACCTCCAAGGCCAAGGCTTAATAAATGACCTCATTCTGAATTGTAGCCGCCATCTTGGAACAGCTAAGGACCACATGTATCCCTAAACCCCAACCCTTCTCCGCCCAGCAGCAAAGTCATTCTTACAAACACAAATCTGATCATGCTGGGAAACCCAGTGGCCTTGGGGACAGACTTAAATGTTTACTGTGGCCTACACAGCCATGTCCAACTCCCTACCTCCACCACACCTGCCTTTCCAAACACCTATCTCTCAGCCTGCAAGCAGGTATTCCCACTCCACTCACATGGTTTAGCCTTTGATTTCAGGCCCTGAGAAACGGCCACTTCCTTCCCCTCTCCCACTTCTCCAGACCCCTTCTCGTGTTAGCAAAATGACTGCAGCTGCTCCAGATCTCACACCCTCACACCACACCACCCACAGGAGATGACACCTCTTCTGGGATTCTCTCCCAAGTCCTCAGATCCACCCTCTCCTCCTGCCAGCTCTGATTGGGTGGCATGTACTTTCCTGTATCCACCACGGGGGCCAGAGGAGATGGGCTGACTGGATGATTCCAAACAGGGCCCGCCTCTGGAGTCAGGCATGGAGTTACTCTTAACCAAACAACATGGTTAAGAATAGGGTGGGATAAAGTCCCCAAAGGGAAATCAGAGAATGGTGGGAGAGACGGGGGCTACACATAAGAGGCAAATGATCGACGCCAATTCCCACTGGCTGAAGCGAGGGGCAGGGCCAGAATCATGGAAGGTCAGAGCCAGTGAAGGCCTTACAATTTTACAAAAAGGAAAAATAAGGTCCAACATGGGCCCAAGACTTGCCCATGTTCACACCGGGGCCACTGCCAAGTGTCCAGACCCCCACCCCAGTGCTCTTCCCAATGAATTATGACAGTACTCCCCTGCCCCCCAGAAAAACATCTTCATTATTCAATCCATTTCACGCTCAGCAGTGCCCGCCACGGACTTCATAACAGAAGATGCAAGGAATGATTTACGAATAGGAAATCTGAGCACCACTGGGCTCAAGAGTGGCTGACTTCACACCATCTCCCCGAGGCAAAGAACCACAAGACAGGTGCAGAGTAGGCGGCAGGCTGGAAGCTGAAGAGGAAGAAGGAACTTGCTTGGTCTTTCTCCACCCAGAACTATCTCACATCCCCAACCTTCCCTCCACTCCTAAGCACCGTCCTCTTGTCTCTGCCCCTCTCTGGGCAACTAGAACAGGCAAAGGGATGAAAGAAGAAAAGCAGCATTGCAAGGGGGTATAAAGGACGGAGCTTCTTTCCGAGAGGGATGGAACTCAACCCTTCCACAAGGCTGGACCACAACAGCTCAGTTCTTATTGACTTGTTTGTTGCCATCTCCAAGCACACAAAACTACTGACTTAAATCAAACCTGCACCAGGATACACACACCACAGACTCTGGCTGAATTCTGCTCATGGGCCGGGACGGTTGTGAGGAAATGGCATTTGAGCTGACCTGGCCCAACTAAAGCACAAAACCTTCACCGCAGGCCAAGTTCCCGGCGTACTGTGGAGTCCCCACGGAAGTCAGCTGGGCTCAGCTTTCCAACAGCTGCTTCCCAGGCCCGTGTTCAGAGCTGGGTTTTGTTTGGACCTCAGCTTGGATGCTGGAAGGCCAAGGGGATTAGTCAACAGTGTTTGTTAAACACGGACCTCATGGCCAGCATCATGCCTGGCACTGCCAATGAAAAGAAAACATATCACGCCTGGCTCTTGCCTATAACGGAGCCCTGATCTGGTTGGGACACTCTGGGCAAACCCTGCCAAGGCACAGCTTAATGCAGGATGAACGATGAACGGGGGCGCCAGATCCTTTGCAGCTCAAGGAGAAAAGCCCAGGGAAAAACTGGGAAGGGAAACACGGCTTGTACTCGGGCCCATGCAGGTTCCCATCCAGCTCCGTGGCCTACCAGCTGTGTGTCCCTGGACAAGTCACCTGACTTCTCTGAGCCTCCACCTCCTAACGTCCACATCAGGTCACAGTGAAAATAAAATCATGAGACAGGGCCAGAATAATATATAAATAACAGGAACTTCCATTTAACAATGCTTACTATGTGTCAGTGCTGTCCCAAGTGCTTTACAGAAGTTAACACATTTTATTCTCTCAACACCATAAGGAAGGAAACATGAGCACCCTCATTTTGCAGATGAAGAAATGGAGGCCCAGAGGGATAAAGGACCTGCCCAAAGTTATTCAGCTAGCAGTTGGTCATCTTAGTGCCCAGGACTCACACAGTCCTTCCTCCCCACTCCTTGCCAAGGAGCAATGGATGAAATTGGCTTGAGGTGTCAGAGATACTCAGAGAAGCTGGGTCATGGTGAAAAGCATTAATGTGGCTTTGTGCACCCATGTTCACAGCAGCACCATTCACAAGAACCAGAAGGTCGAAGCAACCCAAGTGTCCACTGATGGACGAATGAATAAACAGAATGTGGAACATACATATAATGGAATATTATTCGGCCTTTGAGAAGGAAGGAAATTTTGACATATGTTACAACATGGATGAACCTTGAGTACATTATACTAAGTGAGATAAGCCAGTTACAAAAGGACAAATAGCGTATTATTCCACTTATATGAGGTACTAGAGTAGTCAAATTCATAGAGACAAAAAGTAAAATGGTAACTGCTAGGGGCTGGGGGGAGGGAGGAATGGGAGGGTCAGTGTTTCACGGTGCTACAGACTGACTGTGTCCCCTCCCCAAATTCCTATGTTGAAATCCTAACCCCCAGTGTGAGGTAGGGCCTTTGGGAGGTGATTAGGTCATAAGGGTGCAGCCCTCATTAATGGGATTAGTGCCCTTATGAAAGACACCCCATAGAGCTCCCTTGTCCCTTCCACCACGTGAGGACACAGCAAGAAGCCTTCTTTCATGAAACAGGAAGAAGGCCATCACCAGACATCAAGGCTGCCAATGCCTTGATCTTGGTCTTCCCAGCCTCCACTACTGTGAGAAATGAATGTCTGTTATTTAAACCATCCAGTTTATGGTATTTCTGGTACAGCAGTCCTAATGGATTCAGACAAATGGGTGCAGAGTTTCAGTTCTGTCAGATAAAAACCTCTGTGGATGGATGGTGGTGATGGTTGCACATTAAACTGCTGAGCTGTGCTCTCATGGCTAAAATGGTAAATTTTATGTTTTATATTTTACCACAATTAAAAAAACAATATGGCAAAGAAGGGCTGTACTTTTCCCACTTAGGTGGCCCACTATGACTCCCTGTTCCCTTACTTGGATTCATCTGTTCAGTTGGCATTTTTTTATATTTATTTATTATTTACTTATTTAGGCTGCACCAAGTCTTAGTTGAGGCACACTGGATCTTCGTTGCAGCATGCAGACTTCTTAGTTGCGGCATGCATGCAGGATCTAGTTCCCAGACCACAGATCGAACCCGGGCCCCCTGCACTGGGAGCACGGAGTCTTACCCACTGGACCACCAGGGAAGTCCCTCAGTTGGCATTTTTGAGCACCTATGTGTTTACAGCAAGAATCCAAGAGGCCCTGACAGATCGTCATCATAACAGCAGACACATACCACTCTCGTTTTGTGCCCATTGCTTTTCGTGTTTTACCTTTATTGACTCAGGTAATCCTTGCAACCATGCTCTGAGGTAGGTACTATTCATATCCCCATTTCATAGATGAGAAAACTGAGATCCAGAGAAGTCAAGTGTAATCTGCCTGAGGTCATACAGTGGGAGTTCAGAACCCCGCGGCCTGGCTAAGACTCCCTGCTCCAACACACCTTCCCCACCTGAAACACAAGCCACGCTTTCATCCACACACGACCTCCCCATCCAGCCGAAGTGCCCAGGCTCCTGGAACAGCAAGCTCGGTGCCTGGAGAGGGTCTGCGTCCTGGTGATATCCCAGTAATGAATGCACTGTTCTGCTGCTTCCGACGTCAGCATCGGAAAATGCTTCCCATTTTTTCCATATGGAAGCAACAGGTCCCCAGCTTCATTTGTTCCATGCAGTGACACTAATTAATGTTCCAAACTCTGGGACATGGGGACTGAGGAGTGTGTGTGTGTGTGTGTGTGTATGTGTGTGTGCACATATATGTGGTTTATGTAACTTTCATTTTCCCCAACTTCTGAAATGATGTATGTGGTATTTTACCTGAGCTAAACTGTTTCAGCCTAAAAAGTAATTTAGGCTTTCTTGAAGTCATAAAAACACTGTATTAACCCCACAAGTGTAATGAATCCTCCAGCCTCCTACATCTGTGTTTTTGCTTTGACTTATCACTGACAGTGTAAAAACTGGGAATTTGAGACCAAAGTATCAGCCAGAGTCATGGCCTTTGGGGGCTAGTGGTGCTCAACCGAGGGTGCTACCACCTTCACTGGAACATTTGGAAATGCCTGGGAGTGGCTGGGTTATTCTAACTCTGGGAGCTCTAATAGCACTTGTAGGCAGGGTCCAGAAAATGCTGAAAATTCTGCAAAATTGCAACTTTCCTGTCCAAAGAGAAACAATGTCATCCATAACACTAACAGCTTCTCCATCAGGAAACCCTAAAATGTATCCAACTACCTGATTTTTCAGGGAAGAAGAAAAGGCACAGAGACATGGAAGTTTCTTATCCCAGGTTGCACAGCAATTTCACAGTTTAAACAAATCTGACCCCTCCTATTACATTTCCTACTCCATCCTCTCACCACCCAGCTATCTAACCCCCCGCAAAAGAGCCCCCAGGTACAGCCACCAGGAAATAGTCACACCTTACTCGGCAGCAGCAGCATTTTTCATTTCCAAGGCTTTGCCTAAGTTGTTCCTTCTGTCTTCAGTCCTAACCCTGACCCTGAAACCACCACATCCTTTTATGCCTGGCTCAAAGGCGGCCTCCTCCAGGAAGCCTGCCAGAGTCCTATCTCGGAACCAACCCACAGCAGTCTGTCTGTATTTTGACTTCCAGCCTGGGTGCCCACCTGCCTTTGTATGAGAGTCGTTTGTTCCCATTACCATCAGTAGGATGGAGCCAACTATCTTACAGCCATTATGCCATCCTATGGTGACAGCGGTCTTGCAGGGCAGGTCCTATTATCCCATTTTTACTGATGAAGAATTTGAAGCTCAGGAAGGTGAAGCAATTTGCTGGAGGTCACACAGGTGGCAAAGAGGATTTCCTCCCATACCTCAGAGCCCACGCTGCAGCTACGAGGGCACCCTGGCTTCCTGTGTGGTCATGTGCATGTCTGCCTCTTGTCTGGACCATAAGGTCTTTGAAGGTGGGAACCACATCAATCCATCCATGCTTACCTTTTGCCATTCCCTCCAAAAAAGATGTCAAAGAGCCCAGCACAAGAGCCCCCCATCCCATCTCCTGGTCCAGGACCCCCTCATTTCCTTAGGCCCCCTCTGACCTGATACAACCTCCTTCCAGGTACACGGTAAGTCAGGAGCAGGGCCACAGAGTGAGAAGTCTCCTAAGGTTTCCAGCCTCCCACCCCACTTCAACAGCCAACTGCAGTAACCACAGTAGCTTCGATCGGACAAAATAAATAACTTCCATTCCTTTTTCCTGGCTCAGCAGGCTGCTTGGGATATGGCAATGGGCAAGCCTCATCAGGGTGTCCAGGGCCTCCGGAACCTCCTTGCACACCCTCAACCACTCATTGTGGGAAAGGCAGTGAACTCAGAAGCCCTCTCTGCAGAAGACCAGGCCAGCAGCCAGTGAAGCAGGACCTGGAGGCAGACATGACGGGGAAAGAAGACGATGATGATAATGCCAGCCGTCAGTCCCAGCCTCTGATACGGGCTCCTGGTGAGCACAACACAGCAGACGAGCTGTGTGTCTACCCAGAAGACACTCCTCCATCTTTCTCCTCCTAACAGAGTCTCATTCTGTCTGGTTGGCAATGTGCCAGACCCCAGGAAGTGGTTCAGGATGGGTCTAAGTCAATCATGGTACTTCCCTTGGCCTTCACTTCATTGGTCCAAGGTAGAAGGAGCAGCTGACCCAGTGCTGGTCAATGATACATAAGGGAAAATGTACTGTCCCCTCGATTGTGCCTCAGGAAGTGGTCAGAAGAGACTTGGCTCCACTGGCCCACCCAGACGATGGCACTGAACAACTGATGCGATCTGAACACCGTCCGTCGGGGAGATCATAATTTCACGGACATCACTTAATACAACAAGAGCAGATGAAAGAGTAATAGAAAACAGCTAGACTAAACTTGAAACTAGACGACCTGGGTCCAAATCTCAGCTCTTAATTGTGAGACACGGGGGACGTGATCTCATCTGCCTGAGGGTGTTTCCATGTCTATGTAACAGGTTGGAGGACCTCTGTAAATGCAGTGCCTCTGTTCACAGAGTCCAGCAATTCATTTTTTTTTTCAAACAGACCTTACTTTATAGAAGAGTTTTCCATTTACAGAAAAATTGAGAGGGTAGTACAGTGAGTTCCCATATAACCTGCACTCAGTTTCACCTATTACAACATCTTAGACTAGTATGATACATCTGTTATAGTTAATGAACTGATACTGATACATTATTATTAACTAAAGTCCATACTATATTTTTTAAAATTATTTATTTACTTATTTATTTTTTATTTATTTTGGCTCTGCCAGGTCTTAGTTGCAGCATGTGGGCTTCTTAGTTGCGGCATGTGGCATCTTTAGTTGTGGTATGTGGGATCTTTAGTTGCAGCATGCGTGTGGGACCTAGTTCCCTGACCAGGGATCGAACCCCGGGCCCCTGCATTGGGAGCACACAGTCTTACCCACTGGACCACCAGGGAAGTCCCCATACTGTATTTAGACTTCCTTAGTTTTTAACCTACTATCATTTTTCTGTTCCAGGATCCCATGCAGGACACCTCATCTCATTCAGCTGTCACATCTCTGGAAGCCCCTCTTGGCTGGGACAGTTTCTCAGTCTCTCCTTGTTGCGGATGAACTTGACAGTCTGGTGGAGTACCGACCGCGTGCTGTGTGGCTGGGCAAGTGTCTTCCTCAGCGTCCCTGCTTCCTCAGCAAACTTGAGTCACGCAGCAGAACTCCTTTCTTTATGCACCTCTCCTTCCCTTTCCATGTAAATTCCTTCCTTTTACCATGATAATAGAACTCACACACTGTAACAGAACTTCATCATGTCCAGAGCCTAACTTTAAGGCAGAAATTATGACATTAATTTCAACATTACTTCCATCGCCTGACATCATTTTTATCTTAGCAGATTTTTGAAAGAATGGAGAGGGAACAGCAATGTATCAGATACTGACCACGAGCTACAACCAGGCTTTGGACTATATTACTGACATTTCATTGAATCTTTATAACAACCACGCGAATAAGCAAGTCCCATGTTACAGGTGAGGAAACAGGTTTAGGCTGGTTAAGTGGTTCACTCAAGGTTACTCGGCTAAAACACAGCACAGCCAGGATTCAAAGCCAGGTCTTATCTGTATCCACTTCTGCTTCCATTACTTCACCTGCACACCTCTCAGGACTGGCATTGTGTGCATTTACCCAAGACTGAGTATCTGGTGGGCCAGGTATTGCATGAGACCCTGGGCTGCAAAGAATGAATATTTGCACATACAAAAAGTACAGCTAGGAAACCATCTTCAGCCTCTTTAAACAGCTCACCTCAAGGTTCACCCAATGCTAGGTTCTATGATCCCACTCTCTCTTGCAGCAATTTCAACACTTTTCCTTTAGTGTGAGAATAAATCAGACCTCTGATTTCTAAATGTGTGACACACAGTCAGGGTTGTACATTACAAAGTGAAGAAAGAAACAGTCTTTAACGTTATATGCATGATGAAATCTATTTCTTGTTGATGGAAATTTGCCCTGACTCATTTAAACGATGTTGACAGTTTTACTTGAGTCTCATGTAGACCGAGTATATGCACATATGAAAGTATCACACCCACTATGCAATTATTTATTTACCTACTTGACCGTGGACAGAAAGGGCAAAAACTAATATATTCATCCCTATACCCCCTGTTCCTAGTCCAAGGCATGGCACCTTTTAGACCTGAAATCAATGTCAGCTGAATGATGAATCAGAATACCTTGAGTCTGATGAGCAGACATATTTGCAGACAAAGATGTTTAAACGTAAAGGATGAAGATTCTCCTATGAGATTTCTTCCCAACCAAATAAGGTGTTGAAATCATGGTACCTAATTCCCAGAGGAATTCAAGAAGCAACTCAACATTCCTGCTAACATTCTAGAATCCTGAAGCTGGATGTTAATTACTTTCCCAGGAAACCAGAACTGAGGCAAACGGTGGATGTCAGCACCACACTTCACAACCAGATCCTGCCATTTTCTCAATGAAAGATGTGTCTGTAAGGGCAACCGGAATATACCTATTTTAATCTTGTTTTGAAAATGCGAATGCTTCTCACATTATAAATTAGATTCTTTGTTCTTTGAAAGCATCACAAAAGGCACTCGGAATTATAGTGTCAGCAGGACTAAAGTTCTCCATGCTTATTTAAAATAACTCTCCTGTTTTATTTGGTAAGAATTACTAATATGTGAACACAGCAGAATTTCAACAAGGATACGGCTCCATCCCCCAAAGGAAATGCAGGCAAGGGCCTGGTTTCATGGTGCTTTTGAGACCTCTACAGTCCTGCACACATTAAGAGTTCAAAGAGCGTAGCCATCGTGAGATACGAGGCACTGAATCAACAGATTTACAAATACTTTAAATTCACAGTTTTTTTTCCTGAATGACTTTCCTAAATGAAAATTTAATGAGGGGGAAAAAAACACTACAGAATTACCATGACCCTGAGGCCACAAGACTTCCTTTACTTAAGAACCACTGGAAAAAAAAAAAACACAGAAACATTTGTGAACCACAAGTTCCAATAGTTTCTTCACTTCAGAATGAGACAATGTACAGCAGTTGCTGTCAATGCCCCTCTCACCCCTCCTCAGCACTTTCTCCCAGCACCTGCCAAAGGTGGCCTTCTGCAAACAAATACCTTTGGCAAACACCCCCATTTCTGTCTAAGGGATTTCTCTGAGAGGTAATACCCCTGGGATCAGCCCTGAGCCAATGATGGATGGAGTCTGAGGATAATTCTGCACTGTTGTACATTGCATTACAGGGGCCCCTGGGGGGGCCAGTGTTAATTAACCCCCATGGTGACCTGCTTGATGATAAATGCATCCTTACAGTCTGCATTCTCTTTCGTGTCTTATTTCCCCACTTGCTCCAATTTTACTTATTTTTCCAATTTTTCTCAGAATTACCTCCTAAATCATGCATTCTCAGTAGCGCTGGGTATTGCCTTCAAGGGGGCAAAGTTGGTTGTTGGAGGGTGGGGTTGGGAAAAAAATCTTTTTTTATATATGGAGCCCAGACATAAATACAGTACATACAGGATACACAGTATATCTGTGGTATTAAAACATCATGGGTGGGAGCAATCAGGGAAAAAAGTGTCTAAAAAGACTCCTCAGCGGGGAGATATTGCAAACCAGATTGCACGACTGTGCATTAAATAAACCACTTGCACTGAGCACCTTGCCTCAGGGAGCTTCTGGAGGGACACAAAGTAAGATGCAGTGGTAGCCTCCCCTGAGTGTATCATGAATTCATTCATTAAATCCTTTCGATGTAGGGCAGGGAATATTAGGGCCATTTATCAGATGAAACACTGGGGCTCTTACGAGTACGATGACCTGTTGGAGACAACAGAGCAAACTAGCCCAGGACTCAGGATGAGCGCTTGGGTCTCCTAGGGGCTGGACTCTCAGCCACACCTTAGAAAAAACATGAAGAGCGTTTAGCCCAACGTGGCACAGGGAAATAACTCTATAAATATCAGTGACTGTTATTAATGAAAACAGATCAGGTTTCCATGAATGGGCCAGCTGATGGTGCTGCCCCACAGGTGACAGAATAATAACCCAAATGTATAAAAACATTAGTTATCACGGATATGCTGGTTTTGAATGCCCCAACTTAATGTTGGACTCAAGGGAGATCAGAGAGCATTTTATATGACTCTTGGTAGAGGGCTGGATTTGGGGGGTAGGGTGGAGAAAAGAGGGTCAAGGGACAAGGAATTTCAACAGGAAGAGAAACCCTCCTTGGCCAGAGGCCGACTGGGGCCTGTGGATGGACGCCTGGATAGCCTGCACTTGGCTTTGCTCTTTCTGCTGCTTATTTGATCCAGACCCCGAGACAAGGCAACCCAGAACAGTCATGCTGTTGGTAAGACTGCTCCACTGGTACACAGCCATTGGAAGCCCACGAGGGAAAGCTGATGTGGCTGAATGGAAGCCAGGCTTGGAAGAAGAAGACCTGAGTTCAAGTCCTCCCTTTGCCATCAAAGTGACCTCAGGCAACTTTCTCACTGCCCTGGGCCTCCGTTACCTCTTCTCTACAGTTCTAACGGTCTCTGATCTTTGTAATCTGCCAAGTGGCTCTCTCCCGGTTTGTAAATCCCTTAAACCGCTGTTTAGCTTGATTAGACTTGCTGGTGCCTAAGGTTTCATTTTTCCGGACTGGCCTCACTAGGTGGAGAAACATCCGAAACTGATATACGTGGGGGGAGATAAAGCCGGAGCTGGGGTTTTAGGAACGGGCAGGAGTAGGGAGATCCATAGTGTGATAGGACTGAGTGATTTTCCATTAGTACAGATGGCCTGGACCGGAAGAACATATTCCCTCGGCTCAATATTTTCAAGTCATGTTGGATGATATTTCACCCCATCCCCTACAAAAGACATCCATAAAGGTAGAGATGGACTTGAACTGCTGTGGCAGGTTTACAGAAAATCTAATGGCAAAGAAACTCCATGGACAGGCTCCTCAGATACAACATTGGCTTAGCTAGAAAAAACAGATGTGGCGAATTTGTAAGAAGGGCCCTGCTGTAACAGCCATTTGGATAATACTTCTAAAGCAAATGTCCTGGTAGCACTGCCCAAGAGGGAATAGAATAAACTACAAAATGATGTAAAAATGTTGGTTATTATTGATAGCTTGGTTTTATATGCCCCAACTCAGCTGTTATACTCTTACAGGGTCCAAAGGATTTTACGTCTCTTGAAGGAGGGGAGGGTGAAGAAGAGGAAAAGGCGATCCTGAGGAAACCTTGAAGTCTTCAGCAGGACAGAAGCCCACCTCGGGAGGAAGCCAAGCAGAGCCCACGTACAGGATGCCCCATGAGCCAACTGCATCAGTACTTACTCCTGTTCTTCATAAACTACATGCAAGAAGCAATCTTGCTCCCGAGTTATAACCCAATCTGTTCTCTTAAGAAAACATTTCAAACAAAATCCTCTATCCCTTCTGTGGCAGAATGAAAAGTCCCATCCAACAAGGGTACAATTGGATGGGATCTGGTTTGCATCCTATGAAGCCTGCCAAACTAGAGGTGACCTGAAACCTCGGTATTGACTGCAGTCTTGTCATCTTTGACTGTTGTCTTGTCATCTCCAAACCTCTTTCTCTTCATTCTCCTGAAAGGCGATCAACCTAGGGAAGCCAACATCCCTGTAGCACAGGTACTAAGGCATACCGTTAATGCGTTCCCGATTAAAATACCCAGTGATGTTCAGGTGATGCAACACAGACAGAAACGTGGCAAATCTGTCCCTGGGCAAATGCCCAAACCCAAAACCCAACTGTGGGACCTGTCTGCTCCTCATACAGCTTTCGGACAATGTTACCTCAGAATGCCGCTCCCTGTGTGCTTTCCAAAGTGCTTCCTCACATGCTGCCTCATGGGATTCTTCATCAATCCTACACGTAAGTATTTGCAGACTGTGAGACAAGGGAAGTGTTTGAATCACACATCTTCAAGCAACTTACCCAATGCATTTCTGACAAACTCACAGCCATCTCCAGTCATCCCACACCAGAACCACGTACCACAGTGTCTAAAATGACTTTTAGTCAATCCAACTTTGAAGACCTTTCCCATGCTTCCCTTCACACTGCTCTGTGGTCCAAAGATGCACCAAATCTTGTTTTCATCAATGTCAAAACTTCGAAACCCAAGCCAAAAAGAGAAAGAGAGCAGGACCTTGATTCTCTGGAAAAGACCATAGGGGCACACTTGATTTAGGAACCTTTTAAACATTGATGGAATCTTTTTAAATGAATACAGATGAAAGGGGGAACCTCCAAATAGTGCAAGAATAATAATTCAGTGTTCTGAATTATTAGTCCTCCTAGTAGGAGGGGGAGATGAGTCGTCAACGGGACTGTCAGTAAATTCCTCCATCTTCTCCCCACTGCTTACACCTCCTTTGCAGAAGTCTCCCTTAACAAAGGAGACAACAGTGCCTTCCCCATTCTGCATGCCTGTGTTCCTCATTTGCATGCTATTGCTGCATTTGCTAGGCTGTTTACATTTAGTCGTTTCCAGTCTCCACCTCCACAGGGAAAGAATTAGGTATGGCTCGTCTCCCTCAACATCCTGGCACGAAGCTTGGCATTTGAGTCAGTACGTGTGGCCTTGAAATGAATAACCTTAGCATGCTAAACTGCACCTTTCCCATCACCTGGACAAAGCACAGGGAACTATACTCAATATTTTGTAATAACCTATAAGGGAGAAGAAACTGAAAAGGAATATATATATACATATATATGTATAACCAAATCACTTTGTTGTACACCTGAAACTAACACAACATTGTAAATCAACTATACTCAATAAATTTTCTTTAATTAAAAAAGTTTTTAAATTAAAACAAAAAAAAAAAACTCAAGGTGGAGAGGAATTTTGAGGCACGGTCTATACAGAATCCGTGAATCTAAGAAAGCCCGTTCAGCTCAGCCAATGGTTTTCAGGCCTGGCTTCATATTAGAATCACTTAACAATGATGCCTGGACCCCACAGAGCAATGGTATCTATTTCTGGGGTGAGGCCTTCATCTGTATGTGCTCTGTGCTGTTTGTGTGTGTTTGGTCTTCTTTTTTTTTTTTAAGTATTTTTAACTTTTTATTTTAAAATGTTTTTAATTAGAAGGGTAATATAATCCACACATATATAAGCCTTGCCTAGATTTTCCAAGTGTTAATATTTTTGCCATGGTTTCTTCCTTCTCCCTCTTCCCCGTGTATGTATTGTGTACACATACACACACACTTACAGAGTCTGTATGTGTGCTGAACCACTTGAAGGTAAGTTGCAGATACCATGACACTTCACCACTAAATATTACAGCAAAAAAAAAGAACCTTCATCTACATAACCAAAATGCAATTATCATACTCAAGAAGTTAAATTTGGATATATATTGTCATCTCATATGGAATCCCTGTTCAAATTTTCTTAATTGTCCCTATAAGAATATCTTTGATTGTTATTATTTAACTCAGGATCCAGTCAAGAATCATGAATTGCATTGGTTTGTTTGTGTTTTTTCCAGCTGTATTGACATGTAATTGACATATAACATTGCACAAGCTTAAGGTACATGATGTGGTGATTAAATATGCATATATATTATAAGGTTCATAAACACATCCAACACCTCATATAGTTGATTTTTTTTTTTTGGTGAGAATTTTTAGGATCTGCTCTCTTAGCAGCTTTCAATTATACAACAGAGTTATTTTTAACTATAGTCACCATGCTGTACATTAGATCCCCAGAACCTATTCATCTTATAACTGGAAGTTTGTACCCCCTGACCAACTTCATACATTTCCTGCACCTCCCAGCCCCTGGCAACCACCAATCTGATCTCTGGTCCTGAGTTCGATTTTTTTAGATTCCTGTATAAGTGACATAATATAGTACTGTGTCTCTCTGACTTATTTCTCTTAGCATAATGCCCTCAAGGTTCATCCATGTTGTTGCAAATAGCATGATTTGCTTCTTTTCTATGGCTGGAAAAGATTCCATTTTTTACATATATATACCACATTTTCTTCATCCATTCATCCAACAATGGACACTCAGGCTGTTTCCAAATCTAGTCTATTGTAAATAATACAGCAATGAACACGGGACTGCAAATAGCTCTTTAAGATACTGATTTCATCTCCTCTGGATATATATCCAGAGCTGGGATGGCTGGACCACATGGCAGTTCTATTTTTAATTTTTTGAGGGACCTCCATACTGTTTTCCCACAGTGGCTGCACCAGTTTACATTCCCACCAACAGTGCATAAGGGATCCCTTTTCTCCACATCCTTGCCAGCACTCGTTGTTTCCTGTCTTTTTGATGACGGCCACTCTGACAGGTGTGAGGTGGTATCTCGTTGTGGTTTTATTTTGCATTTCCCTGATGATTAGTGGTGCTGAGCACCTTTTCATGCGTCTGTCGGCCATTTGTACATCTTCTTGGAAAAATATCTATTCAGATCCTTTGCCCATTTTTTAATCAGATTATTTGCTTTCTTGTTACTGAGTTGCATGAATTCTTTATATATTTTGGATATTAACCCCTCATCAAATACATGGTTGCAAATATTTTCTCCCCTACCATAGTTGCCTTTTCATTTGACTGATCGCTTCTTTTGTGGTGCAGAAGTTTGATGCAGTCCCACTTGTCGATTCTCAAGTATTGCACTTGGTTGTCATGTGCCTTTAGCCTCCTTTAACTGAAACAGTTATCCTCATCTTTGTTTGTTTTCATGACATGCACCCTTTGAAAGAGACCACGCCAGATATCTTGCAGGATGTCCCACCATTCGACTTTGACTTTGTTATTTCTTCATGATTAGATTCAGGTCATTTTAGGCACGACTGCAGGTATGTTGTAAATTTCCACTGAACTATTCAGGAGGAAGGTAGGGTCAGTTCGCCTCATTATAGAGAAGCTGGGTGGCTTTGGTTCAGGTGGAGTCTGCCAGATTTCTCTTAAGGTGCCTTCTTGCCTAGGTGATTCACATGTGTATCAAAGTCTGAGAAGCCTTACTCCAAGTGTGGTCTGCAGACCAGCAGCACTGGTTTCCCCTGGGAACTTTCCAGAAATGCAGCTCTAAAGCGCCTCACCCTGGAAGGGAGAGTTTCCGTCCCTCTCTGTTACTCTTCTGATACGTTGTCTTCTATAGAGGAGAACCATGACATGGTGAAGAGAGCACCACCTTGTGGGTGGAGGACTCCTGCGTGATCCAAGCTCCACCACCAAAGTAGTTTCAAGAGCCTGGGCAAATCTCAGCATCTGTCATTCATTTATAAAAGAGAGACACTGGGTACCCTCCATTCTAGCATGAAGGGCCACGTGATGTTAGCCCATTTCCTAGAAAGTGAATATGGGGCACCTGTGGTCACTGTCATTCCCAGCGTATAGCCTCACTGCTGCGCAGAGATCTGATGTTCAACCGTCACCTGACCTCTTCATTCTGCTTGAACAGCTTGAAAATGTCATAAGAAAGAAGGCCAGGAAGAAGTCAGGAAGTTCATAAAATGAGAAGAAAAATCAAATGAGATTATTAGAAAGGGGAGGGGGCATGGATTTTATGAGGGGGGTACAAGAAGAAGGCAGATTAAATACGGTTGAGAGGGGAAGCAAAAATGAAACAATATTTACTAAGTCTACAATGTGCTGGTGGAGGTCATGGAGAGGTCGTGGTGGAGGTCATGGAGAGGTCGTGACCGCTGGTAGACCTGTGAGCTGGCTCCTTATCCCTCCGGTGCTGGGCATGTACTCTGCCCACTGTTCCCACAGCGGGAGCTGTTTTCAAGGGTGCAGCCTTGAGTGAGCATATGTTGTTGAGACCACCTGGATAGTGTTACTGAACCCCATGAAGGCCTCTATATAAACTTTTAAGATGCTGGCAGTTGGGGGTGGAGATCTACCTGTCTTGCTGCCCAAGACAAGCCTCGTATGTAAGTTCTCTGCTTCTTAAACCAGGCTACCCATCCAGAGTGGCCTGCCTCTTTCTTCGGTCTCTCCTTGCCCTCCATGTACCCGACCAATTTCAGATTTCACCTGGGGAACCCCTGAGGTTGCGAATCAACACAATGCAATGTTCAGGTGTTTAATATCATCACCTTGATTAAACGTCACAACAATCCTGGGGGTGTAGGTATTATTATCTCCATATCATAAATAAACTGAACTCCAGGGAAGTTGAACAAATTGCTCCAGGTCACAAAGCAAGGAAATAGCAAAGTTGGATTAAACCCAGGTCTGACTCCAAAGACCATGCTCTTACCACTGAGAAAGCATGACACAATACAGATCACCTCACACCTGTCAGAATGGCTATTATTTCAAACAAACAAACAAAGAAAACGACACCCTAAGTGTTGGTGAGGATACAGAGAAGCTGCAAGCCTTAGACATTTTTGGTGAAAATGCAAAATGGCACAGCTGGAAAACAGTATGGAAGGTCCTCAAAAATTAAAAATAAAACTACCATGTGATCCAGCAATCCCACTTCTGAGTATCTCCTCAAAATATTATTATCAGGGGATCAAAGAGCTATTAGCACCTCCATGTTCACTGAAGTACTATTCACATGAGCCCAGAGGTGGAAAACAACCTAAATGTCCATCAACAGATGAATGGATAAAGAAAATAGAATACTACTCAGTCTTAAGAAGGAAATTCTGCAGTACGTGGCAACACAGATGAACCTTGAGGACATTATGCTAAGTGAAATAAGCCAATCACAGAAAGACAAACGTTGCAGGAGTCTACTTATATGAGGCATCTGAGACAGTCAAATCCATAGAGTCAGAGAGTAAAATGGTGGTTTCCCAGGGCTGGAGGGAGGAGAAAGAGGGAGTTACTAACCAACAGGCATAAAGTTTCAGTTAAGCAAGAGGAGAGATCAGCTGTACAACTCTGTGCCTACAGTCAACAGTAACACACTTAAGGATCTGTTGAGGGTAGGTTTCCTGTTAAGTGTTCTTGCCACAGTAAAATAAAAATTATTTAAAAACGAATGAGAGCTTTTCAAAATCCTTGGTTTGCAATAATGAGAAGGAAACCCGCAAAACTGAGGAAAAGAATGCAAAGAGGAAATCAGTGGGGTAAGAAAAAAAGTGAGGATGAACGGAGATGGTTAAGAAGACAAACATCTAGTGGGAAATGAGAAAGAATACGATACATGGGGGCAGAAAAGGAAGAGAATGGGATGAATAGAGTCAGAGAACAGAATAGCTGAGAGAACTGAGTCCAGCAGTCCATCCCTTCTGTAATGAATTACAAGTTGTAGCACTGGCTGAGATGCAGTTCAAGGGATTCCTCACGCCTAGGCCGGGAAGTTGACCAGATGGCCAAACTCCGAGATTTCTGCTAATATTAATGTTAGTATTAGATGATATTGAATATTATTAAGATATTATTAGAGGGAGGGGATATAGGTATACATATAGCTGATTCACTTCGTCGTACCACAGAAACTAACACAACATTGTAAAGCAACTATACCCCAATAAAAGAAAGACATTATTAGAATACATGTTCTATTGGGGCAGAGATCAGACTGTTTTGTTTTGCTTGGTTTTGTTTACTGCTATAATGCCAATGTCTAGAAGAGTGCCAGGCGCAGCGAAGGCATTTCTATTGACTAACATCGACAACACAAAGTTCTATCTATTATTGAGCACTTCTTCTATGTAAGGTGCTCTTAGCTCCACAAGAGTCTATATTGAGAACATTTTTTAGACTAAGAAACTGAAACTCAGAGATCCAGCAACTTGCCCAGGAACATACTGGCCGTAAGAGGCAAAGCAAGTTTGGGAAATCAAATTTCTCTTACTTCAAAGACTTGCTAAGACTCTACTTTCCTAAGGGGTCTCAGTGAGAGGCCAGTGTCTCTCCTCCACCTTGAGGGCTGTAGCTCCTTTAGTCAATATGCTAGGTCCACCAGCCAGGCCCTTCACCTTCCAGAGCAGCTGCTGGGTCCTTGCGCCCCACCTCTCAGCCTTGCCTGCCCCATGTCCCAGGGGCCAGTCCACCTGAGAATGCAATCAGTGTGCATCTCTTGTGATCATTTCCCGTTGGCGGGTCAACAGGTGATCAACTGATCATAGCCAACTGGCCACGGAGAGGTGGTCAGGGTAGTGGGATGCTTGTATGGTTGCCAGTCCAGCAATAATGCCAAGATGAAGCCAGCATCTTCCCACTAACAGGCTAGGAAGGCGGAGTCCCCAGACAGCCTCAGGACAGCCACAGCGGCAGGTGTGTATGACGTTTAAGGAGACCCTATTTCAGAATCAACTAGTAAACACTTCGTGCCTAATACTGGGCTAATTTCATTCATATACACTACTTTTTTTAAGCCTAAAAACCACCCTGTGATGGGTGTTTATCACCCTCAACTTACAGATCTTCCCCAGCTCGGCTCATGCAAAGTCAAAGAGACTGAAGGCAGAGTCCAGATGTGAACTTCAAGTCCAGCCCCTTTTCTACAGCATCAGAATCCTTTTCAGCCATGCAGCTAAAGATACAGAGAAGTGATCAGCCTTACCGGGGTCACAGCGTGGTCTCCCACCTCTCCCCTATTGTCCACCGTGAGACTTCTGAGAGCTATTCTCATCATTAACGTTCCGTAAAGCTGACTACTTATTACTGTTCTGAGAACAGGAAAACCACGCAGAACAAAGTCTGGGTGAACCTGAGAGTATGCGTTCACTCATCCATTCAGCAAACGCTTACTGGGTGACTGCCGTGAGCCCAGAAGCCTGCTGGGGACTGAGGTGGCTAAGACACAACACAGCCCTTCCTCAAAGTCGTTCTCAGTTCTGCCAGGGGAGGTGAGCAAACAGGTCAGTCCAGTGCAAAATCCTATGCTTGGGGATGCTGCTGAGGAGGGGCAATTCTAGCTCAGCTGGAGGGTCGGGGAAAAACCTTCCAGAGGAGGTGACATGAGAACTCGGCCAAGGTGAAAGTGAGTAGCCAGGAGAAAGCAAGGGATGGGCATTTAAGGCAAAGGGAGCAGGGGCGGTGGGCTGGGGGCGGACGGGTGCGGTCTTTGATTCTCACATTTGCTGTATCCTGCCTTTGGGAGAGAAGGAAAAAAATCACATCTCATGGGTCCGGTTCATTTTTTTTTAAAAAAAAGCGTGCACTAGCCTGGGAGCCCACGGTCAGCCCAAATTCCTGGCCTGCCTTCTGTCATTAACCACAGCCCAGAATAGGATAATGGCTGCTTTGAAGCACGAATTTCAGTGCTTGCAAAATCCTGAATCATCAATGAAAGGTATGGTTTTGTTCACTTGACCAGACTTCCTCCCAGCTGGAGGAAGGATGTACAGTGCCTCCACTAACCAGGTATGCTTCAGTATCAGGAGCTCAAACCCAGCCCAATGGGTTTTCCTGTCTAACGCCCCATTAATCAGAATCCCAATACCACCGCCACCCCAGGCCATGTCCCGTTTCCCTAACACTGTGGTTCCCTGGGTTCTGAGCAGCCCCTGCTTTGATTCCAAACTCCATTCCCAGCCATTTGCCAGCTGTGAGCTATGAAGGGGAGGCAGAGGCGGGACTAAGAGTCCTCTTACCAATGGGTGAGGGGCATCCAGGGACGCCTGGTAAAATACCCAGAGTCCCGCAGTTGTTGGCAGAGGGTCAGAACTGGAATCCGGGCTCACAAACAAGTGATGACCCACTGCATTCATATGTGAGCTCCAGCTATGCGATCCTGGACAAGTGGTGCTATCTGTTTTAGTTTTCATATCTTCACCTATCAAATGTAGGGAACAATTCCCACATCATAGCATCATGGTGAGAATGAAATGAAATAAATGATTTGCATGTGTGAAAGTGCCTTTCTCCTCCCATAGTTTGAAATTTTCCTGGGTCCTCTCTGGGAAACTGAGGCTACATACAGATTTTGGCATTCCCAAACCTGATTCCAGGTGATGGAATAATTCTAGAGAAGGATAACATTGAGGCCTTACCTATCCCTTCCCCAGACTGGTCAAGACAGGGCTGGAGCGCTGGCTGGGAAAGGCGGGAGGAGAAGAAAGAGGGAGCCCACAAACTCCAGTAGGACCCCAGGTTCGGAAGTCAGCCAACACGTACTGAACACCATTTACGTGCAAAAGGACATGTGAGGCTGTGCATGCTTGTGTGCACTCAAATAATTCGTGTGCCTTTTTTATTATCGCATATTCCAGTATTATCTTCAGTTCAATTGAACTAAATACAGCACTAGAGACAGAGACGAATATCTTTCAATCCCTTTTTGCCACCTGAAGAAAGCAAATGGAAGAGCAACAATTGCTAACCCTTCTGTCCATTCACTAACGCCTGCAAATACACGCAGACATGAATGCCAAAGGCTGGACAGCCCCCCTCCACCCCACCGCCCAAAACCCATGTTCCTGGCTGCATGTCCTTAGTTCCTCAGTTTCCGGAAGGCGCCCTTTCCAGGCGTCGGTAACCTCTCTGATGAAACCTGTTGCCAAGCCTGAGGTCCTGTGCAGACGCCTCCACCTGGCGGCCAAAGCTGGAAAAGCCTTTCCAACCAAGGAAGATTGGCAGGTAGTGTTTAACTCCAAGGCTCCCCGAACTCCTTCCCACCACGTAGGTCATGGGTCAATTGGAGAAGGACAGAGAGGAATATCCATTGCTAAAGGCACAAGAAGGGTCAAGGTCTTGGCCGATTCCCCGCCAAAACCCTGGTAACGGTACAGCCTCCTAAGAAGCAGCCATCAGGATGACTAAGCCACAGACAGGAAGAAAGGGGTACCTGGTGCGTGCTGCCAGCTGTGATTTCCCCTCCTGGAGAGGAGCCACCACTACCATCTTCGCCCTCTCCCCCAATACAGCAGGATTTTCTAGCCAGAGTGTCAGGAGTAGAAGTTCCATCATCCTTCCCACCACGCATTTACATCCTGACTAGAAGGGGACTCTCTCCAGGGGGCAAACCTTCAGCCCAGGCCCCTTCACACTCCCGCTGCCCTTGCCCAGTCAAAGCAAGAGAAAAGCAAGCAGTTCAGGGGATATTAAGACCAAATTATGGAGATGTTTCATCCAAAATTATCCCTGGCCCCCACCTACTGGCACTGTTAAGCCCTCACCCGTCAGTCTAGACTTAGAGCCTGAGAATCACAATCAATCTCCCCCCCATCCCTCTCTCTCTCATTAACTTCCCTAAAAAGAATCCCAAAACATGCATTTTGGCCAGTCCAAGTCCCCAACTGGAGCAAACCACGTTCCTTTCCATACGAGAATGGAGCCTTAAGAAGGTAGCACAAGCAACGCCATCGACACCCGCGCTCAAACACACACACACACACGCACACGCACACGCACACCCCACTGTGGGCAATGTACCACTCCCATCCCCAACTCCAGGATGTATCATTTAAAGTCAGCAGCGACCCCAAATAGAAGGGACCCACCCCGAGCAGAGCCTCAGAGCGCATGGGAAGATCCGCTTTATCCCGTTCGACCTCCTCGTTAATTAGAAAAACCACAGAATTCTTTTAAGCTTGGATACCAACATCCGGAGACGGTGCCATAACTGCGCACCCGCGCGCACACACACAGGCCAAAGCGGTCTCCAAATCAGCTGAGGAGCCACGCTTGGATCTTTCAAGCCCTGGTGTCCAACCCCCAGAGAGTGGTTCACAGACCCACACACACACCTACACAGCACAGGGCAGGCTGGTCTCCAATTCGGCGGACGGGCGCCCCTGGACTTTGAAGCCTCAGAGCCGTCCCCAGCTCCAGCCCACCGCCCCCCCCCCGAACCCCCAGCCACACGCCGCCTCCGAGGGGCGCCCCGAGCGGCCCGGTACTCACACGAGAGCGTGGTAGAGCAGCGCCCAGCCCCGCGGTCTCTCGAGGGCGTCGTAGATCAAAGTTTGGATGCGTCGGTACTTGGCGTTGTTCCTCTTGACAGGGCGGCTCAGGGGGGTCTTGGCCAGGAGCCCGATGCCCTGCGGGGTCCTCCGCAGCCCCTCGTCGCGGCCGCCGCCCTCCAGCAGCAGGGTCCCGTCTTTGTCAGCTCCGGCCCCGAGCGCCAAGGTGACTTGCTCCACGTCGCCCGGCGCCAGCCCCACTTTCCGCTCTTCGTCGCCCGCCGCCGCCGCCGCGTCCCCTCCGGCCGGGTTAGGGGCCCCGCCGCCGCCGCCGTCGCCCCCGTCGCCGCCGCCGCCAGCCGCCCCCGCCGCCCTGCGCGCCTTGAGCCCCATCGGCCTCGCCCCCGCCGGCCGCTTCGCCTTCTCCGCAGCTGCTCCGGGAAGAAGGGGCGCTCGGGGTGCGTGGAAGAGGCGGCGGCGGCGGCGGCGAGCCCGGGAACTCCAATGCCATGATCCGCGCGCCCCTCCCCACCCCCCCCTCCAAAAGCAGGCTAAGGCGGGGCCCCGGGGGGCAGGGGGGAGGGGTCACATCCCGCGCGGGTCAGCCGCGGGACACCGGGGGGCGCGGGCCGCGGGCTGCGAGAGGCGGGCGAGGGCACGCGAGGCTGGCGCGGAGGCGCTAGGGCGCGCGGCGGCGGGAGCCCGGCACCGGCGCTCCGGGGCGGCGGCGGCGGCGGCGGCACCCGGGCCGGCGAGCCCGAGACAGCATCGCAGTTTATTTACAAGCCGGGTGCCAGCCGCCCTCCCGCCCGCCCGCCCGCCACACGCGCCGCCGCCTCCTCCCTCCTCCGCGCTCCTTCCCGCGCCACTCCCCCGTCCCGCCCCGCCCCGCCCCGCCCCGCTCGCCCGCCCGCTCGCTCGCTCGCCCGCCCGCCCGCTCGCTCCAGCCTCAGCCTCGCTCCAGCCGCAGCAGCGAGCGGGCGACCGCGCAGAGGCCGGAGCGCACGCTGCCTCCCTCCCGCCCGCGCCAGGGTGGGGCCGCATCGTCCCGCCCCTTCGCGGCCGAAGGCCCGGGCGGCGCCCCGCCCCTCCCCGTGGCCCGCGGAGAGCCAGTGAGCGCTGCTGCGGCCGCCGAGCCGGGCTGCACGCGCACCCGTGGGCGTTGGGGCTTACCCGCGGCGCGGCGCGCGGCGCGAAGAGGAGAAGCGGCTGGGGTCGTCGTCTCTTTTCCCGCGTTCGCCTGGGCCCTGCATCTTTACGTTTTCTCGTCACCTCCCAACCCAGCTTCTGGGCTTCGGAAGTAAAATCGAAGTTGCTGGGTTGGCCAAGGCCGAGCGCACCGCGAACCCACCCGCTTGGTGCTAGCAATGCTTGTGGCTCCCTAGTCCCTTTGGTTCATGGTTCGTGGTGGACAGTTCCGCCCTCACCTCCCGGCCCCTTGAATGGCACCTCCATCGACCAGAGTGAGCAGAGACCGAAGAAATAGGACAAGGGGAATCGGCTTCGCTCCTAACTTGTGCTCTAAGCAGGTCATTCCCTCTCTTGCCTGAGTTTCTGTTCATTCATTCAATCAGTGACTAAACCCACGTGAGTAAGAGAGGCGATGTTCTAGGACCAGGGCAGACGAGGTCCCTGCGCACAGAAAGCTTACATTCCTGAAAGGTGGAAGACAATAACGGAAAAACAAACATAACAGCATAGTTTCCTATATTGGTAATTAAACGAGGAAAGAAAATAGCGTCCTGTGCTACAAGCGGGGAACTTCTTTAAGTTGGTTGCTCCTGGAAGATCTCATTGTGGAGGTGACATTTGGAGGTGAGGTTTGATGGTAAGCTGGAAAAACTACGTAAATGTCCAGGAGAGCCTTCCAGGCAGCAGAACAGCAAGCGCAAAGGTGAAGAGCAGCTTCAGCTTACTGAGCTCCGAGGAGAGTAGAAGAAGGTGAGGCCTCAGTTGGGGGTTGGGGGGTGTAGATCTTGTTAATTCACTAGGGGTCGTGCCCTTTGAACCTAACTCCCCCCCTTCCTTCTACCATCGCCGCCAGCATTAGAGAAACGCTTCATTCCTGCTGCCCAGGCACCTGGTGCCTCCTTTATTTTTCACTCTCTCTCCTTTTGTCTGCTGGGGTGGAGGGGAGGGTGTGTAAGCAAGGCCAAGCCAAAGATCTATCCCTAGTGTGCAGAAAGGAGCCCCCAGAAGGCCTGCATGTGGAACGTGGCTCTGGATTTGCCTGGAGGAGTTGGCCAAGGAGAGTGAAAGAGAGTGAAGGGCAGGGGACTGGAGGACAGAGGAAATGGGGAAAGGGAGAAAGGATGGAGGAGGGGAGAAGAATTGGGGTGAGGAAGGAGGAGGGGGACCTGTATGAATGACTGTCAGAGGGAAGAACCTCAAAAATCTCAGCAGCAACAAGGGTGCAGTTTCAAGAAGGGAGTTAAGCTATGCTACAAAGCTGAAGTCCTTAAAATGGTGTTGCATTGGCACAAAAACTGCTTGGTGCAACAGAATCGGTTGCCCAGAAAGTGACTCTAATGTAAGAACTATATATAAAATAAGACATGAAAACTTATTCCTTGGTCAATGGGCTGCAGGATGGGTTTTGTGAAGGTTACATGAATTGGTATATGGAAACGTGACTCCCCGCACGGTGGGCCCCCAGTAAATGTTTACGAATAAATTAATGCTCAACAATTAGTTGGAACATGTTAGTAACCAGTCAGTGCAAACTCTGGGAAGGAGGAAAAGTATGGAGAAATGGAGTTGCCTGGACGAGAAAAGGTCCAAACAGAAGCTGGGCACCTGAAGCAGGCTCCCTAACATTTGTTAAGCCTCCACCCCACCAGAGCACCAACACATGCAGGTACTTTCTGTCCCAGCCCAATTCCAGCTACCTAGAACCACTCTGCCCTTCATATTTGAGCACCTTTTGTAAAGTTACCTTCCCCCACAATCCCTTGCTGTTTTATTCATTCATTACATTTATCACTGCCTAAAATGATCATATTTGCATTTTGTTTACTATTATCTTTCTAAACAAGCACAGGGGCTCAGCATCCTAGAAGAACACCTGTTCTATATAATAGTAAGCTCTCAGTACTTATTGCCAGCATGAAAGAATGATGAATAAATGAATGCAGAATGCAAAGACTCCAGAACAATGCCTGGTACCTAATGAAGCATTGGCTGTATGTTTGTGTATGAGATTTTTGTTTTTGTCTTTTACTATTATGAAAGTCTTTAATCTTAGGAAATCTGAATACTGTTGTAACTTCAGTAACATAGTGACAAAAACATTTTGACAGTACTTAAAAAGCCTCACTAGATAAGCTCAAAAGGGTACTAGTCAAGGACTACATAGAAAGAAGGCATAAGAAAAAATTCAATACTGTGCAATTAATCAAAAGTTCAGATTTCCAAAATGACAGTTTGGACCTCAGGCACGTGAGGAGGCTTCTGTCTTGATAAGATCCGCAGACTGTCAAATATTAACGTTTTAAGATCCAGCGCGGGGACTGTTCATGCCCCCCAAAAAGGGTGAAGAAAAGTCAATATCAAATTTGTAACTCTGATCCAGTTAAACCCAATGATAGGAAAACTGCCAGGGAGTTTGGAAATGGATTTGCTTCAATGGTTTTATAATCTGATGGAGAGTGTTGTTCAGATAGGGAGTTTGGAAATGTCACAAAAAACTGGGTGCCATTTGGGAGACTATGTAATCTCAACCCTCTTTAGCACATTTTCCTGCTAATGGAAATCAGATGTCTATATCCCACTGGAAGGAATCTTCTTTGAAGCCAAAATCCCAAAAGCCTCAGGTGTCAACTTGGTATTGGCACCAAGACAGAGTTCAGTGACAGAGTATCCTCAAGAGTCAGGCAGGGGCCATGGTGGAAACAACAGGGCATCCCCCTCCTGGCTTTGCATGCCAGCTCTGCACAACTTGTTATCTTGAAAACCCAGCCACTTCCTAGTTCTTAAATTTTCCTCTCGGGATCCCTCCTCTCTTCATTTGCTTTTGTTTTCGCCTCTCCTGGTGTTCATCTCACTGTACTTTAGGGCGAGTGAAGTCTTTCCCCTTTGCAGGCGGGGAGCCTTGCTGAGAATGAATAAGGAGAGAGAGAGAGACAGAGACAGAGAGACAGAGAGAGACAGAGAGAGAGAGACCAAAAGACCTCCTCTGAGCCTCAGTTTCCACCTTTGTAGATCATACGTCTTAGGGTTAGGCGTGTAGTGGCCAGATGAACAGAAATGTGCTTGTACGAGGTGATAATACTCCAGTGCTGGTTACTATTACTGTAATCAAATGAGCCAGGTAGTACCTCAGGTTCACAGGAACAGGCTAATGGGGACCCTACCTACCCTCTCTCCCTGCTCCCAAAACACAGTAAATAACTGTTTTAGACCATGTTTAAATTTGCTGTTAGTATTTGTTGCATAAGAAGTGCATATAGTTGTAGAGAAATTATGAAATATAAATCAGCAAAAAGGCAACGATAATAATTTGTCATCTTGTTACCCAGAAGTACCCTCTGCTAACATTCTGGCGGTGACTATTGCCAACGCTACTGCAGCAAAAACCAACGCTCAGCCCCCAGAATGGCACCTTCCCCCGGGTGTCCAGCCAGCCACCTGGTGGCAGGTTGATTACATTGGACCTTCCAACCGTGGGTGGAGGAGATGTGACCTCACTAGAACAGACATATCTCCTGGATACAGAATTGCCTCCCATGCCCATGATGTTTCTGCCAACATCACCCTCTATGGACTGAACATACTGTATTCACTATCGTAGAATCCCACATAAAACTGCTTCTGATCAGATCATGCATCCCCACCATGCTTGTTATAACTCTACCTCTGGGAGGAGCCAGTGAGACAGGTCTTTGCAGCTAAGGAGACACCCTTTGCTTTTTTGGAAGAGACAGCACAAGCTCCAATTTTGGGTCTGTAACAACCCAGGCCAAAAGGACATATATTTGGAAAGGAAGGATCCCACGCCTCCCCTGTATGTATTTTTGTTCTTGAAAACCCAACTACAGCAAATCCTCAAAGTTGCTGCCCTATTCCCTTCCTCCATGCCTTTGTTTGTCTTCCTTTTCCTAAACTTCAGACCACTCTACATGAGGGCTTCGTTGCAAGTGAGAAGCCTTCCTGGGAATGAAAAAGATGAGAGTGGCGGAAGGACACCCTTGCACCTGTGACCCAGAGGATGAGGGCAGCTTAAAGTATGGAATTTAGACCCGAACCCAAATGCGGGTCCTGGCTCTGTGCCTTTGAGCTTAGTGACCTTGACCTAGTTGCTGAACTCATATCTGACCTCAGTTTCCTCATCTGTAAAATGGTCTGATCACCATTCAGGGATCCATGATGAGGCAGAGCTGTGTAGCCTGTGATGTACTATGCACCTTACTCGAAGGTGTCTGGACACATGACTGTGGAAGGCAGCTCAAATCAGGCGTGATGGGGAATGAATGAGCCCCCAGCCACATGGCACTCACCTTCACCCCAGATGGCAATAACTAAAGGGCTTAGCTTTGGTTGTTCTCAGTGGGAAAACAGTGCCTTGCCTTTGCCATTCTTACATTAACCTTTAAATTTAATTTGCATGTTTCTTCGTGTCATTTTTCCTTTTTCTTTTAAATAATTATGTTGGGTAAAATAGTCAACTCATCCATCTAATGCATTCATTCATTCATCTTTCCAGTGAGCGTTTATTGATTGCCCGTTTCACGCGTCACTCTCTATCTGTGGGAAACAGGAGGAAAAAAGAAAAGAAAGGTGAGTAATGAATTCCATGTTTAGTTGAAAAGATGAGATAAACAATGTAAGACAATTTAGTCATCTCTGTAGCATCGTGCATTTCAATGACCTGGATCATCACAGACGCTCATCAACATCATTTACATTTATCAGGTGCTCACTATACGCCTGGCACTGGGCGAAGTGCTTTACGTGGTTTATCTCACTTAATCCCAGCAACAAAGTTAGGAGAGAGGCATAATGGTTATTGTTCTCTACTAACCATGATGAAATGACACTTAAAGAGGTTAAGTACCCTGCTCAAGGTTACACGGCAAAAAATGGGGGTCCCAAGATTCAAGTTATCTAGAGTCTATACTTTCAACCCCTAAGTTGTATTACTTGCTGAGAATTCTGTGCCAAGTGGAAGCCTCAGCATATGCAAAGCCTTGGAGTCAAGACACAGCGTGGAGGGACTTCCCTGGCCGTCCAGTGGTTAAGACTTTGCCTCCCAATGCAGGGGGTGTGGGTTCGATACCTGGTCGGGGAGCTAAGATCCCATGTGCTGTGGTGTGGACCAACAGGAAAAAAAAAAAGACACAGCCTGAAGTTTCCGGGGCAAGAGGTTCAGTTGGCCGAGGCGAGCATAAATGAAGCAGGGGCCATTCAGGACAGGCTTGCCTAGGTACCAGGCTTATGAACTTGGGGACCACAAGGTGCTTTAAGCATAGACTGACGTGGTCCCAGGTGGTTGCAGAAAAGGCTTTGTGATGACTCTGGAGGAGAGGCTGGGATTGGGAGGAATTAATTCTATTAGAACAGTTACAAGACTGTTGGTGGAGCTCATCTGAGAGATGTTGCGGTCCAGACGGAAAGTGGGGGCAGATCCCGGAGAAGAGCGGGGGGAACGGCTGCAAGAAGTGTTTAGTGCAAAAGAGTTCTCAAGAATTGGTATCTGGGAAAAGACAGGGGCTGGGTCACTGGGTCACTTGGCATTTTAGAGGCAGAAGCAAACCCAGCTAACGTCCCAGCCTCCTTCCCTCCTGACTGTGGGTTTCCTGCTAAGCTAAGCCTCCCTCCTCTGGCTCCAGTAATTGACTCCCTGGGCAGTCTGTTCCTTTCTCTCCATCAAATTAAGCTCTTTCTCTTCGGGTCTTGATTGTTAAAACACCCTGTTTGCCCGTGCCATTTACATATTCCAATTACCCGCTGCCATTTCCCTTCTAATGAGCCCATGTACCTGCGTTCAAGAGCGTCTGGCCCAGAGCTTGTTCGTGCAGGAGGGCTGAGTGCTGTGGGCAGAGATGCTCTTCACAGTGTCTTCAGACAAGGAGTTCCGGGACCATTTCCCTACCTCCTTCTAGTCCTGATGGAGTAGACGGTTGTGTCTCATTACCCGCCCCCACCCCCCAGACGCCCAGATACTCCATTTACCTTAGTTGACAGAGAGAAGAGCTCCATGCCAACTGGAGAAGCGTTCCCGATTCTTACAGCCATCATAAAAGGCCCATTGTACCCTTAGTCACGTGCGCAGAGCCTGTTAAGTCCAAGGTCTTCCTAATTTCCATCACTGAACGTTTTGCAGAGGGGAAGCTGATGCCTGGGCGCTAAGGTGCTAGGAACTGGACGGAGGATTACGGGTAGCTGCACAATGATGCTGCATAGGGAGAACTCAGGCTTTTGAGACAGGCTGCTCTGGGCAGGAATTCTTTCTCTGAAAAATGCTAAGCATTTGACCCTGGGCAGATTAAAAAATCAGTCTCAGCCTTATCTGTAAAATAGGAATAATAATTACCTTGAAGGGACTTTTCAGGAGTCAGGGAGTTAATATTTGTAAACCTTTGGCACTTAGAGGCAATTAATACATATTAACTCATACGCTGAATATTAACATATTAATTACAATAATAACAATTATTATGATACCCAAATTAGAAGAGAACTTTTGGGTGTCAAGTCCAGTGTCGCCCCACACTTGGTGACAGTGACCCACATTTATGTTACAACCCAGTGCATGTAGTATAACGTACACATAACCAACCAAAGTGAATGAGGATACCTTCTGATATCTGCTATCCTATAGTTTATAAAATGCTGATCGCAAACGGTATTCGTCTGCTGGCAGTGCCAAAACAAAAGCCCACAGACTCACTGGCTGAAAGAACAGAAATTTAGGAAGTCCAAGATCAAGTTTTTGGCAGGGCTGGTTTCTTCTGGTGTCACCTCCACGGCTTACAGATGAGCTGCCTCCCTTCTGTGTCTTCATGCGGTCTTTTCTCCGTGTGTGCCCACTCCTAGTGTCTCTTTGTGTGTCCATTTCCCCTTCTTATAAGGACACCAGTCGTACTGGATTAAGGCCCATCCTAACAGCCTCATCTGCGCTTACTCACCTCCCTAAAGGCTCTGTCTCCCAATAGAGTTACATCAAGGTACTGGAGGTTAGGAGGCCAACATGTGAATTTTGGGGGGATACAATTCAGCTCAGAGCATGAGCCCACTACAGATATTTTACATTCCACTAAAGGGTCATGAACCTAGCTAATAAAATGTGAATCCTGATCAGTCTATAGCCAAGTCTTTTGGTCTCTACTTGACTGTCTCCAGCACATTGCCTTCCAAGAAGGAATCCCATTGTTGAATAACCAATATGCTCACCACTTAGTGCCCACTTGGCGGGAAGCCCTGTACTATTAGGCACCTTTCCTTCTTTACCTCGTTTAATTGTCACAGCTGCCCACTGAGGTAGGTTTTGCACAGTTGTATGTGGATTGCCCAAAGTCGGAGAACAATGGCTGAGCAAAGGTTCAGATTTTTCTCCAAATCTCAGAAGATGCTGTCCCCATAATTGGAAAGTTTTTCTTCGTGGTGAGATGAAGTTTTCCCGAGGTAATGTGAATGTAACGCAGGTGGTAAAATTCGGGTGTTTCATAGGACGGCAGTGATCGCTCAGGTTTTAGTGTCTGAAGACCTAGGTTTCAATCCCAGCCTTGGCACTTTCTGGCTATGTGGACTTGAGGAAGCTATGAAGGTTCTCTCGTGCTCAGCTTCCACTTCAGGAAAATGGAGTCGTTAGTAACATTTACCTCATGTGGTTATGGTGAGGTTCAAAGCTAAATACAGAGACCCCAAGAAATTGTTACATTGCAGATGGTTTTGGGGCCACATTCTTATTTCTGTTTGACCCATTATTAATCTCTTTGAGCCTAATTTTCCATTATTATTATTATTAATCCCACATTTATATTAAATATTATATCCATAATAAAAGCTTCCTAAGAAGACTATTGAAAGACTAGATAATCTAACACATGTAAGACATTGCATTATTTAGAACTTAATTGTGTCTTGACTTTTCTTTTGATGCTACAGATTGTGAAAAAATGAAAAGAATATCTTTCTTCCTCAAAGGAAGAACAGCCACTTAAAAAAAAATCTTGACTTAAGACTCCTTTTTAAATGGGTGTTAATTTGTAAATTTTCTGAGACCACACCAAACAGGCTTTGTGAGTGGAAGTCCTGGCCAGGGTTTGCAAATCCCTGTGTCAGTGGGGACCAGGCAGGTGACATAAAGCCGCGGAGTTTATGTAAAGTGTAGTACACAGCACCTAACACAAGAGGGAGCAATTCATAAGTGGGAGCGGCAAGTCTGATTGTGATGATGGTGTTGAAAAAAAAGAAGAGGAAGAACAAAAGAGTTAAGAGAGTGGGGAAGAGACTCTTGGGCCCCCAATTCTGGGGGAACAGTGTTCCCCCAATCTGCTTCCCATATCCTAGGCCTCATAAAGGGCCACACTTGGACACAGCCCTATTCTAGGGGGAAGATCCCTGCTCTCTGGTTTTGTACTTCCCACCCTGGTCTCAAGCTTGCTCTGTGGGTGATACCCCAAATGGTTGTCACACTGGAAACCCTCCTTCTTCATCTCTGTTTGTTTACCGTAAAGTATTTTTCCTATTAATTATTTGCGGCAAAATGAGAATAAAACAACACAAGAAAATAATCAATTAAATGTCATATACCATATATTGTTGGCATGTGGTATACTTATACTATAGCTGTTATCTTCTTTTAATTCAAAACAGTTCTCAAAATGCTTCACGTAAAACCAATGGTCAGGATAATGCGCTATGAGTATTCTGTCATTTTGTATCCCCCCAGGCATAGTTCTGTAAACCCAAAGGGCTAGACATACCTTATTTAAGAAAGATGTTTTTCAACTGTCTTTTAATATCGTCACAAGAGTCCCCCACCATTAGAAGATTGTGTCACTAAACCAAGCACCAGAGTGAGTTCATTTCCGAACTTGACCTTTGGCTGGCCAACCATATTTTCATTTACTTCTGGAAGAGGGGGTAGATAGTCACAACAGACCTCTGTATGTAAAAGACTCTTGTTCCTGTGTGTTTACACAGTGCCTCTGTGTCCAGATGTTTTGCATCTCTTAACACAACCTGATATGGACTGATTACTGCTCAGGAAATATTCACCCTCCCACACCCATGGGAGGACGATACATCTCACTAATGTTGTGCTTGTTCCCATAACTTGCTTTGCCCAGTGGAATATGGGCAGAAGTAAAAATGCACCATGTTCAGGCCTAGACCTTAAGAGGCATCACATGGTTGTGCTTGCTTCTCTGACAGCCCTGACCCCTCCTCTGTGAGAAGAACATGCCCCAGGAAGCTGCTGGTCCCTACAGCCTGGGCCCCAGAATGAGACATGTTGGGCAGAGACACCCCACCACCTCTTGACCTGTGAACAGATGAATAAATGCTTATGACCAAAAGCTATGAAAATTTCAGTGATTTTCTGTATCAGGAAAAATTGGAAGTCAACAAAAGTGATTATTTGGTGTCCTTTCGGCAGAGTGCTGTAATCCCTACAGGGACGCTCTGATCTATAGGTATCTGTACCTTTGCTATTTTGAAACTCTGCAGAGATAAAAGTTAACTTGTAGAAAACTGATAGCAGTGCAAATGAATTTTGTGCTATAGAGATATAGTTGATTTGTGTCCTGTAGAAAAGATAACCCCAAACTTGATATTTTATGGCCTTTTAAATACTAACCTATTATGCATCTTTTAGCAAATTTATTTCAGCATTCCTGATTGTCTATGTATCTCTCTGTGTTCTTCAAAATCTCCTTTGAACTGGTCTCAACATCTTCCTGATTCTCTCATTACTTCATGAGTTGGATAAAAATCTTTACCATGTATTCATTTTATATATGCATGAGGGTTATGCTTTTAACTTTAAAATAAACTTTGGCACTTGTTACCAAGCATTAGCTGACTGATACACCGAGGTTCTAATCTAGCCCGGGTCATCAATTCACTGAGCAACTTGGAAAAGCTGCATGGCCTGTCTGGGCCTCAGTGTCCTGATCTGTAAAGTAAGGGTTTAGGACAGGTAGTTCCTTTATTCAGTCCTAACGTTGATCCTCCCAAAGCCTTGTGGGGTAGGGAGGGAGAGCTTTATAAACCCATTTTACAGGTGGAGATGTTGAGAGGCAGAGAGATTTAGTGATTTCCTCCAAGTCACAGGATACCTCTGCCTCCCTGTTAATTCACCATCTACTAGAGCTTTCATTCAATGCTTAGGTTCCTGCTTAAAGAAAAGAGCAGTGTGTGGAGTCTCACAGCCTGAACTTGAATCCTGGCTTCATGGATTAGTAGCTGTTTAACCTTGGGCAAATTGTTAAATATGTTGGAGCCTCATTTTCCTATGTGAAATGGAGATAAAAATGCCTACTTTATAATGTGGCTATAAAATGACTAAAGACTATCATGTCCAATATAGTGCCTGGCACATAGTAGGAGCTCTTATAAATGCCAGTTTGTCTTCCATCCCTTTCAGCAAAGTCAGAGGAATACCTGCTTTAGAATCAAATCAACACAAAGTTCAACTCCTGGCTCTGCCACCCGCTTGCTGTGACTTCGGGCAGCTTGTTCAATCTCCCTGGGCCCTCATTCTATCATCTATAAAATGGAGATGCTAGTACCACACCTTGGTGTTATTCTGAAAACTGCTGGAGTGCTGAGCATGGGGAGGCTGCAATAGAGGTGCTAGGACCATTGTTCTTCTCATTAACTGATGATAAAAACACTCAGGTAGAGTGAAGGTCAAAGAGGGGGCCAACAAAGGTCTTGTATGGAATTTTGAACAAAGTCTGCCTTAAAAGCAGGACTGACATCAACAGGGGTTCCTACCAACGACTATAGATTTTGGGAGCCCAGTTATCAGCTGAAAGGAACAGAATTACTTGATAAAAGAACTCCTGCTTAATCAAGAAATTGAGTGGACCCTAATTTCAAAAAAATGTTAATGGGAAGTATTATGTATTTAAATGCAGTCCTGAAAGATTTATGCCAGTCTTAATGGCTGGAGATGTCCTTCAAATTTTCCGTCTGCCTAATGTGATAACAAACAGGAAATCGACTGGGCTTAGGGACATGCAGTTCTGTTTTGAACCATAAAATCGACAAGGCTGCTGACATTGCATATTAAGTAGCTGATTCTTTCCTTTCCAGATTAAGAGCTCAGTTTTGTATTACATTCACGAAGATAAAACTTGGCTCTGTGGTTTGGGATGCATGAGATCTCATTCACTAAATATTTTTGGAGCAACTAAGAGTTTCTAGGATCTTCCAGGCTTGGCAAGGAATGAGTAAGACATAAACTAAATCATGGAAAATCTCTCACTATCTAGGAAGATGATGGAGAAGGGTAAGACAGAGTAAAAATGATTGCAGTAAATTGTTTCAGAAAGATCCAGGCTTTCCTAAAGCATCCAGTATGGTTTTATCCTGCCGTCATTGGAAATCTTGCAAGCTTGATGTTTCCCTCTTGGCTTTGGCCAAATGGCTAAAAGCTGATTTTTCCTGCTCCTCTATTTCAATGAATATGTTTAAAGCTTCATTCATTTCATAAACAGTTATTGAGCAGCTACTATATGCCACGTCCTCTACTAGGTGCCAGAAATACAGCTTTGACCAAAAGAGGCAAAAATTCCTGCACTCAGAAAGCTTACATTCAGGAAAGGGAGATAAACTGTCAACACAACAGTTAAGTCAATATGAACATAGGATTTTCCTTCATGTTCCAGTTATCTGTGGCCATGTAACCTACCACCTCACACTTCCTGGTGCAAAGCAACAGCGCTTTTATGATTTTTGTGGAGTCTTTGTGTCAGGAGCTCCAACAGGGCACCACACTACTGGCCTGTTACTGCCCCATGTTTGAGTCTCAGCTGGGATGACTCAACTCAAATGGGTGGGATTGGATCATCGGGGGTGAGAGGATCCACTTCCAAGACGGCCCCTTCTCTGGGGATGTTTGGACACCAGTGGGACTGTTGACCAGAGCTCTTATGCGTGTTCCCCTCAGGACAGTTGGCAGCAAGTGTTCCAATGAATGAGGTGGAAGCTGCATGACCTTTTGTGACCCAGCCCCAGGGCCACACAGTGTCACTTACAATGTACTCCCTTGGCTGGAGGAGTCAAAAGCCTCTCGGATTTGGACACTGACTCAATGGAAAGAGTGTCAAAGAATTTGTGACTGTTTTTCAAACCAGCATTCTACATTAGGGCCAATACATTCATAGTGCAAGGCTTCAGATTTAGGGTCCGTCAGACCAGGATTTGAACTAGGGGTCAGGCATGTATTCATGGATTTAGCGCGCATTGTTGGATGCCTGCGGGGTGTTAGCCACTGTGCTAGTGTCTCAGGCCCTGTGTGGAATGAAAAAGATGCAGCTTCCCCCTCACGGGGCTCACAGCCTTGCAGGAAAGTCAGGTGACTAAACACGCCATTGTAAGACCATATGACAAGTGCCATGACAGCCACAGAGCATCCATGGAGACACACAAAAGGAGGAACTAGCTGAGTGAACTTGGGCAAATGATTTAAAGTCTTTCTGCCATTAGTTTCTTCCTCTGTACTATGAGGCTACTAAGACCTAACTTATCAGGTTGATACAAGGATGAGATGCAATAAGTAACCTGAAGTAGTCCTCAGTCAGTCACTTCATACGATCCTATTCTAGGTCTGTTACAACTATTTATCACTACGTGAACTTTCCCAGTTTTCTTGTTCATTTTACTTGCTTATTGTCTGAACTTCAGAAACTAGAATGTAAGGTATGCAGTGTATTATGATGGCTGCTGTATAGGAAATGGATATTCTCTGCTTAGAAAGTTCTTCTCATCTCTATGTGGCTAACTCCACCTGTTAGAAGAATTGCTGAAATGTCATATCCTATTTAAAGCCATATCCTATAACCCCGCCTCCCCCTTATTCTGTCCTACCTCTGTTTTTCCCATAGCACATACCACTTCTACCACACTCTGCAAGGTTTCCACGTATTGTGTTTCTTGTCTTTCCTGGGAGAATATAAATTCCATGAGAAAGGAATCTTTGTTTCTTTTTCCTGCTGATACATTGCAAGTGCCCATCACTGTAACTTTCACGTAATAAAATAAATGAATGCATTGGGAGAGGGGGTAGAAGGAGGTGCGGTCGGCAGGGTGGTCAGGAGGCTTTGTAAGCCATGATTAAGAGTTTGTATTTTTTTCCTTAAATCTGTGCTAAATATTGTAGGATTTTAGGAGGATATATGATATGAACTGATTTACATTTTTATATTATTCTGGCTACTGTATAGAAAATGGAATATAAGAGGTCTGGATTAGATGGACGGAGGTGAGTTAGGGGCTATCTCAGGTGTCAGGAGAGATGCTGGGGGCTTGGACCAAGCTGGTGACACTGGAGATAATATGAGATAGATTTAGGAGGTATTAGGAAGGTAGAACTGATGGGACGTGCTGATGGACTAAATAAGAGGGTAAATAGAAGAAAGATATTGAAGATAGTAGGTTTTTGGTTTAAGTAATTGAGCGCAATGTGGTGTCATTCACTGATAAGTAAGACTATGGAAGAAGCAGAAGGAGTGTGTGTGTATGTGTCTGTGTGTGTGTGTGTGTATATGTGTATGTGTGTATATGTGTATGTGTGTGTATGTGTGTATATGTGTGTGTGTATGTGTCTGTGTGTGTCTGTGTGTGTGTGTGTGTGTGTATGTGTGTATGTGTGTGTGGTATCAGGGTGGGGCAGTAAGTCAAGATTCCATCTTGGCCCTGTTAATTGTGAAGTGTATATCAGACATCCTGGTAGAAGATTCTCCATCTAGACTCTATCCCAAGTAGATAATCAGAGATGCCTACCAAGGTTCAATGAGGTTTTCCACCGCATTATTTGTAAGTCAAAAACTGGAGAGCACCACGGTGTCCGGTGTCATCCTTGAAAGGGCTGCTAATGAAGATTATAATGAGACTGGAAAATTCTCAATAAATAAACAAATGAATGACTGGGTGAGCATTTACCACTTGGTGTGATAAGCATTAGTAGAAAAGTATCCACAAAATGCTCTCATGGTAAACCCTATAAATTATGGAAATTTAGAAGTGGAAGAAACTTTGCAGGGGGCAGGGGCATCATTTCAGCTGAGGGAAGACAAGAGGTGGCAGAGAGGTCCTTGTCTAGGCTGTGAAATTTGATCCTATTCGTGGGAAAAGACTTGACCTGAGAAGGACCCACATCCTGGCCCGTGGTTTTGTTGCTGCTCCTTAGCCAGGTGACCTTGAGCATATCACTGGACCTCTCTGAGCTCAGTTTCCTCCAAGTTAAATGAGATGATTGATAATCCCTTGGATTCTTTACTTCTCAGGGTTTCCATGGTTTGGATGCCACAGACTCTTCCTACAGCATAGAAGGAGCCTTGGGGTTCATCCCTTCCAGCCCACTCATAATTCAGCTGTGGTGTGGAAGGCAGGAGACCTTCCCAGGGGTACACAACTCTTCTGTAAACATCTTCCTCCTCTTTACAATCTTCAGCAGGAGAGGCAGACACAAACAGAGCAAGTCAAAATTTGAGCACTGGAAATAAAACTGATGACGGAAAGCAACTATCAACCAGACTTGGTCCTAAAATAGTCAATTGCAACTTAATTAATTTCAAATAAAGTATTTCTAGCTTTATGAGGTATTTCTGAGGTATATTAGACTATTGACAGTTAGATTTGCATCAAACTTTAAGACTCACCAAGAAAAACTAAGCTTCTGCGATATTTTGCTTCCTGTTGCCGGTCCTGCCCCTACTGTTAGTTCATCGTCCCACAAAGTGTACTTAAAGCAATTTTCCAAAACTGCAAATGTAATTACGCACACCCCTGACACGTTAAACATCTGTATTTGAAACTGTTCAATGGGCCACCACTTCCTATGGGGTAAAGACTAAGGTCCCCAGACCTGGTCCCCACGCACCTCCTCCATCCCATCGTCTTCTCTTGCCATCTCTCTCCCATCCCACTTGCCCCCCAGGTTGTTTCTAAATCTTCCTGTCTTTGCTGATGTTCTTCTCTTGCGTCCTTGGACGGCTCTCCTCGCCTGGCTCCCCAGACAAACATCGACTCAGCTTTCAGACTCAGCTGAGCACCACCTTCTTGATGGAGTCTTTTCTGACCTCTCTTGCCCCGGATGGATGTGCTGCCTTTCTCCTTTGTGACTGTTTAAACTGTGACCCGCACAGGCTGCTATCCCACCCGATACAATTCATTGTCTTTGTTTCTTTACTTGTCTAGCCCCCGGTATTGACTAAAAGCTCCTTCAGAACAGAAAGTATATTATTTCATCTTGGTATCCCAGAACCTATCATGAGGTTTTCGTTAACTCACCATGCAAATGGATCAACCCCTTCTAAGTTCCCTGAATTTAGTAGGCACAGGGGATATAGGAGAGTATCAGAGACTGTATTTGTTTGCCAACATCCCCTTATTCCCTGGTGGTAGGTTTCGTATCTGTACATGGACACCCAACTCAAGAGTACCTTTGTCAGCCTCCTTTGCAGTTATGTGGTCATGGGAAAAAGTTCCAGCTGTGGGATGTAAATGGAAGTGATGTGTTCACCTTCTGGGTCATAACCTTTAAGGGAAAAGGAGTCCTCCCCTTTCTTTCCCCTTTTCTTGCTGGTTTGAGTGTAGACATGACAGCGGCCACTGGAGCAGCCGTTCCGGATCTCGAGATGGAAGCTACCTGTTAAGGATGGCAGAACGAGTTAGAAGTAGGCTAATTTCCCTTCACCATCAGGCCCTCACACCATACCTGAACTGACTTTAAACTTAAATAAGGAAGATAAATTAATCGTGGCTTGTTCAAACCAGTGTATTTGGGGGCCTGTCTTTGTCTGTTCTGGCTGCTATAAAAGCATACCATAGACTAGGTGACTTATAAACAATAGAAATTTATTTCTAACAGTTCTGGAGACTGGGAAATTCAAAGTAAGGCACCAGCAGGTTCGGCATCTGGTGAATCTTCCTGGTCTCCTGGCTGTGTTGTCACATTGCAGAAGGGGCAGGGGGACTCCCTGGGGTCTCTTGTATAAGGGCATTAATCCCATTCATGAGGGCTCCACCCCCATTACCTAAATCACCTTCCAAAGGCCCCACCCCTAATACCATCACATTGGGGGAATAGGTCTCAACATAGGAATTTAGGGGGAACACAGATATCTGGTTTCTAGCAGGACTTTTTTGTCACAAGAGCCCTCTCTATACCTTGCTCATAGAAATTGTTGTCTAAAGCACATTGGATCTCTTTACCAATTGAACTTGCTTAACATAAACTCTGAGCACATGCATTAACAAATGAACAAGTGAGTGAGTGAATGAATAGTTTCGGGGCTAACCAGAACCAGCCAGAAAAAAATAAAAAGAAATAATTTCTCAATTTGTCACAGCAGGCAGAGAGCATCATATGCTATGAGGCTTAAGTTATATGGAGCCTGTGCTTCAGACAGTGGGCTTAAGCATTCCAGCTTCACTGCTCCACCCGCCTTACCCTCTACACACAGAGCCACTGTGATCCTTTAGTTCCCCCTCCACACACCGTCCTGATTTGGTTCCCTCCCAGTCTTTGCCGAAGCCATAGCTCTAATTCGGATCCTCATTACCTCTTAGCTAAACCATGGCTCTCGTTACTGAGCTGGCCTCTCCACCTGCCCATCTTTCCCCAGAGTTGTTGCCATGGCAATCTTCCTCTGGCGCAGAGCTGATCAAAACCCTCCAGGGCTCTCCATTGCCTTCAGGTAAAAGGCCAACCTCTTTAAATTAGCTCCGTGCTTCCCCCGTCCCTCGCCATCTCGCCTTGTCTCCCACTCATTCGCCTCACCTATCCCACTTCACTACCCCATGATGCCCTTACCAGTGCCTTTCCAGATGCCTTTTCCCAAGCTCATCCCCTTCCCCGGAATGCCTTCTTCATCCAGCCTCACTCCTCTTCTCTGCCTTTTAAAATCCTACCCTTCTTTCAAAGTCCAGCGAATTCTTTTCCTTTATGAGTCTTTCTTATGTTTTAGACTTCAAAGGGTCCCACCATCTCCGTGGACATCCTTAGCTTTCTGTATTCCTAATACAGAATTTACCACACTTGGATTAGGACTGGATGCAGGGTGGGAGAGTGGAAAGATAACACTAATACTAATGTTAACAATAACGTTAATAACAACAGTAATAACATCTAACCATTTGCCGAGGGTTTGCTACCGGCCCAACCTTCTACCCAGCATCTTAAGTACATTAGAGCATCCACCACCTGCAGCAGTCCTGTGGGGTAGGTACCATTTTCCCCACTTTAGAGATGAGGAAGTCATAGGTACAGAGAAGTTAAGTAACCTGCCCAGGGTCACACAGGAATCTGGAATCTTGATCTGACCGCTTACTAGACGCGTGAACTTCGGCAAGTCATTTCACCTCTTTGAGCCTGAATGCTCTCACCTCTCAACTGCTGTGTGGGGACAATTGTAGGACATGATGTCTTGGAAGTGTCCAGCCCAGTTTCAGGTACTCAGAAGGTTCTCAGCTCATGCTATCCTTGTGTCTTCAGAGATATATCTCGTACGTCTTCTATCCATGGCTTGTCGTATGTTCCCCGTACATGGTAGGTGCCTGCAAGGTGTTTGTTTATGCTGCAGCTTCTATTTTGTCTTAGATGTGAAAGTCCTGGTCATATTCTGCCCAATACCTCTCACTGCAAGATAGAGGCCGTCCGCTAATGCATCTTCCTTTATTTACTATTACATTAATAATAACAACAGTTGATTTTAACTTAAAACAGGTATTCACACACCCCTCTTGGTGCTAGATAAGACCTCCTAACCGAGTCCAGGTCAATGGTGTGAGAGCAGAAGTGATGGAGGCAAAGTGCCTCGCCTTCCCCTCACCCCTTTCTTGCCACCCGGGGGGAGGATGTGATGGTGAGTTTTCAGGGACCACACAAATGGGGTTGTACCCCTAGGGAGGGCTGAGTGATAAGGTCAAAGGGACCTGGTCTCTGACAGCTTCCGTTAAGACTGACACATGAGAAAAATTAACTTCTGACTTGTTAGGCCACGGTATTTGAACCTCTGTGACAGCCACTAAACCTACACCCTAACTGGTATTGCCGTGTGAACCCAGGTGAGCACAATTGCACTGTCTAGTAGCTGAGTAACCTTGGAGAAGGTCCATAAGCCCTAAGTGCCCCAATTCCCTCATCTGTAAGATAACAAGGGCGCGCACCTATGCCGTAGGGTTGTTGTGAGGATAAATGTGCAAGTTGCCTATCCCAGCGGTTGGCACAATCCCTAAGCGCTCAATACATTTTAGCGATGATTGTTATTACAAGTCAGCTAAAATTGCAGCTTTCCACTTACCTACCCCTGTGTCTAGCTGGGCGGCTGCTCCTGCTCCTGAAGCTGATGGTACGACGATCTCATCCTCCCATGTTTACAGAATTTGCTGTACTCATGTTTCTCTCCAGTCCCTCCTACTGGTGTCATGCTGGCCCTTCCTCCCTTCACCTATGCAGAGGGTGGGGTGGCTCATCCCGGTCCCAGCAGGAAAGCAGAGAAGAAAGTCACACCACTGTCACCATAATAGTTCTGAAATGGCTGGTGGATCTGCAGGGTGTACACTTGACTCAACGGGGGTCCAGGAGAGGAAACATTTTTTACTGAGTGCCTCCTGTGGCCTGGGACTCTCACGGGCACCATGCATTTCCCTTAATCCTTGTTCTTCCTACTCAGGTCGGTGCTCTTGATACAATTGCACAGATGTTAAAACTAAGGATGAGAGAGATGACGTGATTGGCCAAAGGTCACACAGCTGGACAATGAAAGGCCATGAGCATGGCGAAGGATGCTAGAAGTGTTCTCTAGCTTTAATCAGCTTGCCATCTGAGGATAAGAGAACACCCGCATGTAAAATTGATTTATTTGGGGTGTAGGGGTAATTCCCTCCTGAATAATATTTCTGCCCTTTGCCACCCGCTTTTTCTGCCCTCGGTTCACTGTTACTGTGACTTCTAGTTCATACCTCCTGGGCCATCCAATTGCTCTCCCTCTCCCCACACCCAGGTTACACTTTACTCTCAGGTTACATTTAGGTTTAAAGAAAAGAGAATCTAAATTTTAGGGGTGGTTGTTTTCTTAAACAAATAAAAATGGCATGTTATATAAATCACACGTCTGTGCTCAGGCCTCTTAGGGACAGTGCTGGGGGCCTGTGGTTCACAAGCCCTTGTCCTGGGGCCCAGGGGAGGTTACAGGTGGAAGTAGGACACCAGAGCTCAGAGGAGTTACACAGGCTGGTGCTGTGCTCCTAGCCCTTGCTTAATTATGCTTAATTATGATCTGTTTCATACATTGGGATTTTGCTTAAGACTTTATCTTGTGTCATATGGTATTTCTTATATGGGGAATATTAGAAAAGGATACGAATGAACTTATTTGCAAAACAGAAATAGAGGGCTTCCCTGGTGGTGGAGTGGTTAAGAATCCGCCTGCCAATGCAGGGGACACGGGTTCAAGCCCTGGTCTGGGAAGATCGCACATGCCGTGGAGCAGCTAAGCCCGTGCGCCGCAACTACTGAGCCTGTGCTCTAGAGCCCACGAGCCACAACTACTGAAGCCTTAGTAATAAAGTGCTGGTTAATAATGCAGATTTCTGAGCTTGAGCCAGAACTACTAGATCAAAACTTCTGGAGATGGGCTGGGACCTGTGCATCCACATTTTAAATGAACAGCCCAGGTAATTCTTATACACATGGAAGTTGAAAAACTCCTGACTTAAGTGATAAAAACTGATGGTGTCTGCACAACCCATGAATGGCTCAAATGAAAAACACTGCCACCACCAAATGTTAGCAAGGAAGCAGAGCAACTGGAATTATCAGACACATCTGGGAGGCAAGGGAGAATTTACAATGGTACAACGATTTTGGAAAACTGCTCAGGAGTATCTACGAAAGAGAAAGGTGCAAGTTCTCTATGAACCAGCAATTCCACTCCTAGGTGTATACTCAAGAGAAGTGATACACATGTCCACAAAAAGACACACACACAAAATGCTCATGGTAGCTTTATTCATAGTAACTCCAAACTGTAAATAACTCAAATGCTCATCAACACGCAAATGGATAAATAAATGGAAGTATGTTCACACTGTCAGGAAATATTTTCTAAGACTTGGTACAGAGCCAAAGAGATCCCTAGGTAATCTTCTAGCTCAGTGCTGGGTGTGGTCCAGGGGTTTTCTGAGTGTATAGGGAATATACCTTTCTTTCTATTGATTCTGTGACTTTACAGCTCTGGAAGGATAGTAAGTTATGGAAAACAGATAACAGTGCAAATGCTTCCTGTTCATAGCAACTAAAATTATTCCTGTTCACAACAATACCAACAAATTCTATCTGGTAGAGAATACAAATCTCTGGAAGTCAAATCCTCATTGGAACCTGTTTTTAGTGTTTTACTGATTCACTCATTAATTAATGAGTTGAATAAAATCTTTGATACATGGCAAATTTACATTTGTATAAGTGTCAAGTTTTTAACTTTAGAAAATGATAATTTAGATGTAAAGTTGGCTACTACACAATAATGTAAAAGAACAAGCTACTGATATACACTAAAACATAGGGGAATCTCAGAGACCTTACTTGCATTAGAAGAACCAAAAGCAAAGGGCCGCACACGGTACGATTCCATTGATACAGAGGACACGAATGTGCAAAACTAATGGATGGTTTTGGAGGCCAGAATAGCATTTACCTCTGGAGGGTGGGTGTAAGGACTTGGGAAGAGCACAAGGGCATCTCCGAGTGGATGAAAATGCTCTATGTCTTGACCTTGGCAGTGGTTACATGGGGGTATCCATCTATAAAAATCAAGGTGTACGTTAATGATGTGCTCACTTTTCTATATGAAAGTGATACCTCAATTTCTTAAAAATACCAAACATTGGAAAGAAATTAAAGGATGGTTCTTTATCTTCTCAGCCATGGTGTTGGCCTGAAACACTGTGATAACTAAACTGCCACCAGCCCCCGCCCAGGAGCTGCTTCCTGTGGGAGGTGAGGGAGCTGGACACCCCCGTGGCCCATCGGCTGTGGAAGAGCATCTCCCTGACCCAAGCCTCCTCCGGAGCCGCGGCCAGTAACACACTTTGTCCCTCTAACGGCTTCAGAAAATTGGCTGAGGCAGAAACAACCCCTGGTCCAGACAGCTGGGAGCAGATAGACGGGACTCATTTTCAATCTCAGCAAAATGTATTTTAAGGAAGCCTTTAAGAGCTTTTCAAGGAAAGTGTGTCAAAAATTATCGCAAAAGCCTCCATCTCGGAAGTGGCCGTATCAGCAACATCTTTTACACGAAATCAAATCAAAACAAAATTTCTGCCTAGAAAGAAAATTTCAACCAAGTCCTAAGAGGCCCTCTCATTTGCAGGCATTTGTTGTCTTTGACTCCCCCTGGTCTCCCACTAAGGGGTGGTCCAGCCTTTGTTAATGACAAGGGACCTCCTAGCCTCTCAGTATTTATAACTAGAATTTGCTGGGGACTCACTGTTTCATTCCGTTGAATCCTCGACACAGCCCAGTGAAGTAGACACTATTATTACCACCAGTTCACAGAAGCAGACTGTCCCCTCCATGTATTAGAGACTCCAACATAAGCGCAGCATGCAAACCCTTCACAGCATGTCTCTGGCCCACCTCTCCTGTCCCATCTCCCCTCGTACATTCCTGCCAAACTCCAGGCCTGCTGTCCCCCCAGACGTGGGGTACCATTTCTCCCCTTCTTAATTATTCCCACTACCCCTCCAGGTTTTCCTGGAGAAAATCTCCATGTTTTCAAAGGCCACTCCCTTCAAGAGATGTGTGTCCACCAAACCCTAGGGTCAGCGGACAACGGCCCTCTTTGTACCCTCCATCTCCTTAGGCACACTTTTTTTTCACATCTTAAATCAGTGTGTGTTTAATAGGATGTATTAGTGCATAAATGAATAGAACAGCTCTAAAAACATTTGAAAAATACCAAAAAAATTGCTTCCTTATCCTGATTTAAAAAAGGATTCAACATTCGGTTTCAATACAACTTGGTATATATCCAGTTACCATTCATTAATTTTCTTTATGCTTACTAACCTCAATATATTCTTCTTTTATTTTAATTTTGTATTGGATTCTAGTTGATTTACAATGTTGTGTTAGTTTCAGGTGTGCAGCAAAGTGATTCAGATATACACATACTCATATTTATTCTTTTGCAAATTCTTTTCTCATTTAGGTTCTTACAGAATATTGAACAGAGTCCCCTGGGCTATACTGTAGGTCCTCGTTGGTTACCTATTTTAAAATAGTAGTGTGTATATGTCAATCCTTAGACACACTTTAAAGAGGGCAGCAGAGACTCTAATAAACTCATTTATTACATGTCTGTCTCCCCATCAGACTGTGAGTCGCTGAATATTGGCGTCTGTGTCACGTTTGTCTTTCCTTCTCCTTCCCCTCCTCCTTCACAAAGCTCTCGGTACTTGCTGAGTGAAGAAAGTTTGTCTATTTGTGACAGAGATAGTGTGTGGCCACCCAATACACATCTTCCCCTTTTTTTTCTCAGCTATAGAACCTCAATTTCATTCAATGTAACCACGCACCCAACTAAGAATACATCTTTCCCAGCAGCCTCTGCAGCTGGTGAGGCCCTTCTTTCATGCTTCTGGTAACACCAGCTCTTTCTCCTGCCCTTGCAGGCCTGGGGCTGGGGACAGCTTCCTACTGTCACCAGTACTAGGGTGCTTTCACATTCCTCAATGACATCCCTCACCCTGTAAGTGGACCCTTGATTCAGTTTCTTCAAAATCCCAGCGGAGTGCCTTCTGTTTCCTACTGGGACCCTAAGTCTAAATTTTCTTGATTCATCTCCTCCTGTTGTTTCAGTATTTCTTTGTTTGAACTTTAAAATTTTAAATGCATGGTCCTATTAAGTCATTCTATAGCCTGTAACAATTATGACACATTCCCTTCCCTTCCCTGAGTTATGTTTCCTCATAGTTTGGGGTCTTTGTCTGACTTCTGCTTGCTGTGTTCCTTTCAGGAGTGTAGTTTTTTCTTCTGTACTGTATTTGCTGAGTCATTGTGTCATTTGTTTCCATCTGTCCCCTGCTTAGGTAGCTCTGGGTAGATGTTCTATTTGCTCCGATCCTAGAGGGCTGATTCACTGAATGTTTTCTCACTGTGTATGAATCCAGTGTAGTTTTCCTCTAAGTTACAGTGTGAGTATTAGGAAGGGGTAGTTGGTGTTCCTTCTATGTTCCCAAACATGTTTCTGTGTCTCCAAGGCTGCCAGCATTCCTTGGCCACATGGCTCCAGTCTCTTCCAACCTCTGCCCTCCACTGTCATACTTTACCTTCTCTGTCTCTGAAATCAGATCTCCCTCCTCCCTCTTCTAAGGACCCTTGTCCTTACATTGAGGGCCCAACCCAATCATCCAGGGTTATCTCCCTGTATCATGATGCTTAACTTAATCCATCCACAAAGTCCCTCTTGCCATGGAAAGTAACATTCACGTTTTCCAAGGATTAGGCCGTGGTCATCTTTGGAAACAATATTCTGTCTACCTCACCCACTTTACTGGATAGTAGGAGACAAAATCAAAACAGGAAAAGGATAGGAGAGGCCCATGGAATCTTCAAGGTTCTTGATGAACATTTGCCAGGGTGACCTTCCTTCTTAGGGGCCCCCATCAAAGTCAGGGGCATGTCTTATTCCTCTCTGGTAATGCTCTAAGCAGTATAGGACCCAGCCCAGGGTATATGTTTTGGGGGGTTGACAAATGAATTAATAAACAAATAAAAGAATAAATGAATGAGTAAAAGAATGACTGAATAAGTGAATGATGAGGGAAAGACAGGAAAATAAAAGTTGACTTGCCACCAATTTAAGCATATGCCAGGCCAGTTCTATGGCCCCTACAAGGAAAACGGTTTTCACATCCTGGAGGCCTGAGGGCTCGGTGTCATCACAGCTGTCCTGTATCCTGTTACGTCACTAACCTGCTCCATAGCCACCAAGGGAGGCTTGATGGTCTTCATTTACAAGCAAGCGGATGGACGCCCGTTACCCAAGGCCACCGAGGGAGTGTCACAGACCTGAGATTCAAAGCCAGCTCTCAGTTGGAACCGGGAGGCTTGCAATGCAGACAGGAAGGCGGGGAGCTCTGGGAAACGGGAGGCACTGCTGTCTGCGGAGCGCCAGTTGTGTGTGGTCACTGTGATCAACCTTTCTCATTCGTGGTCTTGGCTTTGTAACAGCCCTGGTAAATCAGTGATATTGGTCCCACGTCAGGAGCAGGAAATAGGAGCCCGGAGATGTCAGGCATGCTGCTCAAAGTAGAGCAGACGGTCAAGGGCAGAACTGGATTTGAGCCCAGGCTGGTTCCAAAGCTGTGTTCTTAGCCATTCGACGAGGATGCTGGATGTGGGTTGAGAATGAGGCCCCCGCCCCTGAGGAAGGAGAGATGATCTCTGTAATAGCAGTTACCTTTCTCTTAGGAGAGCTAGGAAGACTCTATTGGATCAGATCAAAACCCAGCTTGCTAGATGGATGCAGCAGAGACCCTGTACTCCAAAGCAATGCTGGGGGTCCACGGGCTGCTCTGGTCCCACAGTTCAGGGCCACGAAGGGACTGCATACCACCTCTGATGTTTGTGCTGGGTCAGACACAATGAATTCTACCTGCATCAAGGCTTGTTCCGCATCTGGGAACAAGGCTCCTATTGCACGAGGATTTGAAGAGGTGACTCAGCAGGCAACCGCTGGGGAAGGCAAATCAGGGGCAGTGAAGGGGGAGGTCAGCCCTGCCTCTGAGTGACCTGAGATACCTTCTTCCCTTCTCGGGACTTCACCCTGCACTCTACGCACCAGTCTCTGAGTTATTTCAGGGCTGACAGTCTGGGACTGCCAGGAATAAAACTAGTGTCTGGTCATGGCAAATGAGTCAGTGTAAAGGGAGGTTTTTTGTGTATCCTTCTAAGAACATTTGGTTATTCATCAATATTGATGAGGAACTTACGACGCTCTTGGATGTGGCGGGAGCTCCCCTCTGGCTGATGCAATCGGGTCGTGACTTTGAACAGCTATTGGATTTTGCAGAAATCCTAATCTGGGGATTGCAGAGACAAGCTCCCCTTGCAGATGGCTTCTGATTGGCCAGCAGGATATTTTTTAAAGAAACTCCATGGCTTCCCATAGGGCATGTCCTCACTGCCATGTCACAGACCCACCCCTCCTTTGTGCTGGTCGTGGATGGCATTTGAATTTCTGCTTATAAATTAGACAGCAGATCTGCATTCCAGAATGCTGGTCCGAGCCTTCATTTCTTCTCAGCCTTCGCTGGCCCAGGCATGCCGAGGGGCAAGCTGTCATTTGCGGGCTGCCCTTTCACTGAAGCAGGAGCAGAACAAATGCTTTGATCCTCCCCTGCCCTGCAGGGCTCTGCCCAGCAGCCAGGCCCCCGGAGAACCTGGAGGCCAGCGCGAGCGGGATTCTCTCCTATGCATTATTCACATCAGTGCTTCCCTTTCTATTTTTAATGTTCAGTGTGTAGAGCGATTCCCTGCGCCAGCTATTTTTAGCAACGTTGCTGCCAGCTGACACCAGAGACAAAGGCACCGAGGCACCTTGAGAATGACAAATGGCGATTCCAAAGATGAAAATAGAAGGGCTATTTTTCTTCCTGGAAAGAGAGAGAAGAAAACGTCTACAGTTGCAAAGTTGCTGGGGCTTGTGTTGAATTTATAATTTGGAACACAGCCGGCCACACTCAGGGAGGGTTTCCTTTGTCTCTTTCTCTTTCTCATCCTTTGTCCCAAGCAGAATATACCCTCCTTTGCAGAAGCTTTCGCTGGTGCTCCCCTTTGCTCCCCATGAGCCCCCCCATCTAGATATAACACCTCCATTATTGCAGTAATAATAAATGCGTTATCCTCATACGGTATTGTAAATGTTTGCCTCCCTCCAGGCTATGAGTTTCTTGAGGGCAGGGACATAATGTTTGGTCTCTATTGTCTAGTACTAAGAAAGAAAAACAATCCAGAAACTGGCTGGGCCCTCACGGCAAGGCCAGATCCCTCTGCTGCTGGACATAAACCTTCTCCAGGACACCAGCATCCTACAAGGTTACTCTGAGACTATGGGAAAGTGATACAAAACAGGGCCACTTCATAATCTTGTCTGGGAACAGGTCAAAATGAGGTCCCTGGGCCACCCACTAAATATCAAACATCCCCACCTCTTGGCTACAATGAGTGACTGAGACCTCTTTTCCAATCCCAGTCTTGTCCTCGCTCTAGTCTCCCCTCCCTACAGATTGAGATTTATTGAGAAACCCAAACGTAAATTGTCCCCACTTTCTAACAACACCCAACTTAGAGTTGACCCCTGCGCCTTTAGTGGACCCCAAATCCCCAAACAAGGCCCAAATCCTAGAATAGGTTCTTTCTGGTCCCCTTTTACTGAGACTCCCCATGGTTCTCTATGCTCTGCCTTCTCGCTCCTACAACAAGTAGGATACCTGGTTTGCTCAACTCCAAGTATGTTCCTAGTGGCCTTTGACCAAAGGGTGTCGACAGCACAGTCTCACATAACTAGAAGGTCAATACATGTTTGATGTCCACCCAGGGCCTGGGCACGGGTAAGGCAAGCCAGGCACCCAGGCAGGGACCTGCAGTCCTGGCATCTTGCTTGAGTCACCCTTGCCCTGCCCTGCGCGTCACTGACACGCTAAGTGAGCAATTACTTTGTGCTGCCCCTAGCTCCATCTTACAGCGATCCTATGAGGAAGGGGTGATTATTTTCATCCATTTTTTGGATCAGGAAACAGAGACTTCAGAGGCTAAGTAAATACCCCAGGATGCCAAGGTCTTGAGGGGTAAGAAGAGACTGCTCCAGGTCTGGCTGTGTTCCTGCCCATGATAACACACTGCGCATGCATGCATGGAACGTGGATGGACAAACGTAGGCTTCGAAGTCTTCGTAGGATTTTAAATTTGAGGAGAGGACTCTACCTGTATGCCGAACAGAGTGTCTGACACATACGAACTGTCGAATGAAGGCCTCGCTGGTGGTGCCTGTATTGGAAAAGCCCAGGCCAACTGTGTAATTACTTCTTCCTGCCAATGACTCGTTCCGGAACAAGTATTTGACCTAATTCTAGGATCTGAGACATGAGAAGCAAGCCTTGAGTGGAGCTTCTGGGAAATGGCTTCCTCTCCCCTTGAAATGAACCCCTGGAAGAGCTGGTCTTCTTTCTTCTGTCCATGCAGCCCTGATGGGCTGTGCCACTCAGACCATTGCTGCAGCCTCTGAGTGAGGCCAGCCCTGAATGCGGTGAACGTAACTCTCCTTATGTGAGATGCACGTTTCCTCGTTGACGAGGCCTGTTTACGTCGGACTTTCTGTTACTTACCTGTACACTCAGACCCTCGCTCCTACAAGCAGCTTGTGCTTTGAGGCTTCCTCAGACCATCCCAGCTAAAATAGCACTGTCTGGGCTTCCCCGGTGGCACAGTGGTTGGGAATCTGCCTGCCAATGCAGGGGACATGGGTTCGAGCCCTGGTCCGGGAAGATCCCACATGCTGCGGGACATGCTGCCTGTGCGCCACAACTGCTGAGCCAGCGCTCTAGAGCCTGCGAGCCACAACTACTGAGCCCGTGCGCCACAACTACTGAGCCTGCGCTCTAGAGCCTGCGAGCCACAGCTACTGAGCCCGTGTGCCTAGAGCCCGTGCTCCACAACAAGAGAAGCCACCGCAATGAGAGGCCCGCGCACCGCAACGAAGAGTGGCCCTTGCTCACAGCAACTGGAGAAAGCCCACGCACTGCAACGAAGACCCAATGCAGCCAAAAATAAATAAATTTAAAAAAATAAAAAGCACTGTCTGTAACCTCCATCCCCTCAGTCCATATAATATTCATACCTGGCACTAATCACAACCTGACGTTGTATTACTCATTCAATTATCTACCGCTTTTTTGTCCATTTTCACCTCTAGGAGGTAAGTTCCATCAGACCAGGGTGAAGTTTGTCTTGTTCATTCCGCATCAACACTGTCTGGAAGAATATGTGTGGAATAAATTAACAAATGGAAGGTGTTTGAATGAGAAAAAAACAGGATTCTTTTTGCAAACCTTCACCCAAATCCAGCCTTTCAGGATGGTAGATACTGGGGTTGGAGAGGCTGAATGACTCACAGAGAGAGATGAGGAGACAGGTGTCGAGACCAGGTGGGTCTGAGTCCAGGCCGTTGTTCTTAACCACTGGGCTCTCCTGCCTGGTTGGGCATGAGATGGGGTGGGTGTTTAGCCTCTTGTGCAGAATGTGGTCTGTGTACAACATGTGGGCTACTAGCAATAAAGGGAGGACACTGAAGATTCCATTTTATTCAGTCCACATGTGGAGTCACGGGTTAAATTCTCAGTACTGTGCTTTGGCCAAAGGGAACATATTTAGAAAAGAGAAACTTGGAGGATGTGTGGGGGGGGGGTTCTTAAAAACTTTCAGTGACCTGGGTATGTTTATTTAGAAACAGGGGAGCCTGGGAGGAGGGTCAAAGGAAGAGTGGGAAGAAGGACATGGGAATTTCTAGGACACTATATTCCCTTTGATCACCCACTCATAGCTAAGGGAGTCACGTGCCGGCTGAAAAGTCATGTGTTCCATCACTAAAGAAATCAGCAAGAATAGAAACATGCTGTGTGTGTGTGTGTGTGTGTGTGTGTGCCCACGCGCGTGTGTGTACACATGTGATCTTATAAATATGGAATCATACCAGTGAGAACACGGATAGGAACATCTTGAGGTTGTGTGAAGAGATCTGCAGTAAGTTTCTTTTAGGTCTGGTGGTTTTCATCTGAATACTTTTCCCACTACATCCAAATATTAGTTCAAAGATTTACTTGGGACCTAATTTTTGGCCACCTTTCACCACTGGGTTGATAAATTCTTCATCATAATCATCTCGTATCAGCCTGGAATCCCTGGGACCCAGTCAGCTTTGAAGTTTCCACCTCTCTGTTTCTTCACTGTCAGCCGGGACTCTTGACTCGGATTCTTCTGTCCCCGTGATATCAGTAGTCACGTGAGTCCAAGGATGGATCCACAGCAACACCCACTAATTTTGCAACCCTTAGAGCCTTAGCCTTTTGTATTTCCCTCAGAGCAGCCTTTTCTGGGCCCACTTCATCCTGGCCCTACTGGGGGTGGAAAGCATGAATGCTGAGTCATCACGTGAAAGACGATAATTGTCTTCATTGAGCTCAGGGGGTGAAAACCAGAGAGAGGGATTTTAGCTAAACATTAGAAAGAAGCTGCCGATATTAGGCAGAGCAGCTCAGAGATACAGAGGGCTTCTTTGTGAAGTAGTGAGATGCCCAGCACAGGGAATTTACAGGCAGAAACCAGAACTACTTGGCAGAAATGTTTCAGAGAGCCAGCATGGGTTGTGTGAGTCTCGGGGGTGTGGTGTCGGCAGAAAGGAAGGGTTGATGAAGCAATTGCAGAGTCTTTGAGTCCATAACCTTCATCCTCTCCACCCCTCTCACCAGTATATGTTGTTCAATGTGCACATACGTGGTTATGATTCATAAGATAAAGCTTCATTTAAAGGGGTGACTGAATTTGTAGTAGCTTCTCAATCAACGGATACTAAAAATGCAACTACTATTATACAGGGATCTGTGAAATCCTTTGACCCTAAAAGTGACTTCTTATTCTTGAAAAAATTGAGAAATGTAGTTTTAGTAGATTCAGATTTCAGATGGGAGAAATCTGATTAGGTGACATTTACTTCCTTTCTAACCAGTTCTCGGATCCTAAGGGTTCACATTTAACATAATATTATTCCAAAAAAAGAAAGAAGAGAAATAAGCAATGAGATTTCTATGTATGTGATTATTTGGTCACTAAGAAATGGATCATTAAAAAAATATGTAAGGGGCATGCCCATGGGGAAAAAATAGGAAATTGTATATAATAATTCAATTATCCACATATCTGTCACTGACACTGACATTTTTTTCTTAAAAATCCATTTGGACAGGCCACTCAAATGTCACTTACGTGACCCTGAACTTTAGGCATTAACTAAAGTGCAGCATGCATCACGTTTAAGCAGCCTGCAGGGAAAGAAACATTCCTCGTGGAGACGGGCCCTTGGCCATCCCTCAACCCCACTAAGCAGCTGAAAGAAACAGAGGCTGCAACCCAGATTTGCAGCAAAAATTATTTAAGTTAGCCACAAAGTAGGACTTTTGGAAGGCAAGTGTTGTCCAATTCCACAGCCCTTGCTGGATGGGTTAAAATCCTTCCTAAAAGATGGGTGTGAACCCTCATTTCAGTGGAACTTGGGTAAGAGATTATGTTTGACTTCTTTCCGAGGAGATCAAATGGCATCTAGAGAAAGAAGAGTAAAGCCTCAGGAAGCAAAATTTTAGATCATATATTTAAGGGAGAAATACATCACCTGCATCTGAGGCTGGCAGAAGGAGTCAGGGGATCTGGGTTCTGGCTTGATTCTTCTACATCAGAGCTTTGGTCTTGGCCTCAACTCACGGTGGAACATTTTCACCAGGTGACCTCGGGCGAGGTGTGGTGCAGCCAGCTGCAGATCAAGAGGGAAAGACCGAAAGGAGTTGTACAGTTTCCTGGGGAAAACACAGCATACCACACAGGGACACTCAGGGGACTCCTGGGGTCAGTCACCAGAAAGAGAGAGGAGGAGACCTGTGGGCAAGACCCTTGACTGTGAGTTCCTTGGGAAGGAACAGGTGATGCAAGGTAAGCAGGGTTAGGATTGGCTCATTTGAGTAATTTCAGTGGGATCTTGGGTATCGGGGCTGTGTCTGGTTGTCTGGACCGGACCCTGGAGCGATTAGGGCGGGCATAGTGATGGAGAGTGTGGGATGCCTGTGAAGAAGATGGTTGGGGGTGTGGACTGAATCCACTGCTCAGGATGGGGAACTAACCAGCCTCTAGCTGAGGCCTCAAAACGAAGTCAAAGCAGCATTTATAGGACTGTATTACCCGGGCCTTGACCAAACCACCTCCCCTTTCTGGAATTCAGTTTCCTCATTTTTCATATGGAGGATCAACTAAGATGTCTCTAAATTCCCTTCAGTTCCAAAGTTATTCACTTTCAGGAGTTCCCTGGCTGTCCAGTGGTTAGGACTCTATAATTTTATTGCCAAGGGCACGGGTTCAATCCCTGGTCAGGGAACTAAGATCCTACAAACAACGTGGTACGGCCAAAAAAAAAAAACCCACAAACAAACAAAAAACAAAGTTATTCACTTTGATGAAAGCACTTTCTGAGAGTATTTGCACCACCTCCAAGAAATCCAATGCTTTCCAGCTCAAACATGTTGGAATTCTAATTGAATGTAAACAATAATTCTCCAAATATTGCCAGGATTGTCTAGAATGCAAAACACACCAGGGAATAAACATGAACTGCAGATTTAATTTTTAATACAGTATTTGAAGCCCTGGCAGACTAATCACCCACCTCAGCATTGTTCCCACATGAAGCGCAGATCGCTGTTCCAAAGTCTGTGCCCTCGATTTCCCTGTACCATCCAACTTTCTCTCCAAGGATGTGCTCTCTCCTGTGCAATGTATTGTAATCTTCTGGAGGATAGTGAATGTTATTGTCTATTCATTCATTTGTTCAATCAGTCATTCAGCCATTCAGCAGACATTTATTGGCTCAAAATTTCTATTTACCAGGCACTTTCTAAGCACCAAGGATGCAAAATAAGTAGGACACTGCCCACCCCCTTGATGATTTCCACATCTAGGCCAGGGAGCTATTTGTCTCAACAGACATGTAAGGGAGAGGGAGAGAGAAAGAGTGGAACTCAGAAAGTTGTCACAATTGTCAATTTGTCCCAAAAGAATGACCACACAAATTGTCTCTTGTATACAGAAAATGGTAAAAAATGTCTTGACTTTCTATTTTAAAAATGATGAAAAACGTGATGTATGGCTTCTTCTTCCTGGGCCTTCTCTTTCTCTATGGCATCTTTTTATAAAACCCCACAGGCTAATTTTATTTCAGTGTGCCTTTCCCGGGGGTGATCTATCTCCTGAAATCCCCCTCACTTCCTCTAGCCACCCAGTCCTCTACCAATCCCATATTTCATCAGCAAAGTCATTTTGGGTGAAAAACAGCTTAATTATATTTTCAGACTTGAATCATCATCCTAGTCATTCTAACCCTAGTCTTTTTTATTTTTTTCTAAAAGTTTTTAATGTAATTTTTTAAATTAGAAAGAGCACGTGACAGGAAGCATGCCAGTGAAACGGGTAGGTGAGCCAATGACACTTTCCAGGCTCGTATCATGAACAGATATGCTAGGCAACCCACAAGAATTATTTCATGGATCCTCATAGCAACTCTGTAAGGTAGCCCCTCATTTTACAGATGTGGGAAATGAACCTCAGAGAGGTGAAGAGGCAACAAGAAATATTTATGTATTGGGCAAATACAACCAATGAAAAATAATATTAAGTTTAAAGAGAACATTAGGTCAACTAGGGGAAAGATATTTTGGATTAATGCGTGGAGCAGAGGGGATCAGAAATTACTGGGAAGGATGCTTAGTTTGTGGGATTCAGAGTTTTGTTTTGTTTATGCTTGATTTTTATTGTCTGTGTCGCCACCCCCGTGTGTTTCTTTCCCTTGGATTTTCGTATTTGCTGCTTGAACAGCTCCTTAGCCCAGATACATATACTTAGCACTCTGAGCTTCACGCACTGCCTCCGTGCCTAGAGCTTCCCTGCTCTGTGCCTGTGACAAGGACTTCCACCTGGATGTCCCACAAGCCTGACACACTCACACTCAAACTTGCCTCCTCCCCATGTCCTGCTACTTGGTCCCCAAGGTCACCGTCCACGCAGCCTCTCGAGTCATGGACGTAGAGCCGTCCTTGGATCTTACCCGCCCTCCTCCCTTCTGCCTCCACCTCCAGCTCTCTGACTCTGTGGATTCTACAATATGTTCCTTTCTGTGCCCATCCCCCTCCATCCCTCCAGCACTATCCTTGCTCAGGTCCACCTAGCTACCTCGGTTGGACCTCGGCAGCAGCATCCCTGGCCCTTCACATCCAGGGAGAGGCTATTTAATGACCAATCCTTTTGTTTTGGTAAATGCATTTTCCACCTAACAAAACTGACTTAGATTGGTTTCTCCGGAAGCAGACACTGACATGAGGACTCACACGCAGATAACTTGCAAGAACTTGTTCCCGGGAGAAGCTGGTAAAGGAATCAGGGAGACAGAACAGGAAGGGGAAAAGAAGCCAAGCAGGAGTTCAATGTCAGGCCAAGTCCTCAGCCTGATTCTGCAGGAAATTCCGGCGTATAAAGGATGCCTCAGAGTCTGTCCCTGCTCAGATAAAGGGGCTGGGCTTTGATACCCTGCATCACACAGTCCTGGGCTAAAACCCACCCCAGGGAGACGTAACTCCCAGGTCCTTCCTGCTCTCTGTACCTGCAAGCAAAGGGCTCCAGTAGCTCCAGGGCAGAGAACTGCTGGAGCAGGCCAACAGATGCAAAAGCACAACGCATGCAGAAACCAGGGAGGGGGTCCCAGGGTATCTGAGGGGAGCACAAAAAAATCCACTATGGAAAAATTTCCAATTTTAAATTAGAGAGAGAACTAATATTTTCCGAGTACTTCCCATATTCACAACCACTCTGCAAGTGAGCGCCATTTTCCTTATATCATTGTCACAAGACAAAGCTAGTATTAGCTGAACTAGTGGCTCCAGAATTTCTCAGATGGAAGGAATATTACTTACTTAACAAGGTGATATAGTAAGAGCTTGGATGACCAGAGAACAAAGAGTGTTGCTTATCAGGTCTTGGGAGACTAATAAGACACGTGGATACAAAATACGTCACCCGAGTGCATATGTACGTGTATTCCATGTGAACTAATGGGTGAGTGCTGATTGAGAATCCAGGATAATTTTAAAGTCTCACATATTCACAGGCCTGGGTACTTAGTCTCACCTCTGAAATTAGCTGTGAGGTGTGAAAGAAGCTTGCTTGCTGGTTCGGCAGCATGAGGTCTGAGATGTTACCTTATCATGTCAATCACTAGATAATTTTAGTAGACACATTAATGGCATTTAAATAGAAGTTTGGGGTAATTAATGAATAAATGAGGAACAACAGGTGGGAAAAACGTTTTCATTTTCTGGGCTTCCTTTTCCAAAACACCTTTAAAAAATCCTTTTGCATAGAACGTTCTTGATATTTAATATGTTGAGTTTCCTCTTGACCCCTTACATACATTTATGTTGATTAATATATATTCAATAAAGTATATTTAGGGGACTCCCCTGGTGGTCCAGTGGGTAAGACTCCTCACTCCTAGTTCAGGGGGCCCCGGTTCGATCCCTGGTCAGGGAACTAGACCCCGCGTGGCGCAACTAAGACCCGATGCAGCCAAAATTAATTAATTTTTTTAAAAAAGGAGATTTAGTAAAAAGCATATCAGATAAGGGAACATCATTGACCTTTCATTCATTCATTACTCTGCTTCATTCATTCATTGAACAAATGCTATTGAACACCTAATAAGTACAAGAGTCTGTGCTGGGCCCTTAGCGTAAATAAAAGATTCTGCTTTCATAAAGCTGACAATTTAGGAAAGGAGAGAAATGAAAACCTGCACACAAATACCCGCAACCTAATATTGAAAGCAATCCAGAGAGATAGAGAAAAGGTGCATGATAATTCAGAAAAAGGGAGAGATCACTTCCACGTTGAGTCACCCAACTGCCCTACTCGTCTTTGGCAGACATTAACCCCCTCTGTGCCAGCACTGTGCTCGGTTCCAGTGGAACGAGGAGAAAGACAGAGGTTAACCAATAGGAAGGCCTCCAGCTGCCCCCACTGTCCTGTCTATTCTACCAGCTCTTGCCCAGATTACCACAAACCTCCTACTGGCCACATCCCAGAGCCATTTCTTGTTCTCATCTATGTGGTCACTTAGCTGTGACTGGCCATCTTCTCCAGGAAGCTGGTCTTGCCTCAGTTTCTCTTGGTTCAATCCCCACCCCTCTCTCTGTCCTATGGGTTCTTTACCAGATTACCTCCTGTGATCATGCCTACAGGCAGGGGTCCCTTGGACCTTCTTTGCCTCTCGGGAAAGTGAAATCTCCAAGATTATACAAAACCCTGTCCCATCCATAGGGTCATGTATTTTATTAGCAGCAATAATAGTTTTGTAACACAATAAATATAACAAAATAAGACTAGGGACTCTGAAGGAGGTATAAATGGTTCCCTTATAATTTGAAGACATGATGGAGATGTAGCCATCATTTCCCTCCTGAAGCCCGGGAGTACGCATGGTAGCGGATTCTAAGGGTGTTGATTCTAAGGGTGTTGAATCTAAGGGTGCTTCAAGGGGGACAAAATGTGAAATTGGGTAGAACTTACTGACTCAGGTTCACTCTCTGAGCTACAGAAGTTAACATCCTGCCAAGCACTCGAAGAGATGGTGTGAATTTGTGATCCTGGAAGCATAGAAGAAGTAGTGCCTTAAGCTGAGCAAAGTTGAAATGCTAGACTTGCCATGGCAGGTGGTGAAGGGAGGGATGGAAAAGCTCAGGGAGGTGGGCAGGCTGGAATTGATTTACTATTTCTATGTTGGGGAAGACCCATCAGATGATTCACAGGAAGGCTCAGAGGACAAACCATTTACTGCAGACATAAGGGATTCTCTGTTGAGTGGGCACCAGCATCATGAAAGGTGGTGGATCTCCTCTGTGGGCCAGGGCTGATGTAGAAGAGGCTGTGAAAGAACTTGTCTTGCAGATAGCAGTGGGGGTGGTAGGACCCTACACCAATAGAGGCCAGCGCTTATTGGTGGCCAGTATTAGAGGGGCAGCGCTTAAAGGCCAGAAACCAGGGGGCGCAACTACGACAACTGTCAGTCTGACACACAGAGGCCTACAGAGATGCTTAATACAACGTAGCATCCTTAGAGGCAAAACAGATGAGTAGGGGAGGAAGGTAATATTCAGCTGGTACCAGCAGAAGAAATCAAGGATAAATGACCACCAAGGTGGTACCGGAAGATGAGTACTTTGTCCTACTAACTTCCCCTTTCTAGTTTCTCCTAAGGAAAAGAAGCCCACCAGGGTCCTGGAGGACTGACTCCTCAAACACATATTGAGAAGTGGATCTGAACAGGGCAAGGAGAGGACTGGAGTAGACACGCAGATGCACCGCCCAGGTGCTTTTCCCAAGAACTTGCTGTCAGTTACAGGGAGTGTGGTTAGCGTTCAACCCGTTCTTCACTCCTATGGGATGTGACTGAGCTGTCTCATCCAAGACTATGCCTTTCCTGGGGCAGCTAGTGACCAAGTGTGATGGTAACAATCCCACTATTACTAGTCCTTGTGATTCCTCTAAAGCTTCCCCACACCTTTATAAATAGTCCCCTTAAGAAACCCACCTTGTACTATCCTAATTTGAGATTTGACTCTGATTGTCCAATGACCATCAAGACTGGTACACCGGGGCTTCCCTGGTGGCGCAGTGGTTGAGAGTCTGCCTGCCGATGCAGGGGACACGGGTTTGTGCCCCGGTCCGGGAGGATCCCACATGCCACGGAGCGGCTGGGCCCGTGAGCTATGGCTGCTGACCCTGCGCGTCCGGAGCCTGTGCTCCGCAGCGGGAGAGGCCACAACAGTGAGAGGCCCGCGTACTGCAAAAAAAAAAAAAAAAAAAAAAGACTGGTACACCCAGGAGACACCCATAAATAAACGATTTGGGGGCACCAGGCACATTTGAAGGTTTCTGCCTTATTTAGCAGGTCAGTGTAAAACGAATAAAACTCAGATTAGAAATAGAAACACAGACCAGTAGTATGTATCTTGCTCTGAGTTTTCTGAGAGATTTTTGCACGTTTTCATCAGCCCATAGGTGTGGCATTTTGTTCTCACTCCAGGCTGCCGACTGCCTGTCTTAGATGTCACCCACTGAATGTGGCACCGACTGGCCACCATCAGTCAGCCTGAAGTCACTCCCTCTCCAACACTGCATCCTGCCAGCCTCCAGAAAGCATTTGTTCTCTGGGGGCTTCCAAAAATATTGACAGTTCTTGGAAGAGATTCAACACTAATTTGGGGACTTTCTCTTTTTCTTTTCCATGGTGACAGCTTTCCTGACAGCATGAGGCCAAGCATTTCAGTTGTTTAAATAGTGAATTTTTAAAAAAGATGATAATGATCTCATCTCTGTGGCTCTGTCTGGGTGGGTTGAGTGGCAGAGACATCGCCCATGCCAGGCTGTGTAATGAGCTCTTGGGAGGATGATGAGCTCATCAGACGGCTAGCAATGACTGTGGTGTTGGGCTTGGGCTGTCTCCTGTGTATCTGTGGCATCTGGGTTCTTGCATATGGACGCCTTTGCTTCTGAAAATGGCACAGCTGGCCTTTTATTTTCCACCTGGCCATTGGAAGCTCCTCCCTGTAGAGATGCTATTTGAACAGATGCCTTCTTAAGCTCCACTAGATATGTCATTCCTCAAATGTGCCCTTTACAGTACTGTCTCCAGACCTTTGCTGTTCCCTCCACCTGCAAAGCCCGCTTTACCATTTCTACATAGGCCAATTCTAATTATCTCACAATTGTCATTATCCCCATGAAGTCTTCCACCCACCTCACATGTTGGATTTAATAGTTCCTTTATCTGACATCCATAACATCATGCCTCTATAATAACTTAGACAGAATATTTGTGCAGCATTTCACAGTTTCTAAACTTTACACATATTTTATTTAATCCGTACAACGTATGACATTATTTTATTACTTGTTGCAAGCTTATTCACTGTGGCAGTCATTGGTACTATTCACCCAAAATTCGCACTTCTCCTCTTGGCCATAATAATATTGCACTACCCCGCCCCTGTGAAGTTAAGTGTAGCCACGTGACTTGCTTTGGCCAAGATAGCAAAACTGGTACGTGACTTATGGGCTAACGCTTGAAAAACCAGGATTCAACTTGCCACACTCTTTTTCTCTATGACACGACAAGTGGTGGTATTTGAAGTTGGCATCACTCTAACGGCCTGGATTCTCTGCTAGGTGCTAAAGGTACAAGATTGTTAAGAGGTGGTCCAGCGTTGCAAAGACTGATGGGCTAGTGCAAAATTACTAACGCTGGTGCTACTGCATTAGCAGGGCTAGGACATAGATTACTGTGATAAAATGAAATAATTGCCATAATGGAAATATTTTTAAAATAATGTAAGTATATGAGAAGAAGACCCTAAATTTGCCTGGAAAGTTCATGGGAAAAGTTATATTTAAACTGATACTGGAAGGATGACTAAGTATTATCCAGGCTAAAAAGTAGAAGTAGACTGGAATAGCATGTGAAAAGTACAGAGGCAGGAGAAAAGCTTGTAATGTTGAGGAGAAGAAGTAAATGAATGGCCTCCCAAAGAGATTATGGTGAAAGATAACACTATGATGTCTCTGTAAGCACCTATCTTTATTACTGATGGCACAAAGCAAGTACTGAGTAAATGACTGTTCCCATGCCCCTCTTTCCATGTCCAGCTCTATATAGTTTCTAACGTCAAGAATGAGGACTGTTTTCATATTCCCTAGATAAATGTTGCACAAGGGGACCTGGCTCTCTTTTCCCCAATGTCTGCCTCTTGCTTTGGAAAAGATGTGGCTTCTTCAGTCAACGCCCTGATTTTAAACTGTCAATAGTTCCCCGCTATCTTCAGGAGGAAGGTCAAACACCTGGGGAGGAATTCTAGGTCATTCCCGGTCTGTCCCCGAGCTACCTTTCCAGGATCAAATTGCACCGCCTTCATACAGAAGCATATGTCCTGAGCATTCAATTCTCTGAGTGTTTGTTGATCACTCCCACTACCTTGAAGATCTTTTACCCCAAATCATACCCATCTTTCAAGGTCCAGCTTAAGTATCAGGTAAAGTGAAATTCTCCCCTGATTCCACGCCCTTCATCTCTCAGAGTAACTCCCCCTCCTGTCTGTTGTTTCCTCTAGTTGTTTTTAAGAGGATTTTTTTTTCCTCTTTTTTTTTTTTTTTTTTTTCGGTACGCGGGCCTCTCACTGTTGTGGCCTCTCCCGTTGCGGAGCACAGGCTCCGGATGCGCAGGCTCAGCGGCCATGGCTCACAGGCCCAGCCGCTCCGCGGCACGTGGGATCCTCCCAGACCGGGGCACGAACCCATATCCACTGCATCGGCAGGCGGACTCTCAACCACTGCGCCACCAGGGAAGCCCTTTTCCTCTTTTTTTGGTAGTTTTACTTGATGTGCTTAGGTGTAATTTTCTTTTTATTTATCCTACTTGGGGTTTGTAAAGATTCTTAAATCTCTAGCTTAATGTCTTTTGTCAGATTTTTTAAAAAAATTCCCAACCATTATCTCTTTAAATACTGCTTCTGTCCAATTCTTAACCTTTTATTCTTATAGGGATCCATTACTCTCTTTTCCGTATTTAGCTGTCTTTTCTCTCTTCTTGTATCATTCCGGTTGTCTTTCAGTTTACAAATTATCCTCCCAGTTTGGTTTAATCGTCTGTTAAGGAAGTCCATTGAGTTTTTAATTTTAGTCACTCTACTTTTTAAGCTCTAAAGTTTTATTTTTTGATAGTTTCTGATTCACTGCCCAAATTCTAGATCTTGTGTTTTAACTTCTAGAATATTTTATGCATATTTATTTTGTAGTCTGAAGTTGATCACTCCATTATTTGTATATGGGTCTGTTTCAATAGCTTATTTTCTTTTCTGTTTTTATCAGTTTGCCTCCTTGTGTGTCTGGTTATTTTTTGTGGAGTGCCGTACATTGTACATGAAAAACCAGGCAAAGTGGACAATAGACATTGCATGAATATGATCCCTTTGAGAGAAGAAACATGTGAGATGAGCCCCATGATTGTTCCAGTTTTCTGCCTAGGGGAACTTTTTAGAATACAGTAGAGGGAGATAAAGCCCAAAAAGAATGCAGAGGTTTTGGTGATCTGGAGAGACAGAGATCCGAGTTAGGAACTGCTAAGATGGCCGGAGTTTGCGGAACCAGGTACTAGAGAGAAGGCGGGGAACTACACAGATAAGGAGCTCCAGAAATGTGCATAAGGTCCACTTAAGTCTTTGATCAAATACTAACCTGTGCATGCAAAGAGTAAGACTCTTTATAGCCCAGCAGAAAATAACTGCAGAGGAATTGTAAGCTGAATGGAGATTCTGGGGGCTGTGCAGTGCTGGGGATATAAAGAGTTCCAACCAGCCTGAGAAACCTTGGGGGAACCACCACTTCGCTCAGCTGACATCCCCCAAAGCCCTTTTTGAATTGGAGTGTCTACTGCAGTTATTTTGTGCTTATCTCATTGTATGCTGGGGGCGTGGGAAAGCTAACATACCTTGTTAGTTCACAGCTCTGCCATTGGAGAAGAGCCATACTCAGGGAAGCACACCCACTGAGCCTCATCTACATCCAGATGTAACTTAGTTGATGAGATCCAAGGCTGTAATGGTATGGGATTTGGGGGATCATGGGAGAGGGCGAATATATTTTGCATATGGAAAAACAATTTATGACTGGAAGATGGGTATGGTAAAGAGGACGATAAATTCTTCGCCACTCCTTGCATTGAGAGATGGGATCCTACCTCTTCCCCTTGACCACTGAGATCAGCTCTTAGACCTGCATGCACGTGCCAGACCTATTTTATGTCTGTCTTGGGAATGTTGGATTCAAGGCGGGGCCCTCTCTGTTGGCGTTTCTCCTACACACTCTCTCACCCCATGCTCTTACTCCTTTCTTTGATAATCTAGGGATAGGCCAGTAAGACTGGCCTCCAAACAGAAGGAGTCAGCTTCTCCTTCTTGCTGGCTCGCACCAGTTTTTATGAGTGATTCTCTTGACACCTCTTTCCCTTCGCTTTGAGGATGGGAACCTTAAACATACACTGCGTTCCCAAGCCATGGGGAAAGGAGGAATGTGACTTCTCTGTATTGTTCTTATCTTTCCTGAGCAGATATACTCTCCTGTCTTCCAAGATTCCACTTATGTTGGTTGGAGGTTGCTGGTAGAGGTTGGGGATAGAGGTGGTGGGATAAGAGCTGTCTTGTTGAAATGGCACCTCTCAGTAAGCCGTGAGGAGGTGGCCAGTTAGAACGTGAGGCTCCTAAAGTCTTCTGTTTTCAGCTGTGCCATTCTTAGTTTTCCATTCTAGAAAAAGAAAGCAAGGTCCCATACAACCCCTAACAGCATCGTTTTACATATATAACATTTTCACTATATCTCATTAGTCACCAACTGCTTTTAAAAATCACCTCAATATAGATGAAGACCGGATCAAAATATAGTGTTGCATCCTGCCTTTAAACCCTAACATTTTCCATGACTTCAAATCCTTTCTAAAGCTAACTCTAACATCTATAATTTATTTAACCATTTCTCCATTGGATATGAGATGCCTTTAAAAATGCCAGCGTTATAAATAGGGCTGTGATGGACATCTCTGAGACTAAGACATCTTTATGTGGTATGGATTATTTCCTAAGATCAGAATTATAACGTTGAGGTCATAGGGCAGAAACATATTTAATATTCTTGCTACATCTTGAAAGTGTCCCTTCCAAGAACGTTGTACCCGTTTACACTGCTGCCAGCAGCAGGGAAGCTGTGCTGTGATGGGCTTTGAAGGAGAAATCAAAGGCGTGCAGGGTTTTCCCTGTCCTCAGAGAATGACATCATCCCTTGGTGTCTTTGCCAAAAACAAGTCTCTGTTGGATGGACTGTGAATCGTGACTGCTTTCTAAGCCAACGAAAAGCTCTCTGAAAGTGGGATTTTACATTTTTTTCAAGTGAGTGGGAGGCCAGTTGGCTCTGGATCTGAGCTTAGATGGAGGAAAGTTTGAGCTGAGCTACAAAGGTTTTTTTTTTGTTTCTTTGTTTAAAAAAAAAAAAAGGGAGAGAGAGAGGAGAGAGACACACATGAGGATTTTCTCCTTACATCTAAAATCTTCAATCAAGCAGGAATGCATTTAGCATTAAGGGTGGTTTCTGAACCAGGTTCACATCCTGACTCATTAGCTGGATGATCTTGAATGTTATTTAACATCTGTGATTGAGCTTCCTTCCTTGTACAATGAGGTAAATGACGCTTACCTCTAAGTGTTGCCGAAGATTTAGAAATGATATCTCCCACCCAATTCTCTCCTCTGGATTCCAGACCCCATCTGCCTACCCAATACCCCTCCTTGGGTATCCAACAGGCATTTGCAACTTAGCACTTTCAAGGCTGGCCTCCTTGACCTCATCATTTAATATCACAGCCCCCGTGGTACTCTCAGTCCCTCTCTCTTGCTTACTTTTCTCCATACCTCTTACACCATATGGTGGGCTTGTTCACTTATTTCTTTGTCTATTTTCCGGCTCCCTTCAGTAGAATGTAAACTCCCCCTCTTCCACTGCCCCCGATGAGGATGATTTTCCCCCCACTCTTCCAGATCTCTGTACAAGTCGCATCATCCTTGCAATTTCTCAAACACTTCAGGACCACCCCTGACTCCTCTCTCTCTCAAAAAAACACACACTCCATCTGCAAACCCTGAGGTGTCTCTCCTCAAAACATATGCAGAATCCAGTTACTTCTCCCAACTTTCACCACCATCCGCTAATCCAAGCCAGCATCGTCTCTCTCTGGATTGTCACCACCACTTCTAACAGGTCCCTGGCTTTTCCTGTTGCCTCTACAAGCAACTGGAGTGGGGCTCTGGAAGCAGTCTAACACATGGCACCCACTGTTCCGTGTCCTTGCCCACCCACTCCTGTCTCACTGGGGATGAAAGCAGAGTGGAAGGAGCCCTGGGAGCTGCTGTGTCATCTGGCCCTATTGACCCCCTGACTGAATCTTGCTCACCCTCTCCAGACACGTGGCCTCCAGGTCACCCTTCCCAGGAGCTCAGCTCATTCCCACCACAGGGCCTTTACATTTTTTGCTAAATCGACTTGAAACCCTCTTCCCCAAGAAGTCCATTCTGAGTCTGACAACTCAGTGAGTTCTTTGCCTAAATGCCCCCCTCCTTGACCTCATCATTTAATATCACAGCCCCCGTGGTACGCTCAATCCCTCTCTCTTGCTTAATTTTCTCCGTACCTTTTACACCATATGGTGGGCTTGTTCACTTGTTTGTCTATTTATTTTCCGGCTCCCTTCAGTAGAATGTAAACTCCGTAAGGATGGAGATTTCTGTTAACTTTGTTTATTGCTGGATCCTCAGCCTGGAACATAGCAAGTGCTCAACCAATATTTGCTACAATAAAATGAAAGGTACATAGTAGATGCTTAATAAATGTTATTTATTATTATTTTCATCTTTACAGTATTAGATGAGCCTCACTTAGCCAAATATGTCATGAAAAGGATATGCTGGTAAGCTTAAGGTTCTGGTTTGTTGTGAAATAAGTCATTGTTGATGAAACAACACATTTTAAATTGTATTTTTAAAAATAATTCTTCCCTAAAAATAAGGATTGATTAAATGGCTGTTAATTGCTTACTTAACACCCAAAGCTTTAATCAGCCATAAAAAAGAATGAAATAATGCCATTTGCAGCAGCGTGGATGGACCTAGAGATTATCACACTAAATGAAGTAAGTTAGAGAAACAAACATCATGTGATATCACTTATATGTGGAATCTAAAAAACTGATACAAATGAACTTATCTACAAAACAAAAACAGACACAGAGAACAAACTTATGGTTACCAAAGGAAAGTGGAGGGGAGGGATAAGTTAGGAAATTGGGATTAACATATACACACTGCTATATATAAAATAGATAAAAAACAAGGACCTACTGTATAGCACAGGGTACTCTAGTCAGTATTCTGTAATAACCTATATGGGGAAAAAAGTCTGAAAAAGAATAGATATATGGATATGGATAACTGCATCACTTTGCTGTACATCTGAAACCAACACAACATTGTGAATCAACTATACTCCAATATAAAATAAAATAATTTTTAAAAAAACACCCAAAGCTCTGGGATGGCCTTCATCAGTTCTGATGAAGAAACACTGGCCACCCTTTAGGCCCTTGTCTGCAAGCATCACCTCTGTCGCTCTCCCCTCATGAGTTTCAGCAAAATCTTATGGAGAGACAGAATAATGGGGAAGATAGGTCAAGGGAGCGACTAATGCTCACTCACCTCCTAAGAAGTCTGATTCTTCCCTTTAGATACAGCAGAAGCTGGCTGTGTTCATATTTGTGCTGTGATGGCTGACCTCCTCTCTACCTGCCCTCATGTTGCAGCCTGTGTACTGAGATAGTGTGTAGGCCCGGGTCTAAATCCTGGCTCTTCTGCCCATTAGCTGTGTGATCCTGGATATGTAACTTAACCTCTCTGCCCAGTCTGTTTATCTATAAAATAAGGATCTCATGGAATTGCTCCACGGACTAGAGATGAGGTTTGAATGCTCCTAGCCCCATGCCTAGTGCATAGCTGGCCCTCAGGACATTGTTAGCCATCTTCCACAGGCGTCTGGACAACCTGAATCCCTCACTCACCCTCTGTGCTGCCAGAACTCTGATCAATGGAACCACCCAGGAAATAAGAACCGACTCCATCTACCTCTGCAAATTTCTTATCCCTCAAAGCAGGACCACCTGGAAAAGGACTGTGCCCTGAGTCTAAACTCTGAGCCTGGGATGTTGATGGTGCCGAGAGGGACACGGATGGTTCTGAAGGACATACTATGAAACGCTTCACCCACGTGGTGGCAAGGACCCAGGTCACAGCCCTGCCACAAAGACCCAGCCACAGTTGGCACAGAGAGAGAAGGGTTTTCCTGCCCAGACTCATCTTAAACCTTGATCAGGCAGGCTCCCCACATGGGACTAGAAGAGCAGATTTCACTGCGTGGGTTGAGGGAAATAAAAGAGGTAGCAGCTGCCCTTATTCATGCTTCTAAGACATAGTTATCTGGTTCACTGTTAAAATGTGTCTCAGTGAATGGCCTACTCAGGCTGATTGGATTAACCAGTCAGGAAGGTCCAAGCAAGGTGACACTGTTCTAGAAGAATTGTTGTATTACTTTTCACATTTAGATTTTAAAATAACCTTAGGTGTTGAGTTTTGTGTGAAGTGGGAGTGAGTTTCACGTTTTTCCGTACAGATATGCACTTGATCCAGCACCATTTATTGAAGAAGCCATTCTTTCTCTATTACTCTCTTAGTCTCTTTTGTTGTAGATCAAGTGTCCATATGCTGTGGTCCTGTTCCCGGACTCTATTCAGTTCCAACAGCATACTGTTTTAATGGCTAAATACTTCACGTATATCATTCTTCTCTATCATCAAAATAATCACCATCGCCGTCATCGCTGTCATCGCCGTCATCAGCACCATCACCATCAGCACCATCCTCATTTTCTTCTTCGTGACCACTGACAGTTACTGGAGTGCTTACTGTGTGCCACAGCTTCACATCTCGTTCAGTCCTCACACCAACTCTATGTGATCAGCATTATTATAAACCTTATTTTACAGATGAAGAAATGGAAGCTCACAGTGGGTGGGTAGCATTCCCAACATCACACATCTAGTAAGTGGCTGAGCAAGGACTGGTCCCATCTTCATGGGAACCCATGTGTGCCAGGGCTTTTTCTATTTCCCCGGAGTGCTTCCCTCAGCTACAATCTTCCCATCAATTATATGCCCCCTCTCTAGCCTAGAGGTGGCTGTTACAGGTCGTGGGACAGGTGGAACCGACCAGAGTTTGCTCTATTTATGAACAACTGAATGAGTAAATTTCATCTCGGATGGGATTTTTAACCCTTGTAGAACTTTTAAAGACTGAAATTGGCCTGGGGAAGGAATTTGCAATCCAAGCGGGGCTAACCAATGATTGATAGAGATGCCTGAAGACCTACTTAGGAGAAGCTCCCCTTGGAGGTGCCCACTGAGGTCCCCTTCATTCTGCCACACCCCCAGCTCCTCTCCCGTCTAGCATGGGGTTTTCTGACAGGTTAGACCCAGCACTGAATGCAGGGCATGGTTCCCATGGTGCCAGGGAGTTGCCCTGACCCTGTCCCATTAGCACAACTCACAGTTGACCTATCCATTTGCCTGGAGATGCCATGTGCTCTATTTAAGGGGTGACCTCGGAACAGAACAATTCCAGTCAGGAAAAAAAAAACTGGCTCTGGAAGCCTGGAGCCCTGAGAGCTGGGAGGCAGTAGGGCCCAGGGGATAGTACAGCCAAGGGGAGTAGAGTGATTGGAAGGACACTGGTGGGCCAGGAGGACTTCGCCTTCTCTGACCCCAGGATTCTGCTTATGGCTAACACAGACCTGCTGATATTTCTGCTGAGTTCCCATTGCTGTCTGAAGTCAGCAGCCGAGGGGGTGCTAACTGCGTTCAGGTAACACTTGCGAAGGTAGCTTCACGCCCTGCGTCACTACTGATGGGGACACTTTAACACCACTTCATTGTGCCAGCTTAGCAACCTGGCTAATTAACAGAAAAGAAAAAAAGAGTAAGGCGATGATTTAAAGAGACATGGTAAAGAAAAAATAGTCCCTGCAAATGTTTGATGCAAGGCGAGAGTATGGGATTCTTTTTATGTCAGTGGAGGTAAAGCTATGAACTTGTCGATACACTTACATACAATTTTGTATACTGTCATTATAAATCAGCGTGGTGTAGTATAAAAGAAACACGTACAGTGGCAAGTGCATGGTTTTGAAATAAGTTAGATCTGAGTTTCAAACCAGACTCTGTTCTTACTAAACCAACGTGAAGTCGTTCAATCTCAAAGAAGCCCATGTTCCTCATGTATAAAATAGGACTAATATGCCCAACATCGCAGGGATATTCTGATTGGAGAATGCTGTATAGGATGCACTTAGAGTGGTGTTGGCCCAACAGTAAGTACCTTATAAATGGTTTATAAATGACAGTCAAGTATGAGAACTTTCCAGACTACAAAAGCATCCTGGAAGCGTATGAATCCAGAGTTCTTTGGGCATACAAGTCTCCTCATTACCTTCCTGTATAAAGAACTGGCTGAACTGGAGCCTCCTGGGTCTAGGTAAAGGGTTGCTCTCCAGTGCAGGCTCACCTGGGCATCCAAACCCAGTTCCAGTTCAGCAAAGCTGATCCCAAGGAAACCAGTCTTTTAAGTCCATAATATACAGACTGTGGAGGTTTTTGAGCAGGGCAGTGACATGAAAGGTAGAAGCTTTGAGGTCAAGGTGGGAGAGTCATTCAAACTGCTTACACCATGGGCCAGGCTCTGTGCAAGCTTTGGGGGAACTACTCATGGTTAATATATAGCCCTGTTCCCAGGAGAGAAGGGAAGAACATGCAGTAATTCAGGGATTATTAGAGCAACGGAGGCTTCCAGAGGTAAAAACCTAAATCAGCAGGTCTTGATGAAGAGGGACTAAGGAATCTTATGAGAATGTATGGTGTTAAGATGTGTGGTGATATAATAAGTAGCAACCCTGTTTTTATAGCCTCTGTTCAGATTTAATGAGAAAGAAACAAAGAGTCTGACATAAATGGATATTCATGCACATGGAAGGAGACATCAGGAGTGGGCAATCCATGTTCCCTCCAGCAAGGAGTTTGATAGTAATTTGAAAATAAAACACTGTGACCTAATTGATCTTCAACAAGATGCATTGTCCTTATGGTGTGCAATTAGCTTCAACGATCACAATGCTGTCTCATGAAATAAGTAAAAATACCTTATTTTTCAAAGGTCAAAATGGAATTTTATTTCATAAAATTATCAGTTTGATTAATCGTAAGAGGCGCTATTCAATTTATTTTTGTTTTATTTATCTTCGGCTGGTTGTCTACCCAATAAGCATTCACCCCTTCTTCCTGTCTAATAGAACCCTGATTTTCTCTGGTGTAAAACAGTGCACAGTTAACACATAATGGATTTCTAGCCATTGCAGCAAGCAGTGGCCATGTGTCGCAATCTTGGCCAATGAGATACAAGTGGGAACCATGGTGCAAGGTCTGGTGTGTGGTGAGCACGTTCTTCATACTTTTGACCTTTTCTCATTTTTCTTTCTCCTTCCATCTGGAATAAAGATGTGACACTCGAAGATGCAGCAGTCATTTCATCACCGTGAAGATGAAAAGTGCATGCTAAGGATGGTGGGATAGGAAGACAGAAAAATGAAGCGTTTTATCAGACCAGCCCCAATTTGCCTAACTCCAGACTCCATGGACCTCCTGTTTCTTAAGCCATTGTGTGTTGGGTTTTCTGTTACTTGTAGCCAAATGCATTTCCAATTGGCATAATTTTGAAATTTTAGATGACATTAAAGGCATGTGCTTTTACAGTTTAACTTACACAGCACAGGTTAAGAAAAGGTGATAAGCCACTGATGGACACAGAGTCAATGAGGCAGAGATTAAAAGATGAGTGGACAGTACTTGGTGACCAAGTATACAGAGGCAGTGACCATTTTCAAAACACAAGTTGGTACACAAATTCTGACAAACGATCTGACTGGGAAAGAGAGTATTTGAAACCTCATGGAGTGTGAGAGAATGCAAACCTGTGAGCATATTCAAGCCTTTGAGGAAAGCAGAGGAGGAAGAATGCAATGATTCAAATCCGAGCTCTGCCACTTACTGTAGTGTACCTGAGTGTGTTGCTTAACCAGCCTGGACTCGGTTTCCTTCTCTGTAAAATGGGGCCATGAAGTAAGTAGAAGGTGTGTAGGAACTCCTACAAAACCTAAAGGTTTCTTAAAGACAGCTAACCTGGCGGGGGAAAAAATCCACATCCTGGTCCATGTGAAGTAACCTCAAGACCTGGCAGACCATGTCTGCGCAACCAGCCGTGGCTGCCTACCCAAGAATGTGGCTGAACAAAGATGGCCTTTGCTATGGCTACTAACTTACTTTACTCTCAGAACATCTGAATGAAATAGATGCAGTCATCCTCATTTTATAAAGAAGGAAACAGGGCTTCAGAGTACCTAGTAACTGGCCTGAGTTCATAGTGCTGGACCAAGGCCGAGGAGAATGCTATCTAATCCTCGTTCAGCTTTGTTCCCTATGCATTCATGCCATCTGCCAGATTTGGTAGAGATTGCTAGTTTTTATTTTATAGCAGGACTCTGATTTTAGCTGGCAGATTTTCATGCAGAACTAACACTCCATTTCCAGCCTGCCTTGGATCTCAGAGTCACCGTTATCTAAGCCTTGGCCAATGAGAAGTAGACGTATGTAGGAACTACAAGAAAGTTTCTTAAAGACAGCTAATTTTGAAAACGTACTTTTTCCCTTTGTCCAACTAGACCATGGATGTGATGGTTGGAGCTCCAGCAACCTTCTCAGGCCCTGAGGTAATATCAACTAGCGATACCATGTGCTCAAATGGAGGAGCAGAAAGAAGACTGTTGCTTAATGACACCATGAAATCTCCATACTAGCCCTGGATTCCCTACCTCTGGACTCTTATTCAACAGGCAGAAATAAACATTGCCCTTACTTTATCCACTTTTTTCCTTTTATTTTCTGTTATATGCAGCTAGATGAATCCTAACGTAGCAAAAATCTTAACTACTATAACTCATCTATCATGTAGTACTGTTGAATTATAAGCCTAGTTTGAGGCAGTGTCCCCACACTGACAGCTTTGGTCGAGTCCAAGGAATAGCTGGAGAGTGGGCTAAGGTGCAAGGCCTATTTTGAGATCCAGTGGTGTCTTTACAACCTCACGGTGATTTCTTCTGTTCTCCTGCTGGGACAGGAAATTGTAGCATACGGGAAAGAGCTTGGGCTTGGAGTCAAGTCTAAATCCTAAATCCAACTGCCAACCAACCTCTTATTAGCTGTGTGGCTTTGTGCAGGTGTCCTAGCCTCTCTGAGCCTCAGTTCATTCATCTGTGCAACAGAGATTGTACATTATTTCTACCTCATTAGTGCTGTATGAGGAATAAACAGTTGCTGAGTGTGAAAGGACCTAGTCTAGTTTTACAACATAACAGGGGCTCAGTTATCTGTTGAATTCAACATTGCTGAATTTGAGAGAATTTTACATATATAAAATTGTACATACATAATACTTATTATATATATTTATATAAAATTAAATATCTGTATGCATTATATATGTGAGATTAATATATTTTATACATATATATAGAGAGAGAGAAAGAGAGAGAGAACTCTTGGTGAATATGTTTGCTATTTCCTTCCATGTATTCTTTTATCTTTTTTGATAAAGACAATTTATTAACTGTATAACTAGGAAAAGTAGTGATTTAGTTTAGATTTAGATTGAATTTTAATTTAGATTTTGTTTGCCTTTCACTTTAAGTGGGTTCAAAAAGCAGGGACAGCCCCAGCAGGCTGCATACCCCACGTGCTATCCGCCACGTCTGGCATCTTCTCAGACATCTTGAAATCGCATCGCTTGCCCGCTTCTTTCTCTCCCTTCTCTCTCAACTTCCTTCCTTCAACAACCATCTCAAATGTTCATATTATGAACCAGGCACTGAAGGATGCAGAAGAAAAAACGGATCTTGAATGAATCTTGAGACCTTTGTGCTTTGACGAGGGACACCGAGTTCCTGCCTCTGACTGCTGTCCCCAGGTCCTAATGCCAGGCCTGGAGAGCTGCTATGGATGCAGACAGTTCTTTTTAGAGCTTCCACAACTTCCTGTCCACTGGAATGTAAGGTCTTCAAGGAAAGAGACTTTTTACTGGTCACCGGTGTAGCCCCAAGGGCCAAGAACAGTGCTTACTCATAGTAAATATTCCTCATATTTGGGGGGAAAATAAATTGTGACCACCAGTCTGAATCCATCTGTTTCTAGCTGGGCGAATTATTTCTCAAACTCCCTCAAAGCCATATGAAAGTAAGAAACTAATACTGACTTATCACCTTCCCTTCTCCCCCAACTTAGAGAATAACCCTCACTGACGAGAGTTAATCATGCTGTTCTACCCATTACACATCGTTCATGCAAAGCCTCTGCATGGCTTGTTTTATTTACATACATAAGAATTTATAGGTATGTATTTGTGTTATTTTCTCCATCACCCCACGTCCCCACACCCCTTCCATTCTTCCATGACATTCAAGTTAGTCTATTTAGTTTATGACCTTCGAACCATCTTCCATACAATTACTTCGGTATACATACGTGTGTCCTTTAAAAACATTGTGTTTCATTGAGTGTGTGTTTTTTTAAGTTTACAAAGATTTTATTGTGCTTTACCCTTCATGCTATTTCTTATTTTTTCCACTGGATACTATTTTTCAAGATCCAGTCATGTTTCTGCCTGTACATCTGGTTCATGTCATCTGACCCCTGAAAACAATGGCATTTAAAACACAGTCATCATTTTATTCATCCATTTCCCTGAACATTGGATACAGAGTTTCCTCCAACTCTTTGCTATGAGAAACATTTTTCTGTTGACCCAGGCTTGAGTTTTGCTGAGATACGTGTTTCAGGAATGACTTCCTACGTGATGGGTCAGGCACCCAAGGGATACCAACTGTTGCGTGATTCGAACATCACCTTTCGCACACTTACGTAAAGTCACCAAGAACTGCAGACAGGTTTCCAGAGGGGAAAAGTGCTCCTGTTTCTCCACATCTTACCAGAACTTAATGACAGGCTTTAGAGTCTCCTTGTTTAATTGGTCTTTTCTGATTGCTGGTGAAATTTACTTATTAGCACTTAAGAGTTCGCCTTCTGTCAGTCCTTTTTCTCTGATCTGCGTTGAGTTCCTCATGTGTATTAGATACTAACTTCTTGTGGTTTTAGACTTTTGCAAATAATTTTTGACACGAGGGGTCTTGTTCAAAACATCCTTCCCCATCCTGAGATCCTAAACATATTAACTTAAAGTTTTTCTATCAGCTTCAGAGAATTCTTTCATATTTACACCTGTAATCCATTTGGAGTTTATTTTTGCTCATGATGGAAAGTAGAGATTCTTATTTTTCTCCTTCCTGACAGTATTAGGGCTGTGGAAGTTGTAGGAAGCTGATAATAATGCAAATTGTGTCAGGTGGGCTGCAATTTATCACTGCCATATGGATAGACTGATTTCGTAAATTCATTTCAGCATTCCTTACTGCCTGTGTGCTAATGATTCTCTGTTCTCCTTTGAACTAGTTGTAACATCATATTGGTCCACTCAGTGAGTTAAAAATCTTTGACATTTACTTATTTCTATTTATGGGAGAGTTATAATTTTATCTTTTTCTCGAAAAAATTGTCTTTCAACAAAAGCTAAAACCTCCTTTTAAACATCACTTTTCTTTCAAACATTGCTTTCAGATTTTGACATATGATGCTTTCATTGTCATCTAACTCAATAATTTTATTTATTTCATTTTTTAACCCAACGATCATTTAGTAGTCTCTTTTATAGACTAAGAAAGCATAGTGTTAGCTATACTTTTCTAACCTTATTGCATGTGATCAAATAGGCTTCATTTATATATTTATACCATTTCACTTTACAGAATTTTTAGGTATATTATAATGGCATATGACATGTAATACAATAGAAAAATGTAAATGGAAACTTAGATCATGGGAAAATATATTATAAAGCAGATCTCGGTGTGTATTTACCTTGAAGCAGCTGCATTCATCACTGTGGTCCAGGCATATCTGGGCATGTCTAGGAAAATGGTGAGTGGCTGAAAAGAAGTCTCATCAAGGGGCAGGGAAGAAAGCAGGATGGAGGAGTATGTTGGCTGCGCTCCTAAGCCCCTGAGAGCTTGATGACTTGCTTGGAAGCCTTGCACGACTTGGCATATAGTCACAATCACAGCTATGATTTATTACAGCAAAAGGATACAAAGCAAAATCAGCAAAGGGAAAAGGCACATGGGGCAGAGTCTGGAGGAAACCAGACACAGCTTCCAGAACCCCCTCCCAGTGGAGCCACACAGGATACACTTAATTCCTCCCGCAGTGACCTGTGACGGTTGTGAAATGTTGTCCACCAGGGGTGCTGACTGGAGACCCAGGAGTCAGGGTTTTATTGTCTACCTCTGCCTGGCAGGTACCAAGATCCCAGACTCCGCAGAGGAAAGCAGTGTTCAGTATACAACACATTGTTTGCGTGACCTGTTTAAGCACTGGGAGCCTCCCTTATCACTTAGGGGACAGTGGGAACACTCCTGAGATCCAAGGTCCCAGATGCCAACCAACAGCCAATCTTGTAAGCAGGCCTTTCTAAGGATAGCAGTCTCAGGCCTGCTGTGTTAACTCTTTTCACACAAGGAGCCTCTTGGGAGAGAAATTGACCTGATGGGAGGAGGGATTGGCTTGAGGGCCTGTCCCAGAACCAGACTAACTTTCTGAGGAGGGAGGGTGGGTTCAGAGTGCAGCGTGGTGACTATTGCCAACTCGGTCTTTAGCAGAGCCTGGGGAAACTGGCTGAGTCCTAAGGAGAGATAGGGCTTTGCCTAGTGCAGCCTACTTAAATAAAAATCCTAGGAATTCAAGAGAAGAAATTTGAGCTGAACGTTGCCAGGTGAGGGAGGGCAGCTCTGTTGGTTACCAGAGACAAGACAATCTTGTGAGTGAAAAATGTTGCTGCCATATCTGTAAACAAAGGATGTTGCAGCCACCAAGCCACTGCAGCCACCCGCCCTCCACCCCCGAAGGTGAGCCTTGAGAGAACTCAGGATGAGAAAAAGAACAGGATACTGGCCCTAGCTAGCTAAGGTGCACATCAAAGGAATGATTTCAATGAGCCCAGACTCTTATATCTTCCCATTAACTTGAGATTTCTGTTTCTTTAACAGTACTACCAGGCCTTTGTTGCAAAACCCCTATGTATCCTGGTTCCACACCTACCTCTTTGGAGCAGTCCCTCAGAGCGATCGGACAGGCTGTCTTCCAGGCTTGAAGTCCTCAGAAAGACTGCCAAATAAAACATACTTCTCAACTTTTAGTCTGTGAGTTTCTTTTTTCAGTTGACAATCTCTAAACAAAATAAGACCAGGGTTGTTTACAAGAAATGAGGCCAGAGTTATGTTACCAGAAAGAGTATGACCATCACAGGGAATCCAAATGAGGGTCTGGGGGAAAGACTTTTCATGGTGGGTTTTCTTTTTCATCTCTGAGTGGAAGAGTCCCCTACCCCCTGCCTTGGTCTAAGGGGTGGCACTTACACTGAGGGATCATTCACCAAGTCTCGCAGAATCAACTTACAGTGACACAGAGTCTACCCTTTCCTCCAAGGCTCCCTGGACGGTGGAAGTGACACAATTTTTTTAAGACAGAAGAGATTTGGAATTTGATCATTTCAATAGAGAGGTCTGGTATTTCCAAGGAAATGGGCGGTTGGGGCCATGCTGGGTAAAATGGTTCTGGCCACCAGTTACAATGTGTGGAAGGGCTTTTCCCCATACCACCAAGAAGTTCTCCGGCATCAGCTGGGTGTCCTACGCATCAACCCAATGCTGACACTGTCTCCCTGGAGAGAGCATCATATTCCACAAGTTAAGGGCTCAGTCCTGCAAGAATGCTCACTCTCCACACCCCCACCCCACTTCAGATGCCATCGCTAGACCAGGTTGTCACCTGGGCTTCTGACCAACTGGCTGTAAACTGGAGTTTCCAATGGCCCCCTCCTTAGGTTCGATTAATTTGCTAGAGCGGCTTACAGAGCTCGAGAAACATTTGACTTACCAGATCACCGGTTTATTAAGAAAGGATATAACTCAGGAACAGCCAGATGGAGGAGATGCACCGGGCAAGGTATGGGGGAACGGCACCGAGTTTCCACGCTCTCTGAGCCCACCACTCTCCTCAAATTTCAATGGCTTCCTCAACCCAGAAGCTCTCTGAACCCTGTCCTTTGGATTTTTATGAGGGCTTCATTACATAGGCACGATTGATGAAATCACTGGCCATTGATGATGGATTCAACCTCCAGCCCCTCTCCCCATCCTGGAGGTGGGTGGGGAGATGGGACTGAAAATGCCAGCCTCGAATCACGTGGATGGATCTCCTGGCAACCAACCCCCATCCTTTTCTAACCTAGGGGCTTTCCAAAAGCCGTCTCTTTAACATAACAAAAGACACTTTCATTGCCTTCTGCACTGAGGAAATTCCAAGGGTTTTAGGAGCTCTGTGCCACTAAAGGGGACAAAGAATACATAGAATTCTTATCAATCATAATATCACATCGGGGCAGACGGTTAATAAGACAGAACATGAGAAGGGAGAGGAATGGAAAAGGGGATTATGGGAAGAGCATATACATACAGCACATCTCTCCAGTCATAGAACTTGACGCCTTGCCCCTAGAATGACAGGGAAGGGTTGGGATGAGGCCCAGTTCTTCACTAACTGGTGCAGTGCTGGGTCCATCACCTGAATGCCTGCAAGAGAATTCCTTCAACGTTCTTTGAGACCCAGGTTGCATTCTCAGTCTGAGGAGGGACAGGCCCAGGGGCAGAGGTGGCTGCATCATTGGTACCCGCCTTGGGCACTACTTGCTGGGTGTCTACCTACAGATGAAGACGCACTAGAGAGGAAAAAGGTATTGTCAGTCCACCCACACAACACAGGGTGGGAAGAAGGGCTTCAACAAAGGCAGAAGTACAGGCGTACCTTGGAGAGACTGAGGGTTCGGTTCCAAACCATTGCAATAAAGCCAGTATTGCAATGAAGTGAGTCACATGAATTTTTTGGCCTCCCAGTGCATGTAAAATTTATGTTTGCACTATACTGTAGTCTATTAAGTGTTCGATAGCATCACCTCTGAAAAATGTACATACCTTAATTAAAAAATACTTTATTGCTAAAAAGCGCTAAGCATCACCTGAGCCTTCAGAGAGTCATACTTTTGCTGGTGGAGGGTCTTGCTTCGCTGTTGATGGCTGCTGAAAACTGGGGGGACCGTGGCAATTTCTTAAAATAAGATGACAAGGGCTTCCCTGGTGGCGCAGTGGTTGAGAGTCCGCCTGCCGATGCAGGGGACGCGGGTTCGTGCCCCGGTCCGGGAAGATCCCACATGCCGCGGAGCGGCTGGGCCCGTGAAGCCATGGCCGCTGAGCCTGCACGTCCGGAGCCCGTGCTCCACAACGGGAGAGGCCACAGCAGTGAGAGGCCCGCGTACCGCAAAAAAATAAAAAATAAAAATAAGATGACAAGAAGTTTGTCCCATCTATTGACTCTACCTTTTACAAACCTTTCCTCTGTAACATGCAATGCTGTTTCATAGCATTTTACCCACGGTAGAACTTCTTTCACATTTGGAGTCAATTCTCTCAAATCCTGCTGCTTCTTTATCAACTTAAGTTTATGTAATATTCTAAATCCTTTGTTGTCATTTCAAAACTCTTCACAGCACCTTCACCAGGAGTAGATTCCATCTCAAGAAACCACTTTATTTATCCATAAGAAGTAACTCCTCATCTGTTAAAGTTTTATCGTGAGATTGCAGCAATTCAGTTACATCTTCAGGTTCCACTCCTAATTCGAGTTCTGTTCCTATTTCCATTGCATCTGCAGTTAATTCCTCTGCTGAAGGCTTAAGCCCCTCCAAGTCATCCATGAGGGTTGGAAGCAACTTCTTTTAAACTCCTGCTAATGTTGATATTTTGACCTCTTCTGGTGAATTACGAATGTTCTTAACAGCATCTAGAATGGTGATTCCTGTCCAGAAGATTTTCAATTTACCCAGATCCATCAGAGAAATCACTGTCTATGACAGCTATAGCCTTACAAAATGTATTTCTTAAATAATAAGACTTGAAATTCAAAATTACTCCTTAATTTGTGGGCTGCAGAATAGATGTTGTGTTAGCAGGCGTGAAAACAACACGAATCTCCTTGTACGTCTCCATCAGAGCTCTTGGGTGACCAGGTGCATTTCAATGAGCAGTAATATTTTGAGAGGAATCTTTTTTGTCTGAGCAGTAGGTCTCAACAGTGGGCTTAAAATATTCAATAAACCATGTTGTAAACAGATGTGCTGTCATTTGGCTTTGTTGTTCTATTTATACAAGACAGGCAGAGTAGATTTAGCATAATTCTTAAGGGCCCGAGGATTTTCAGAATGGTAAATGAGCATTGGTTTCCACTTAAAGCCACCAGCTGCATTAACCCCTAACAAGAGAGTCAGCCTGGCCTTTGAATCTTTGAAGCCAGGCATTGACTTATCCTCTCCAGCTATAAAATTCCTAAGTGACATCTTCTCCCAATATAAGGCTGTTTCATCTGCACTGAACAATCTGTTGCTTAGAGTAGCCACCTTTCATCAATTACCTTCACTGGATCTTCTGGATAACTTGCTGCAGCTTCTACATCAGCACTTGCTGCTTCACCTTGTACTTTTACGTTATGAAGATGGCTTCTTTCCTTCTGCCTTATGAACCAGCCTCTGCTCGCTTCAAACTTTTCTTAGGCAGCTTCCTCACCTCTCTCAGCCTTCACAGAATTGAAGAGAGTTAGGGCCTTCCTCTGGATTAGGCTTTGGCTTAAGGGAATGTTGTGGCTGCTTTGATCTAAGCAGACCGCTAGAATCTTCCTATCAGCAATAAGGCGATTTTGCTTTCTTATCATTCCGGTGTTCACTGGAGTAGTGCTTTGAATTACCTTCAAGAACTTTTCTTTTGCATTCACAACTTGGCTGTCTGTCTCAAGACGCCTGGCTTTCAACCTACCTCAGCTTTCGACATGCCTTCTTCACTAAGCTTAATTATTTTTAGTTTTTGATTTAAAGTAAGAGATGTGAGACTCTTCCTTTCAAACTTGAACACTTAGAGGCCATTGTAAGTTATTAACTGGCCTAATTTCAATATCTCTGTGTCTCAGGGAACACGGAGGCCTGAAGAGAGAGAGGGAGCAGTCAGAACACACAACATTTATCTTATCGATTAAGTTTGCTTATATAGGCACAGTTCATGGCACCGCAAAACAATTACAGTAGTAACATCAAAGATCACTGATCACGGATCACCATAACAAATATAACAATAATGAAAAATAATCTTGAAATATTTCAAGAATCACCAAAATGTGACAGAGGGACACAAAGTGAGCAAATGCTGTTGAAAAAATGCTGCTGATAGACTTTCTTGATGCAGGGTTGCCACCAACCTCAATTTGGTAAAGAAAAAAATAAATAAAATAAAATAAAAAAGGCAATATCTGCAAAGCACAATAAAATGAAGTGCAATAAAACGTGGTGTGCCTGGAATTTATTCTCTAAAGGCTTGGGGTCCAGTAGGAACTGCTCTGGGTCCCCTTCTAGTAAAGGGTCACAGGCAGCCCTTGGAGGTGCTCGTGTAGTCAGGGCCCTGGGGCATGGGTGGAGATCACAGGGAAGCAGCAAAGACTGGAGCTCAGAGGAGAGGAGGTCCCCAGAAGGTGGAATCTCACTGGGAAAAGGAGCCCTGGAACCGTGAGTGATTCCCCAGAAATGCCTGGAACACAAGCTGTAGCTCCTTCCTTGGTAGGTGGGGCGAGAGCCAGTGATCTCACCCTGAGAACCCACCTACTGAGCCCCTGGAAAGTCTGGGTTGTATGAGCTAGAATGCAAAGATAATACCAGAAAAAAAATTAACTTGTGGAGAGGCAAATGCAGTATCAGTGCTTCTCTCAAAGAAATACGGCCAAAGGGAATTTTTTTTTAATTCTCTTCTATTTTTATGTGCACAACTTAAGGAACATTAAATGGGATTCAGTTCATAACTATGAACAGGCCTCTCAGATTGCCTCCAAGGATCTTTATTTGCTTTTGCATTGATTTGTAAATATTTTTATTTATAGAACCCTCCAAGAAAAGGAGGTGGGCAGTGGTATATGTTATAAAAATGATCCTGAGGTAAAATTAAATACGCCTCTCCCCCCTACATTGCCCACATCTTTTATTCATACAACAACAGCAGAAGAAACACCTCCTCTTTCCTTGGGGGCAGGAAATGTTGCCTGAAAGAACTTGAGTTCCAAGGAGGAGAAAGGGTGGGTGGTAGACTGCATTTTCCTAAGGTCCCCTAACAATATCTCTTTCTTCATATGCTCTTGTAGAACCCGGCCACTCCTCCAGGAAGATGGAGAGACTGAATCTTCTCCTTGAACCTGGACAGGCCTTTGGGGTGGCCCTGATCAATAGGGTGAGGCAGAAGAGAGCTGAGTCACTTCCAAAACTAAATCACAGAAATGTCAGGCATTTCGTCATCGTTCTCCTAGGAGGCTCAGTCTTGGAACCTTGCTGCTGTGCTCTGAGGAAGCCTAGACCTCATAGACACATGCAGGTGTTCTGGCTGTCAGCCCAGCTGAGGTCCTGGTCAAAAGCCAGCCTCAACTGCCAAAAGTGTGAGTGAAGACACCTCCAGGTTCATCGAGCCTCCGGATGTCAAGTTATCCATGGCCTTTGGGTCTTCCAAGTTGAGGCTCCAGACATGAGAGAGAAAAGACAAACTGTCCCCAATGTGTTGGTCTGTATTTCTGACTTACAGAAACTGTGAGCATAATAAAATGGTTGTTTTATCGCCCCAAGCATGGAATGGTTATGTTGTGTACGGTAACCAGAATGGACACTCTTATTTTTCTTTTCCTTTGGTGGTGGAAGTCAGCAGACTCAACACAGTGTTCCATGACCCTGAGTGCCGAGGGGGGAGCTTGTGCCTCACCGAGGTCAGTGATTTCTTCCCCTGCAGGACCGTGGATTTCCTTCCCAGCACAGATGATGCAGTATGATGGCCCTTCGTGTTGGATTTAATTTCCCTCTGAAGACTCTCCATTTGTTTATAATTATCCCAACAACTGATGCTCTTAGCAGGAGATAGGGGCCTTGTGCACTTGGTCCTGCTTTCCCCTCCCTGAGTAGGCCTCCACTCTGCCCCTGGGTTTTGGTAACACCACCCTGTTCCCATCCAATCCCGAGAGGGCTCACCGGAGCCCTTGGACCCAGCACATCACCAACCCCAGTTCAGTGATGACAGAGTCAGTGTGTATATAACCCCCGTGTGGCTCTCAGGAATGGTGACCACTGCAGAGTAGTGGGCAGGTTGGGTGCCCGAGGGGACATGGTGGGAGATGTGAGCTCACAGCAGTGGGGACCTGGATCTGATAGGCTCAGGCTTTTCCCCCAGGCAACAGTCGCGGGGTGTGCGGGACGTGCCGACACAGCAGATGACAGGAGATCGCATGCAGATGGCGACCGTGGGTTTGAAGAAGACTAGAAAAGCTCTTTTTGAGGGAGAACTGACAGGACTGAGTTACCAACTGAATGTTGACCATTGGAAGCAGTCATGGTGTTTTCTCAACTGGGTAATTGGAAAATGAATCCGTGAAACAAAAGTCAGAAGATAAGAAGCGGAATAAGGTGAAGTGGCAGGAGAAGGCAAGAGAAGACAATGAACTGAATGATGGTCCAGGAGAAGAGTCAGGTGAGCTTGAGAAATGCATCTGAGGTCTGAGATGGAGATTTCAGGGGCATCAGCCTAGAGCTGGCAGCACAAGCCACGGGATGGAGAGGGAGAGTGTGAACGTGGAGGAGAGGATGTGACAAAGGGGTCACCTGGCTACCGGCCTGATGTGATGGCTGGAGGAGCCATAGGTCACTCAGCAGAAAGAGGACAAGAACCGGGAGAACGGGTTCTCGGGGGAGAGATTTCTCTGGCACCTGATGTGCTCCTTACACTTAGTAGGTGCTCAGGAAATGTGTACGGATTGAAGAGACCCATAAGCATGGCTAACCGAGGCTCAAGGAAAACACCAGACCCAAGGGAAGGAGCAAAGTCAGGGAGCAGACGTGTAAAAGAGCATCTAGTTTGAGCTGAGGTTTGAGAGCAGCAGATGCCTTGGCCTGACATGCGTCAACTGGAGACGCGGCGGCACTTTCCCTCCAATGTGTCAGGCAAGCTGTGACAGGCTGCGAACCTTGGCTGCTGCACATGGCGCGTGGAGCCCCAGCTGTCAGGCAGAGGGCAGCCTTCCCGGGAGTGGGTGGGGAGCAGGGCACTGTCCCCGCGGCCTGGGCCTGGCGCAGCTCTCACACCTCCCAACAAGGTCACGGTTAGTAGCTTCCTCTTGACATTCGCAGGCCACTCACACGCAGGGGGTTCCTGCTGCAAAGCTCGTCCTGATGGCTGGGGACGGGATGCAGAGACGCGAATAGCTGTGCTGGGGACGGTGGGACATCATGGCCAGTGATAGAGAAGGGCCAGTTCATGCTGCTCAAGGAAAACCCCGGCAACGAAAGCAGGAGAGAAAAAAACGCAGGGGCTGGCGTGCTTGGGTACCGGGGACAGAGGATGACATCATACCCTGTGCGATGTCCTTTCTGCTGGGGACTGAGAGCGGGGAGGAAAGGCCACTCCTGTCCCTGCTGGAGCTGATGTGGGGACTTAGGCAGTGAGCCTTCTCAGGGTAAGAGACGAGCAGAGGCACAGGGAGAGGAGAGTGACGCAGGGAGAATTTGGACAAAGCAGCCCGGGCTCCAGATTCTGGGATCACGCGTTATTAGTATAAACTTAATGTTGAATGCTCACCTTGCAGCTCTGATCAAAACATGGTATAGTTTCCCCTTTCTTCAGTGTGGGTGGTCCTTCCCTGGCCCTGGATGAAGATTTAAGCAGACCCAATGGTATTGTCTTGTATTCTTGGGTAACAGATGGCCCTTCAGCCATTTGAATCGTATTCTCAGTCTCCGTTCAGTAATGTTGTCCCCTATCACAGTCCAAACCCTGGCATTACATCTTCTCCTCCCCCTCCCCTGCCCCGTCTCAGGCTGCTTAGGTTGGAAACCAGTAGCTGACAGTATGGCTGTTCTCTCATCCTGCCCCTCTGCCCCCCACCCCGCCCCCCCACCGCTGGATCCGAGACCTAGCTCCATCCGGGAGGAGTCCGGGTTAGAGAAGCGTGAGGGAAGACAGGCAAAGGGGAGTGTGCCTCCCTCCATCCTGCTGTGTGCCCTGGAGCCTGACCCCTGGGACCTGACCAATAGGCTCCCTCGGCCCTGGCCTCCAGCTGGGTTTGGCCAGTGGGAAGCTCTAGCCAGGGATGGGGGGAAGCAGGAGACTAAGGTCAAGATGTTTGTTCCCCTGCTCTCCCTGCGGGCTGCGTCCCTGCAAGAAGGTCCTGGCTCCTGTCAGTGGCCTACTACTACCCTCTCTGGGTCCTGGTGACGACCTCCTCCCTTCTACCACTCAAGCCCCAAGCTAGGAACTGCCAAGACCTTGACAGATGCAGATAAGACAGTCCTTACACGGCTTGGTCAGGCTTCCTGCTCTGTCAGCCTGGAGGAGGGTGGAAGCTGACCTTCCTCCCTCTGGAGGCCTTTTCATGGACTCCTAAGAGGCCTCCCGTTCGTCCACCTCCTACATCCCGCAGCCCTGGCCTCTGAGACTCCCTCCCTCCTCAGCCCCCAGCATGAAGCAGCACGCCCCCAGCCTCTGCCGTGGAGCTTCTCACCCCTCCAGGAAGCCCAGAAAAGTCTTTCCCCTTTGCGGGCGGGGAGCCTTGTTGAGAGTGAATAAGGAGAGAGAGAGCGACAGAGACAGAGAGGGACAGAGAGAGAGCGCACCAGCCACGTGGAGTGCAAACAGCTGGGAGCCTCCAGCCGTAAGTGCCTTCGGGATTCGCTCCAGCTCTCCAGCTGTGGTCACCTCACTCTCCCCAGCAGCTTCCGGCCAATAACTAAATGTGGCAGGAGCAGCCGGGCGTGGCCATTTCTGTCCAACATGCCCGTCTTCCGTGGACCGTTTTCTGTGCCTCTCTGGGCTGGCCTAGACATTCTCACAGCTGCACTGCAGTCTGAGGCTCCTTTTAACCAATCCTCCTTCCTCGTTTTTCAGATGTCAAGACTGTATCTAAAATCTAAAGTCTAAAGCCTTTCCTACTCCTGCCCCCTCTCCTCATCCTTCCAAGCCACTACCCCCAATAAACCTCTCACACTTCTAACTCTCTCTTGGTGTCTGCCTCCTAGAGTAGCCAACTGTCACAAACCTCCTCAAGGACCTTCTAGCTTTTGACCGCTCCCTGGTCCCAGGCAACAACCGTGCGTCTTTGGTTTTAGTTATGGTAACACTCCACTTCCACATACCAATCCTGCTCTGGTTGCCATTGCTGCAGAACAAATTCTCCCTACGTTTAGTGGATTACAACAACCATTTTATTTTGCTCACAGTGTTGTGTGTCAGAGTTTGGGAAGGCTCAGCAGGGTGGTTCTCACTTTGACGTTTCTCATGCAATTGCAGCCAGATGGTAGCCAGGACTGGACATCAAAGATGGTGACTCATATGTCTGGGGCAGTGGACAGGAACACCTCCTGCGGCACCTCCAGCATGGCAGCCCCAGGGGAGCTGGACTTTTTACATGGCAGCTGGATTCCCCCAGAGAGAGTGTCCCAAGAGAATCAAATAGTTGTAATATGGCCTTTTCTGATTTAGCCTTGACAGCACATAGCATCATTTTATCATTATGCTGTAGGTTGCAAGCAAGTCACTAAGGTTGGTCCATATTCAAGATGGGAGGAGTGTCAAATAATTTGCAGACATCCACAATGACCAATTTGACAATGGCAGAAACCAACAGTGAGCTCCTCATATGGCACTATACCCCAGGGGACCATCCATCACCTGCTGGAAAGTCGATTACACTGGAACACTTCCACCCATCATGGAAGGAGCGGTGCCTTGTTCTCACTGGAATATACATTTGTTCTGAATGTGAATCTGCCTTCCTTCCCTACAGTGCTTCTGCCAAAGCCACCATCTGTGGGTTTACGCAGTGGGTGCAGTATTCACTGCCACAGTACTTCACGGAGCACCGCCTCTGACCAGGGAACTCATTTTCACAGCAAATGAAGTATGCCCGTGGAGTTATATCTAGGGAATTCGCTGGATTTACCATGTTCATCATCACCCTGGAGCAGCTGACCTGGTAGAACAATGAAGTGGCCTTTTGAAGACGCAGCTACAGGGCCAGCTGGGTGATAATACCTCGCACGGGTGAGATCATCTTCCCAAGGATAAAGTATGGGCTCTGAATCCCTAGCCAGTATGTGGTGCTATTTCTCCCAGAGCCAAGAAGCATGGATCTGGGATCAAGGGATCGAAATGGGAGAGGGTCCTCTCACTAACACCTGTAATGATGAACTGGCCAGTTTCATTCCTGTTCCTGCAACTTTGGGCCCTGCTGCTTTAGAGGTATTGGTTCCAGAGGCGAGAGCATTTCCACTGGAGAACAAACAGAACTGCCTTCTGACTGCAAGCTCTTACCACTGCCTGACGGGGTCCGTGTTTGTACATTTCACTGCCTCGTCACCACCGACCCCTTGACGAACAGAGCAGGTCCCAGGGCTCAGGGGCTGCTGAGTAGAGCCTGATTTAAATGCTAGTAAATCACGGTCAGAGTGAAGACAGTTTTCCTATATCGTATGTGGAATACTGAGTTCATAATGTTCTAGATAAAGAGGAGGTGCAAGTATTTAAAACGTGAAGAAGGAAGTAGGGGAGGGAGAGTAGGATGAGAAGGAAGTTGAAGAGAGAGGAGGAGGGAGAGGAGTAGCGGAGGAAACAGGGAAAGGAGGCTCGGGGGGAGGGAGGGAGCGGAAACGCACAACGTACAGTGTCAGGCACTTCAGACGGTTCATCTGGAGACAAACCTACATACACGGCAAGTATTCTTCCTCCCCAGTCACAGATGGAGCCACTAAGGCGCGGGGAAGTTCATGCACTTGCTGAAGTTTCATCCAAAGCGACTGAAAGGGAATCTGACTTCAAGGTGTCTCATTTCCAACCTCATCTTCTTGCCATTATACCTCGCCATCAGAGAAAGCAGACATGTCATGAGAAGAAAACAGAAACACTGCTTAAAATCACCTGAAAGCATTCCAATTGGATCTGAAATTACGATTTTAACTTCTGAGCTTGACCCGTCTGCCGAAGCACAGGTTTAATAATCTGTGCTTTAATCCACGACTTCATCTATCTGCACAAGCAGGCAATTCTGGGATTTATAATCAGCGTGTTTCTATAATAGTTCTATGATTTACTGAACATTTTCCCTAGCCAACACTTTACTATAGACAAATGATGTTATAGCATTTTGAAGGTACACATTTTAATTGTAAACTGGTTTGAGAATATTAATGTACAAAGTAGGACCTAAAACATCGGAGGAGTAATGTTGAAAATAACTGTGTTTACCCCAGAAATAACATACACGCACTCTCTGCACTGAGCAAATCTGGGTCTGGCGGGTCACAGGCGGTGCAGCCTGAAGTTTTCAAATCAACGGAGGCACTTCGGGATTATCTTCAAAGTCTGGATCTTCCTCGCTTGGTATAATTTTGGGTTCAGCTTGAACTCTTCTGGGCGTGTGTTTTTTCGCTTGAACTATGTTAGCCACATCAGGGAAGGCATGCTTGCTGGGATCTACTTCTAGTCTCTCCATTTGCTGGCTTCTACAACAAAAAGGGCAAAGGAAATTGAGGTATCAGTTTTAAGTAAATTTCAAGTAGATTCAACTCATTCATTCATTTGTTCAGCAAATATCGGCAAGGACTATCCCTGGAGCATGGAGGCAAAAATAGGACCCCATCCCTGGTTTCAAGTAGCTTAGAGCCTAGTAGAAGCAAGAGTCGACCCTTGGAGAAATAAAGTGCTAAAGAGCGCCGCAGGGCCGTGCTGACGTGCAGGCAGGTGGAGGAGAGGGCAGCGGGGAGACTCTGCTTACCTAAGATTTTTTTGATAATTGAAATGATACAGCAGGCCACGCCCCAGAGCCAAGATCAATAATAGAATCACACCAGGCAGTTCTCACTCCTGAATGGAGCTAATCAGGCTCCTGGACCCTGCTGCTTCAGACCACTCAGCCTGCACTACAAGGTCAGGTGCACACCAAGCTCAGCCCACAGTTTCCCCTCCCACAAGAACCCACTCCTCCGCCGGCACTCCGTCCTTCCAGCGATAGCTGGAGTGAAACGGACCCAAGAGGCAGCTCTGCTGGCCACTGACTCCCCTTATCACCGTCATAGAGAAAACTCTAGATGATACAGTCACAGGGCTGCTTTTCTGGCAATTTCCATTCCATAGGCCTGGAGTTGGACCCAGTAATCTGTATTTATATAAAGTTCCCCCAGGGATATCGATGATTTAGAAATTATTTTGGAATCACCGCACCATTAATTCATTCAGTTATTCAACAGATATACCTTAAACGCCGACTGTATTCTAGTTGCTGTGCTAGACACCAGAAATAGCATGGTCTGTGCAAACAGACAAGCTTCCTGGTAACATCTAGGAGTGCAGTGTTGTGCTCAATAGGAAAGTTATCACATCGTCATGTAATTGTCTCATTACCGACCTGTTCTCCCTATAAGACTGACATCTTTGAAGCAAAGGTGTTGTCTTTTTCATCTTGCATCTTTGGCGTATAGCTTTACCGAATAAGTAGTTGTTGAATAAATGAAAAAAAAAGTTATTATTGTGGATTAACGAAATTAAATAAGAAACTATCTCTGACCTAAGGAATATCACAGTCATTCTAATCCAGGAGCTCCAAACCCATGTCCTCAGACCAAACTCGTGCAGCAGACACAATGTGGTGGGGGAAGGAGGTCCGATTTTCTTTGGAAAGTGTAAACTCTGCTGTTCTTACAGCCCTCCCGCTCATTCCTGTAATCTGCACAGCCCTTGAAAGATCTGCCTTTTTGATTCCTTAGTATCTTGACTAATACTTCTGGACCTGCTGAAGAAAAATACAAAGTATACAAAGACTATAAAAGGGCATTTTCTGAAGTCCCAGATTGTACACTATAAACAGTGTTAAGAAGTTACAGTTTTCAAAGACTTGCATTACAGTCACTATTAACTATAGCGTACTTTTTAATTCATCTGTTCTTATTAAAAGACTATGATATCTATGGCTTAATTAAGTAAATATCTAAATTCATCTATTATAATTATGTTGTCCTTGACTTTGAGGAAAAGCAGCCCATCTCAATTGTAGGCATATCTCTTGGGCCATAACTTCTGGATCTCAGTAATAAACTATGAGCTTAGCTAGTATGTATATAGTTATCTGCAGAGCCCCTGCTTCAGATGTTGTGAGGAACAGTTTGCATGCAGGGCTTTAATGACTCATGAATCTCTGGGCCTGAGGCACCTGAGGACCACACTCGTCCCCAAAATAAAGAGGAGAGGGGCTTTTCTCCCTGGCTGCTTCCTGTCCCTATGTCACAGGCCTAAAGTGACGGATGCCCATTGCTGGTTTTACCCACTACCTGGCTGTCAGACCAGAACCTCTGGCACCTACTAAGAATAGCTGGAAGATGGAATGAATAAATTTATTACCATGGAAGAAAGAAAGAAAATGTCTAAAATCAGTAGGCAGTAGGCGTAAAATACATCAACGATTGACTCCTTCTATTAAAGAACATAAAGAAATGATAATCTGTTGGGCTAGCTTGTTTGGACCGAAGACTCCCACTACCCACGAAAAACTTTACTGAGATGGTGAAAGATGTGGTGAGATAATTAGGATCCACAAGGTCAGAATTCAGTGAAAGGAGGAACCCAGAAAGGGGAATGGAGTCCTGAGACCACCTTTGCCCTGAGGGCATTCGGTGAGCCCCTAAAGTCAGGCTTTGGTCTTGCTGGATGTACAGAGTCTGGGGACAGAGGGCCAGGCCCTGAGCGTGCCAGGTGGGCAGTCTAACAGGATGCCCTCTGTCCAGTAAGGGTGCAGTCCCAAAGGGCTTCCGCCTCCTGTATGAGTGAATGAGAGGTAAACCCGCTCTGCCCACCTCCCCAGGGGGCTGTGAGGGGAGGTGCCCCAGTGGGACAGAAGAGGGATGAGTTGTCACCACAGGCTGGCACTTCCATGGGTTTATAGCAGCTAAAAAACAAACAAACAAACCCTCAATCTTGAACTTAGACTGAAGTGGTTCTAAACTAGCAGTGTCTTTAGGATCTGCCCCAAAGCACACATCAGTGCTCCCTGGCAGCGCACCTCCTGGACCTCTGAGAAGCCCCCAACAAGGCAGCAGATCACAGGAGAAAGTAAACAAGTACTCAAGTAAACGGGCACTCTGCATAAGAATCAGCAGAAGCAACAAGAACAGAAATAGAGACGTAAGAACTTCAGACAGTGACTAGGAAAGCATGAATTATAAAAGCACTACACTTACGTTTAAATAAAATGTTCCAGACTTGAGAGTAAAATGCTGAAAACTTTCGGTCTGGAATTGGCAATAAGACAAAGATGCCTGCTATCACCCTCTTTTCAACATTGTACCGGATTTTTTCCCTATGCAGTCATGCGCGAAAAAGAAAAGATACAGGTTTGGGAAGAAAGAAAGCCATCATTCTTTGCCATATATCATCAGGGAAACGGGAGTTAAAACAGCAATGAGATACCACCTATTTAGAATGGTCCAGATCCGAACACCGACAGCACCAAACGCTGGCGCGGATGCGGAGCAACAGGAACGCTCACACATTACTGGTGGGGAAGCAGAACGGTGCAGGCACTTCAGAGGACAGTTCGGCAGCTTCTTACGTAACTAAACATACTCTTACCATACGACCCGGCAGTTGTGCTTCTTGGCATTTACCCAAAGGAGCTGAAACTTTATGGCCACGTAAAAACCTGTGCAGGATGTGTATAGCAGCATTATTCATAATTGCCAAACAACTGGAGCAGCTAAGATGCCCTTCAGTGGGTGAATGGATAGATTAAACTGTGGTCCATCCAGACAATGACATATTATTCAGCATTAAAAAGAAATGAGCTAGCAAGCCATGAAAAGACACGGAGGAACCTTAAATGCCTATTACTAAGGAAGAGAAGTCAATCTGAAAAGGCCACGTACTGTATAATTCCAATTACATAATACTTTGGAAAAGACAAGATTATGGTGACAGTAAAAAGACGAATAGTTGCCAGGGGCTGCGATGGGGGAGAGCGGGGTGCATAGGTGGAGCACAGAGGATTTGCAGGGCAGTGAAACTCCTCTGTATGACACCGTAGTAGTGGATACATGTCATTATACATTCGTCCAAACCCACAGAATGCACAACACCAAGACTGAGCCCTGATGCAGATTACGGATTTGGGTGCTAATGATGCACGGATGCAGGTTCACCAGCTGTAACAAATGTTGCACTCTGATGGGGGATGTGGATAATGAGGGAGGCTGCGCCTGAGCTGGGGCAGGGAGTATATGGGAAATCTCTGTGCCTTCCACTTGATTTTACTGTGAACCTAATAAGACTGCTCTAAAGAAGAAAGTCTAATTTTTCGAAACGACACCATGAGGAGAGTAAGAAGGCAAGCCCAGGAATGGGCTACGTTTTATGGTCCTGCTTCCACCACTCACTTAACAGCTTTGCGATCTTGGACAAATTGCTCAATCTCTTTGAACCTCAGTACATTAGGATACGAGGATTTATACCGCAGTTATTTTGAAGAGTAAAGATAGCGCATAGCATCATATAGCACAGGGTAGGCACTCAGTCCTCAGTAAGTCCACTTTTGAGGAAGTTGTGTGTTTTCCGTCATCGTACAGTGTCACAGGACCACAAGAGTTCACTGGGTCAGTGACCTTCCCCCCAAACATGATCCCATCTGGTCCCAGTGAACATAACTCTCCTTCCCTTTATCTTCTCCCTCTATTCACTCTGTCTCCACAGCATGAGGAAAGGACCACTCAGGCTATGAGAGGGTTGAGGGGCCTATTCCGACCTCCCTGCCCCCAGTTACCGCTGCCTCTGTAGTCCTTTCCCCCAAGCCAACAACCTGCCTGACCTCGTTCCCATGTGCAGCATTTATAGGTGGCTGTTTGGCTAATGGGTTGCCCAGCCAGAAGCTGAGATAATGTGTGTAAGGAAGTTTGTCGGTGATTAAGGAGCACCACAAACAACCTTCCCATCGATGGATTATGAACGGTCATGAGGTGATCCTTTCTCAGTAACGAAAATGAAAAAGAAAGGCTTTGTGAAAATACTGCAGGAGGTCCTCTTATGACGAATTGTGCTAGGATATCTCTAATCATCAAGTGTAATCACAGTAATGACGGTTTCCCTGGAGTCTTGAAAACCAGCTCCAAACTTTGGCAATGACTTGGTTTCCCATCCCTGTGATTCCTCATAAATTAGATTCAAACTCTTTACATGTGTTTGATGCCGCTGGGGGTTAATTATGACCGTGAAGATTCATAGTAGTCCTAACACCCTTGATTCTCTGTAAATTACACATGTATCTGAAATGGAAATCACTGAGTTGGGAAACATGAGAGTGACTTTCCAAGGTTAAAAACAGCAACCCGCTTTTCAGAAGGAATTCAACTCCATACCTGTTGTTTAAACAAACCCCGTGTTTGAAAATCTCTACAAAATTTGACAGTTGTCTTTGAATATATACAAATGCCTGACTGCTTGTATTATGCAAGACATAAATATAGTTCCTGTTCAGGTATTTTTATAGTGGCAATTCTAGCATATACATTTGTATCTCAAAGATAGTTTGTTTGCCTTGGTCCAAAATAGAGTCTGCCATCTGGACGGTATGAGTCTGGAAATCACGGCAAGGAGAAGGAAGGTTGAAAGAGCTGGGATGCTCATTCTAAGGAAGAACTGAGAAATAATGAGAGCTTTGTCTGAACTACTCTAAGGATTGTCACTGCTTGTGGGAAGTGGGCTTTGTTCTGGGGTGTCTCTGGGGGCAGAGCTAGAACCTTCAGGTAGGAATCAAAGAGAAGCTTTCAGACACTGGGGGAATACCGAGAATGCCACGAATATTCTCTTGAGAGGGTGAGGATCCTGTTGAGAAGGAAGCTTGAGCCAAGGCTGGAAGGTGACCTATGACTGACAAGAGGGCACACACGGGGCCCCTCGGTCCTTGCAGCCCTGAGGGTTTTGGAATCTATGACGTGACACAGGTCATAAAAGGGAGGCGGTGTGAGCAGCGTTATGAGCAGGGCTCAGCAGAGTCGTCCCAACAGGTCACAGCTACATGACCTCCTGACATTCCAAACTCCTCCCTCCCTCATTTTCCTCGTCTGTAAACTGAGGGTAAAAATTGTGAGGATTAAATGCGTTACTATGGGTAAAGCACACGGAATGGTGCCCGACACAAAGCAAGTGCCCGGTAAATGTAGCTGTCGGTGTGGCTATTGCCACTTTTATTATTGTCACCAGAAGCTGGAACCTAAATATACACAGATCTGTTTCTGAGCCCTGCAAATCAAGAGTCTAAGTTTGGGGAATAAACATTAATGCTCATGCTATGAATCCTTTTTAAACTTTCAGTCACTGTACCTATGTGGAAGGTGCATTCTAGGCACCAAATGACAATGAAGAGAACTCCAAGCAAAGTGAAGATGGGCTGAGGGGAGGGCACCTTTTGTTCGTCTGCTCCCTGCTGCTGTCCGGCGTGCTTTTCACTGGCTTTGATGTTCCTTGACAGCCTGTGATTATTTCGCCCACCTAAAACAAAAACACAGGACATAGTTAGTGATACATTCTCTCTGATACATCTTCAAAAATATACACTATATATTTTTTAAATGCTAAAACATTTTAATTTCCACTACATATTTCATGAAAGAGTCTGACTTTAAGCCCCTATATGGGGCATGAGAAAGCTCCAATAGTCCCCCTGGATCCATGGGGATGCGTTCTAAGACCCCCAGTGCGTGCCTGAAACCACAGATAGTACCAAACCCTGTATATAGTATGTTTTTTCCTTTACACACATACCTGTGATGAAGTTTAATTTATAAATTAGGCACAGTAAAATACTAAAAACAATAACTAGCGATAAAGCAGAACAATTATTGCAATATACTGTAATACATGTTACAAAATTGTTCAGATTTAATACCTTTTCCATCTTAACTAAGCACCTATCACTCACTGTGGCCATAAGTTTTGCAGTTTGAGGTACGGCAGCAAAACCAGCATGAATTTCTTCTTCCTTCCCCACAATTTCACGGGTAGAAGATTCGTTCATACTGCAGATCTTAGTAACCTCAGCATAGGATTTTTTTTTTCTTTCCTTATTAAGTCAGGAACTTTCACCTTTTCAATTAAAGGAAGCACTTTAAGGCTTCTCTTTCCTCGGTTTCAGTTACCCATGGTCAACAGTCTGAAAATATTAAATGGAAATTCCAGAAATAAACAATTCATATGTTTAAAACTGTGGGCCGTTCTGAGCAGCATGATGAAATCTTGCGCCATCCTGCTCCACCCTGCCCAGCGTGTGATGTGAATCATCCCTTTGTCCAGTGTATCCCACCAGTTCCTTAGTCACTTAGTAGCTGCCTTGGTTATCAGATCAACTGTGCTCGGGTTCAGGTAACCCTTAGTTTACATAATGGCCTCAAAGCGCAAGAGTAGTGATGCCATTGGTCAGAACCCCAGAAAGCCTAGCCCATTGTTTGTCACATGTATGCTTCAATACATGGACGGTGACTGAGCAAATGAAGCAAGGCATCCTTGTCTGGGGGGACTATAGCATCAAATCTGGGGAGGTGAGTGTTCTTATTGCCCTTGATGGCAATCCGTGGTGGTACAAGCAACCGTTTTTTTAGATACTGTGGTTGTATATTTTTCCATCATATTTTATAAAAATTCAATCTGTGTGTGTATGTGTGATTTAGTTCAGTCCCTTCCCACAGACCTCATGGGAGGGCCTATGTGCAATGCAGCAAGGAAAGGTCTGCTTAAACACCACCCTTTCAATCATGTATTGAACACCCGACTAGGGAAAATACCTTTAAGCATCACCAATGGTTTGTGTGATGGCCAGACTTTTGCTGAGACTCCAGAAGAGAAAAAAACAACAACAAATGCCGCATGTACCAAACACAGGAAGTTTCAGGGCTGGAAGAGTTTGTTCAGAAACATTTTTTAAAAGGTATATTCTGCATAACAAAAACATGTAGAAGGAAACCATGGAAGAGCGAGCAATGGAAGCCACCAATGCAGTGTTCACAGGATAATTAGAGGAGGTGACTCATGGAAAGGATGGCTTAGTGAAGCATGTTTTTATCATCATCAAACGAGGTTTGCTTTGGAGGCAGCTAATTCCAAAATGATGTATTTGCTATGCTTTAAAGTCTATTTCATGCCAATTTTACTGCTTTCCATTCATTTCTTGCTGGCCCATGATGTTACATTTTTGGATGTTCATGTGCCAGGGTAGGAAGGTTTATGCTATTTTAAAGTGAAAACTTAAACGTTGTTTTTTTTTTTCTTTTCTCTAATTGAACTAGTGTGATGGGTACAAATATTTCCCCCATGTTCCTGGCCTATGCATAAAGAAATGGAAATGCTTTTCAGTTTCTATCGATGCCAGTTCTGGTTTATTAAGCCACATTAATGTCAAATATGAGGGCAAGGAAAGACAGAGTTGAGGAGACTAAACAGAGATGCCTTGCAGTTGAGGGAGCAGAGGGCGGTAGTAGGCGTTGGGGTAATGAAAGCTGGCACCTTCCTCCTGGGGTGTCTCGGGGGTGAGTGGGGTCAGCAGGACCTCCCTCCGAGAGGCACGGTGGCAGGCTGTCGGGGAGCAGTGCTGTCCAGGAGAATTTTCTGCAATGATGGAAACGTTTCGGGCTGTCCAACACAGGGCCCCAGAGCACTCGCAATGCTGTTAGTGTAACCGAGACACTAAAATTTTCATTTTATTTCATTTTTAAGTAATTTTAATTTCTACTGACCAAGCCAGAGAGATGGGAACATGACCAGAGTGAGCCCCAAACCTATGCGTGGGCTGCCCAACTCTTCTTCAGGAGTGAAGGTCATCCATCCATACCAGTTACCCCTAATTTATCCGAGGTCCTTGACCACATGTCCTTTTCAGTTCTGGAACTCTCTGCTCCTTCCTTGACATGCCTGGGACCTGGAACTGAGCGTGAGAATCCGGAGCCTGTGTTTCAATCTCTCTGATCAATGTGGGGTGTAGGCTGCTCCCTTAGCCCAACTCGGGACGACTTATCTAAAGGACCATGTGAGCCACAGAACTTGGGCAGGCAGTGGCTGGGGCCTCTGTCAGGCCAGCATCGCAGCTCAGCTTCTCCCCTTTCCCAGTCCTGCTTCCTCCCCTCCCACAGGTGTGGATCCCCAGGCTGCTCCCCAGCAAATGTTCTGCAAGCGCACCTCCATCTCAGGGTCTGCCTCTTGAGGAGCAGTGGCATCTGAGAGCTTTTTTATTTTTTAATATTTTAATTACATTAAATGAGACCAATGTTACTTAAAATTCATGAAAATGTCAACTTTAAGAAAAAAAGCTTTTGAGCCCAAAGCACAAGTTTTGTATTGCTTCATGCTATAAATGCGCTAATCAGAATGGGAGCACATGCATAATTAGAGTCTTACAACACCCCATCTCTAACACTGCTATTTGTCCCATAATAAGCTCAGACAAAGATTCTCTGTGTTTATGGAAATGCAAATAGAATCGCAAATTTGGAACTTTTCTTCACCAGGAATTTGCTATGTACCAGAATCTCAATGTGTTGCTTATTTTTAAAAGATATTTTCAGCTCATTTAGTTTCAAATGTTCTTTTAAGTTTAAAAGTTAGGGGGAATTAAGAAATCAGCAGTAAGAAAAGTATTAACACCAGCATTCATATTGACACCAAAATTCATCTTAACAAAAATATTTATATGAATAGCAGGAAAACTCTTCTGATAAGAGATCTAATTTTCCCAAGTAGGGACCAAAGTTCAGAATTCCAAGGTACTGAAGTAGTAACATGTGGTTTCCCTCTATACCTGCAGCCTAGTGCTACTCTTCCTCTAGAAAACGATGCTCATTAACATCAAACTTCCTATTCATTTGTCCAAAGTGTGTTTAGGGGTGACTAATGGAAAAGGTGTAAGGGCCAAAGTATGTTTAATAAATTAGACAAAGTGGAGCAAATGGTTTCCTGAATCCATAGAGGGAAACATAATCAACTGCTTGAAAATTCAATTGTGGGACAGGCACAAAGGTACAAATTAACATTTTAATAATATTAGGTTATTTTAACGCATAGATTCATGCAGTTGAAAGTTGGGAGTGAACATGGAGGTAGGAATTGAGTCCCCTTTAGTTCAGAAGGCAAATGACCCTTCAAAAGGCTTTCGTGAGAGCTGGTTTTCCAGCCTTGGTTGGAACTCCGTGGGATGGAGTTCCTTTACCTCCCTGGGGTAGCAGCCTACACTGAGACCATCTACATTTACCTTAACATGTACGTGGCTGCTTTACCAACCATAAAAGTTACTAATGCCAAGAAATCCAGACTACCTACGTGAGCTGTGTAAAAATACAGTAAACAGATGTGAGGGAGAGAGACCTACCTCCTAATCCTTATATTTAGGCTGAACCATAGAAATTACCAACATCTGACTATTTTTTATAGGTTTAAATTCTTTTTTTTTTTTTTTTTTTTTTTTTTTGCTGTACGCAGGCATCTCACTGTTGTGGCCTCTCCCGTTGCGGAGCACAGGCTCCGGACGCGCAGGCTCAGCGGCCATGGCTCACGGGCCCAGCCGCTCTGCAGCATGTGGGATCTTCTCGGACCGGGGCACGAACCCGTGTCGTGCATCGGCAGGCGGACTCTCAACCACTGCGTCACCAGGGGAGCCCCAGGCAAGTTTTGAAAACAGTTTTAGCTGATCCCACGGCTTCTAGCCGTTCTGGATGCAATTCATGTATACAACCCACATTTATGGGATGCCTATAACATCCCAGGAACAGGACCAGGAACTATGATGCTATGGTGAACCAGAAAAGCATGGTCACTGCACTGATGAAACATCCCTCATCATCACTAAAATGATATACTTTGATCTACAGATGAGAGATAATAATTGTATAATTACACACAGTCATTTAATGGACTGATTTTAGATATTTAGATGGTTTACAATGTCTCATAATTATACTATGGTGTCTACCTGTATACATTAATTGCTATCATATATCCATTTTATTAGGAGAGTAAAAAATTAGAATTATTAAGTCATAAAGTACTTTTTAAGCTTGATATATGTTGACAATTTTATTTTCGAAAAGATTACATCATCCTCTATTTCCTCTAGCACTTTATTAGAGTACTGTTGAACCTTCACAGGCATGGAATTTTATTGATTGTTTTGCTAGAAAACTGGTAGCGGTTCTGGAAAGGGGAACCAAATAGCTGGGGAAGAGGGATGGAAAGGATGTTTGCTTTACTTGTAAACTTAATACTTTGGAATTTTGTCCTGTAAACACATTATCTACGTATTGTTAAATTATTTAAACAAGGAGGCCATGAGACTGAGGGAACTCTAATACCATAGACATTTTTGTGCTTCTTTTGTAACTGTGATTTACCTCTTTTCTATTGGGGTTTGACATTTTTCTGAAACACTTTCATGAATTTATATGTAATACTGATATTATATCTTCTTTGGTCTTTTGTGGTGTTTTTCCTCGGCAATGGGACATGTCAGCATTTGAAAAACTGTATATTGTCTTGTTTATTAGTTTACTGTCTGTTTTCCTGCCACTAAAATGTAAACCCCAGGAGGAATTTCTGTGCTGGGTACATGACAGGCCCTCAAAAATTATTTGTTCAATGAATGAATAAATGGATGAAATATAAATGAACAATAAATGTTTACGAACGGTGGTTTTTGACATACAGCTTTGGTTAAAGTAACCAAAACTATTGCTTTTCCTTGGTGATTTCTGCCATTGTTAGCCAATCTCTGCAGAGAATAAAAGTAAATATTTACCTTATCTCCACTTATATATTTATTTTTATTGAAGTATAGTTGATTTATAATATCATATTAGTTTCAGGTATACAGCATACTTTTATTTCTTTCTAAAAATATTTAAAAATAATATTTAATTCTTTAATCCATATGAAATTTATTTTGGTATAAGATGTGAAATAAGATGACAACCTGATATTTTCCTAATTAACCAATATCTCCCAATCTTATATAAAAATTAATTTGAAATGGACCATAGACCTAAAGGTAAAAAAGCTAAAATGATAAAGCCCCTAGAATAAAACAAAAGAGAATATCTATGAATCTAAAGATTTCATGGATATGAGATAGGAAGCAACAATCCAAATAGAAATAAAATAATTCATATTAGCATTAAATCTAAAAACTTCATTTTCTTACTGAATTAAAAATAATAAGCAAGTGATTGGCTGGGAAAAATGTCCGAAAAACACAAGCCGTGATAAGTAGTTTTGGGGTTTCATTCTTCAACTAATATTTATTTGGTACCTAGAAGACAGGTACTATTCCAGACACTGGATGAATCAAGGTCTCTATGATCATGAACCTTACACTTAGATGGCGAAGACAAACCATACAAAACTGAACAAATCAGATCGTTTCTTACAGTGATAAATACTGTCATAACAATAAGCCAGGTAATATAACCGAGAAAGATGACTGACGGAATGTAGCTGGGCACGTTAGCACTGATGATCAGGAAAAGTGCCTGTTTAAAGGAGGCACTTTGTATCACCTGTGTGATACAAAGGAGACAGGCGTGAAAAGAAAAAGGGGGCAGAGTGCACTTAGCAAGAAAAAAACCAACAAGTACAAAAGTCCTGTGGTGGGAAGTGAGGCTATTGTGCTCCAGGAAAGAAAAAAAAGCCAAGTCTGGGCCATAATGAGAAGAGGAAAGTGGAAGAAGAAGATGCTAGAAATGCAGGCAGATGCTAGCTCTTACGGAGACTTCAGGGCCACAACAAGGAAATGTGAATATCACTCCAAGTGCAACGGGAAGCCATTGGTGGGCTTTAAGCAGAATAAAATGAACTGATTTATGTGTTTAAAATGTCACTTTGGCTTCTGCATGGAGAAAGAAAGGGTGGAAAGAACAGAATCAGGGAAAACAGGGAGAGGGCATCAGAGGTGGTCTGGTTGGGCGATGACACTGGCTTGGACAGGAGTGAAGAGGGAGATGGTGACAAGTGACTGGATTCAGGGTACATTTGGGCAGTAGTGCCAACAAGATGTAGGTTGTGAGGGTCAGAGATATGTCAGGGATGCCTCCTAGTCTTTGACTTGGCCAGCTGGGGAGATGATGGTGCCATTTTCTGAGGCAGGAAAGACTGTGAGGCAAAAAGATCTGCAGAAGGAAATCATGGGTTCACTTAACCACTTTAAATTAGTCACGCCGATTACAAGTTGGTTTGTCAGTTGGCAGCTGCTTGTAAAGGGTCTTTGATTCTAAAGCCTGTATAGTTTGCTAATGTTTACATTTTTAACTTTCCAAGTAATATATATTTTTTATTCCTTTTGTGGTTTAATCGCATTTTAGGACAGTATTTTGAATTTTCCAATTTTATTTGTTGGTTTACCCTATTTCATACACAATTTTATTTCTATTGACTTGTAATTAAATGTAATTTCTATAATTTTTCATTTGGAAATTAAAGTGAACTTTTCATAGGGTTTTGTTAATTATGAACTTTTAAAATGATCTTAATTATATTATTCAAATAATAAATGGTCCTACATTTTGTTGATCATATCAAAGACAGAAATTGGTCATAAATCTTCCAGTAGAGCTGATTCTGTTGATTTTCCCTATGTTTACAAGAACTTACATTTTATACATTTAAATAATGTACGTCTAATAAATATAAGGCAGTGGATCTTTATTTTATATTATTTTTTGTTACTGTAGAATAATCCTGTTCCATTAAATGCTTTTGTGCTTTAAATTTTGTCACCTCTGATATTAATTTTGTCATAACTACTTTAATTTTGCTTGCATTCAGCTAATAGGGCTTTATGCATTCTTTTCTTTATACATTTCCTGTGTCTTTTAGATTCTTGTAAACTGTATAGCGTAACTGATTTTACATCAATTACCTTCCTACAGATTTTCTTTTTATGTTTCCTTCCTCATGCTTTCCAATTCCATGTAACTGTACTGACTTTTGTTTGCATTTATTTTCTGTAATACTTTGTAATTTACCTATTTTTATTTAATTCTACTCAATTTCCCTAAAAACATTTATATTAAATGTTAACATGAATAAAGCGTAATATATATATTTGGGGGTTGTGAAATAGAAAATATTTATGTTTGTTCTCCCCACTCACACTTTCCCAATTTTCACGTTTTAATCTCAGTTGTATAAATCACATTGTTTTCTTCTTGTACCACCTTCACTACTTCTTCCAAGGAAAATAATAACTTTTGGAATCTTTTCGAAATCTTATTCAAAATAATTAAAGCTATTTCTATAAGATTATAGACTTTTAGACGAATACTTTGGGAAGATGACAGTGTCTCAGTAGCCAAGGACTCATGGGTGAGGGATGTAACGGGGACTGGGGAATGAGAAGCCCTCATTAGGTCTTCAGTTCAAGATGACATAGCAGGAAGATATCACAGCCTCAGTCCTAACCTGCAAAAGGATATCCTTAGGCGTCACATCTTCCTTCCACATTCAGTACACATCTTCCTTTTTTTTTTTGCATTTCCAAGACCCTACCATAGGTGCCTAGCACACAGTAGGTACTCATTAAAATACATGGAATATTTGAATGAGCGAATGAATGAATGAAAGGCAACAGATTAGAACTAAGAGCAAAGACCACTGGAGATGCTTATTCCTGCCTATTCTGTCTACAAATGGGGAAGAGGCAGGAGTTCTGTGGGCTGCAGCTTCATGCATGCTGGGCCCTGTTGGTGCTGGGTCCAACTAGTGAAGGAGAGATTTAGGGAACCATAGAAAATCCTAGCAGCTATGACTGTGACAGTAGTCTCTGAGTTAGTAACATAATTTCAAGTTTAAGCAGAAGAATGGGAAACTACTTAACAAGTGACTGAGTCTGTTTCAAACTGGGACTTAGAAACTGGGGCAAGGGCAGGTCTGGGTTTGCGGCAGTGACAGTGGCTTCAACAAGGAGACAGGACCTATCATTTATTTTTCGCTTCCACAGTAATTTGCACAGTGCTTTATTCATACTAGGTACTTAATAAATCTTTCATAAATTGAATAAATATTTTAATTGATTAATTAATAATTCATTAATTGTCTAAAGTTTTTCAGAATTTTGCAGGAAGTTTTCCATTTCTGAGTTCTACCACCTTATTTCCATGGTGTGGCAAGCCAAACATGCTAAATCATTCCCTCATCTGGTTAATAACTTCCATATAGTTTATTTATGGATGCGGCATGTTTTTCCTCCACCATCATTTTGCTTAAGTATACACATTTAATGTCTTCACTCATGCTTCATCAGTAATTTCTAAAAACGTCTCCACTTTTTTTTTCTTCATAAAACTTCCAAACTCTCTAAGCCCATTAGATAGCAAGCAACCTGTCTTGACATAAGCCCGTTGTTTGATCTGGAGGGGAGGGGAGGTGTGTCAGTTACTGGCTGAACAGTGCCCTTCAGTGAGGCCCTGCCCCATAAATGACATAGACGACTGCCTAGCAATACTTAAGTCACCTTTAGAAGAACTGGGGCACTTGAAAATTATCCACCTTCTTACATATTTCTGGTGTTCATATTTATTAGTTAATTATCCATAATACTGGTGTCGAACAGTTAAACGTGCAAAGCTCAGATTCCTGCAAAGGAATACTATTAATATAAAACTTTGGAATCAATAAGACTTTTTTATTTTCCTCTGGCATTAGAGGAAGTTAGTATTTATACCCAAATTTACTGTTGACATTTTAACAACTTCATGATTTGTTAACTGTTCTGATTGACTTCACTAAGAAAGGCACATAATTCACTGAGCCTGTTAAACAAAAATATTCCTTTAAAGAAAACAAGCTCTTTTTTATCTTTAAAAAAGGTCATTAATCCACAATTAGAAAATATATAAATTATTTAAAAATCTTTGAACAGATAAAAATACCTGGATAAGTCAAACATTTTTGAAGTATATTCTATGTCAAATAAAGACATAATTGATAGCAAAGAAAATTTAAATTTTTGAAAAATTGACCAGAAAAATAAGAAGGATAAGAATACTGGCTTTGATACCAAAGATACCCAAGCTGTCTGAGGAAGAATTTTAAAGGTGCAATTACTGACGTTCATATGTAAAATCAATATTGACAGTTGCATAAGACAGCTTCATGGCTTTGAAATAAAAGGAGAAAAAAATCTAACTATCAAACGGTTCCTTCAAAATTCTTTTACACTTGTAAAGTGCAATCTTAGTTGACAGCTCCCCGTGGAGGATCATACACACACACAGCCTAAGATTGCAAATGATATTTTATTAGGTTAGGACAAACATCGAGAATGACGATGATGTTTTAAAAGAAAAGAAAATATCCTTTTAGAATCTTACTAGAGATAGTCTGAGTGGGAAATATCCTCCATGTACATGAAAATGTTCACGATCATTCTTGTTTGTTCTAGGCCAGCGATATTTCAGAAGTGCTGGCGAGTTCACATTACCCCATTCCCCACACCCCGCAGCAGGGAAAAGCCATCGAGCAAATATTCTCAGCGGTTGGTTACTACTATCCCACTTCCATCACCGCTGAGTTATTCCGAAGCACGTGTTTTGCACTGTCTCCTAGAGCTTTCCCGCTGGGGCTGCTGACACTTTGTCTTGACTGCCTTTCCTTCCCTACTCCATGACCAGCATCCCCATACTCCCCAAATAAACCACTGTACTCATCTCCCTATGGAGGCGTCTTCTTCTGGGAGGCTGCAAATTTAGGAAGTGTTTTACAGTTCAAATGTGAGTCTGCGCCTCACAATTTAGTCTCTGCAACAACCGTGGGACTCTCAAGTTTCCCTTGAGGCGGAAGAGTAGGAACATGGTATAACCAGATTCCAAAATACCGACTAGGTTTCTACTGGAATCCCGCTCAAGTCTCTCTGAGCACCTCGTTTAATTTTCACGGTGGGCTGGGTACTTATTTGAAAAAAGATTCTCTATCTCCCTCTCTCTCTCTCTCTCTACTTACCTATCTACCTACAAGCCTGGGCTCTGCAACGGGAGAGGCCACAGCAGTGAGAGGCCCGCGTACCGCAAAAATAAAAAAAAATTTTTTTTAAAAGAGATGCTTCTATGATGGGGAGCCTGGAAAAGAGGTGAATGCCTAATTAGAGTTGCTTTTAGAGATTATGAGAAAAGAATTGGAACAGAAGATATAGATGTCTGCTTTAAGAGTTTCACTGTGGGGCTTCCCTGGTGGCGCAGTGGTTGAGAGTCCGCCTGCCGATGCAGGGGACATGGGTTCGTGCCCCGGTCCGGGAAGATCCCACATGCCACGGAGCGGCTGGGCCCGCGAGCCATGGCCGCTGAGCCTGCGCGTCCGGAGCCTGTGCTCCGCAACGGGAGAGACCACAACAGTGAGAGGCCCGCGTACCGCAAAAAAAAAAAAAAAAAAAAAAAAAAAAAAAGAGTTTCACTGTGAAGCAGGTCAGAGCAGTAAGTAGAGGGGAATGTTTTTATTTTGAAGAAGGGAGATGTTACAGCATGTTTTCAAATGTAAGATGTATAGCAGAAAATTCAGTGAAGAAGTAGAGAGAAGAGAGAATTGTCAGAGGGGGAAAAATGGTCCTTCAAAGGCAAGGGGTAATAGGAGGCAACACACATCTGGAGAGTTTGGTTAGATCACAGAGAGTTCATCATAGAATCAGGATGGCCACAGAGGCTGAGCAAGGAAAGATGTGATGGTGACAGTATGTGGAGATGATCTTTTCACGCTTTTATTTTTTTTTTTCTATTTTCTTTTGACATTTTTTATTGGAGAGAATTTTGAGGCCAGGAGGATGTTTTTTGTTGCTGGTGGTGGTGGTGGTGATTTTTAATTTTTAAAATATTTCCTTTGTGGGTAACACCTCTTTGCACCTTTTGAAAAGTTATAGGATATTCATCCTTGTAATGGAGGAATTTTGACATTGGTCTGTTTTCGGTAATTTTACTTAGAACTCGTTAATTGCTTTTGATCTGAGTATTTTAATTCTTATGTTTTTAAGCTCAAAAAATTTATTACTTCTAAAATTGTTCTCATTTTGTTGGTGTGACCATAACTAATTCTTTGATTAGACTTTCATCTAAGTGCTCTATATTTATAATATCTTGCATAGTTTTTAGCTCTTGTCCTTCAGCTACATTTTAGGAAGGCTCTTCAAGCTATTTTCCACATTTGCTTTGTTTTCCATGTCATTCCTTCTATTTAATATCACCATTGCAGACTTTAATTCTGCTACTTCAGTGCTAGTTTCCATTTTGTTCTTACTTATCTCATTCAGCACCTGTTTATCTCTAACTATTGCCTTTGCCCTCATCTTGTTGCATTCTTACTTGTCTCCATTCTCTATTTTTACACTTGCTATGTCCTCTTGGACCCTATTTAGAATTGCCAAGTTTTCTAAAATTTCCCTTTGATTCCTGCCAAATATCATTTTCTTTTTCCTTTTTCTTTATTTTTTTATTAACATCTTTATTGGAGTATTATTGCTTTACAATGTTGTGTTAGTTTCTGCTGTATCACAAAGTGAAACAGCTATACATATACATACATCCCCATATCTCCTCCCTCTTGCATCTCCCTCCCACCCTCCCCGTCCCACCCCTCTAGGTGGTCACAAAGCACCGAGCTGATCTCCCTGTGCTATGCATCTGCTTCCCACTAGCTATCTATTTTACATTTGGTAGCGTATATATGTCCATGCTACTCTCTCACGTCATCCCAGCTTACCGTTCCCCCGCCCCATGTCCTCAAGTCCATTCCCTACATCTGCGTCTCTATTCCTGTCCTGCCCCTAGGTTCTTCAGAACCTTTTTTTTTTTAGATTCCATACATACGTGTTAGCATACGGTATTTGTTTTTCTTGTTCTGACTTACTTCACTCTGTATGACAGACTCTAGTTCCATCCACCTCACTACAAATAACTCAATTTCGTTTCTTTTTATGGCTGAGTAAGATTCCATTGTATATATGTGCCCCATCTTCTTTATCCATTCATCTGTCAATGGACACTTAGGTTGCTTCCATGTCCTGGCTATTGTAAACAGTGCTGCAATGAACATTGTGGTACATGACTCTTTTTGAGTTATGGTTTTCTCAGGGTATATGCCCAGCAGTGGGACTGTTGGGTCGCATGGTAGTTCTATTTTTAGTTTTTTAAGGAACCTCCATACTGTTCTCCATAGTGGCTGTATCAACTTACATTCCCACCAACAGTGCCAGAGGGTTCCCTTTTCTCCACACCCTCTCCAGCATTTATTGTTTGTAGATTTTTTGATGATGGCCATTCTGACTGGTGTGTGGTGATACCTCATTGTAGTTTTGATTTGCATTTCTCTAATGATTAGTGATGTTGAGCATCCTTTCACGTGTTTGTTGGCAATCTGTATATCTTCATTGGAGAAATGTCTATTTAGGTCTTCTGCCCATTTTTGGATTGGGTTGTTTGTTTTTTTGTTATTGAGCTGCATGAGCTGCTTGTATATTTTGGAGATTAATCCTTTGTCAGTTGCTTCGTTTGCAAATATTTTCTCCCATTCTAAGAGTTGTCTTTTCTTGTTTATGGTTTCCTTTGCTGTGCAAAAGCTTTTAAGTTTCATTAAGACCCATTTGTTTATTTTTGGTTTTATTTCCCTTTCTCTAGGAGATGGGTCAAAGGGATCTTGCTGTGATTTATGTCATAGAGTGTTCTGCCTATGTTTTCCTCTAAGAGTTTGATAGTGTTTGGCCTTACCTTTAGGTTTTTAATCCATTTTGAGTTTATTTTTGTGTATGGTGTTAGGGAGTGTTCTAATTTCATTCTTTTACATATAGCTGTCCAGTTTTCCCAGCACCACTTATTGAAGGGGCTGTCTTTTTTCCATTGTATATTCTCGCCTCCTTTATCAACGGTAAGGTGACCATCTGTGCATGGGTTTATCTCTGGGCTTTCTAGCTTGTTCCATTGATCTATCTTTCTGTTTTTGTGCCAGTACCATACTGTCTTGATTACTGCATCTTTGTAGTATAGTCTGAAGTCTGGGAGCCTGATTCCTCCAGCTCCGTTTTTCTTTCTCAAGATTGCTTTGGCTGTTCAGGGTTTTTTGTGTTTCCACACAAATTGTGAAATTTTTTGTTCTAGTTCTGTGAAAAATGTCATTGGCAGTTTGATAGGGATTGCATTGAATCTGTAGATTGCTTTGGGTAGTACAGTCATTTTCACAATATTGATTCTTCCAGTCCAAGAACATGGTATATCTCTTCATCTGTTTGTATCATCTTTAATTTCTTTCATCAGTGTCTTATAGTTTTCTGCATACAGGTCTTTTGTCTCCTTAGGTAGGTTTATTCCTAGGTATTTTATTCTTTTTGTTGCAATGGTAAATGGGAGTGTATCCCCTATTTCTCTTTCAGATTTTTCATCATTAGTGTATAGGAATGCCAGAGATTTCTGTGCATTAATTTTGTATCTTGCTACTTTACCAAATTCATTGATTAGCTCTACTTGTTTTCTGGTAGCATCTTTAGGATTCTCTATGTATAGTACCATGTCATCTGCAAACAGTGACAATTTTACTTCTTCTTTTCTGATTTGTATTCCTTTTATTTCTTTTTCTTCTCTGATTGCTGTGGCTAAAACTTCCAAAACTATGTTGAATAATAGTGGCGAGATTGGGCAACCTTGTCTTGTTCCTGATCTTAGAGGAAATGGTTTCAGTTTTTCACCATCGAGAACGATGTTGGCTGTGGGTTTGTCATATATGGCCTTTATTATGTTGAGGTAAGTTCCCTCTATGCCTACTTTCTGGAGAGTTTTTATCATAAATAAGGTGTTGAATTTTGTCAAAAGCTTTTTCTGCATGTATTGAGATGACCATATGGTTTTTATCCTTCAATTTGTTAATATGGTGTATCACATTGATTGATTTGCATATATTGAAGAATTCTTGCATTCCTGGGATAAACCCCACTTGATCATGGTGTATGATCCTTTTAATGTGCTGTTGGATTCTGTTCGCTAATATTTTCTTGAGGATTTTTGCATCTATTTTCATCAGTGATATTGGCCTGTAGTTTTCTTTCTTTGTGACATCTTTGTCTGGTTTTGGTATCAGGGTGATGGTGGCCTCGTAGAATGAGTTTAGGAGTGTTCCTCCCTCTGCTGTATTTTGGAAGAGTTTGAGAAGGATAGGTGTTAGCTCTTCCTTAAATGTTTGATAGAATTCTCCTGTGAAGCCATCTGGTCCTGGGTTTTTGTTTGTTGGAAGATTTTTAATCACAGTTTCAATTTCAGGGCTTGTGATTGGTCTGTTTATATTTTCTATTGCTTCCTGGTTCAGTCTCGGATGGTTGTGCTTTTCTAAGAATTTGTCCATTTCTTCCAGGTTGTCCATTTTATTGGCATAGAGTTGCTTGTGGTAATCTCTCATGATCCTTTGTATTTCTGCAGTGTCAGTTGTTACTTCTCCTTTTTCATTTCAAATTCTATTGATTTGAGTCTTTTCCCGTTTTTTCTTGATGAGTCTGGCTAATGGTTTATCAATTTTGCTTATCTTCTCAAAGAACCACCTTTTAGTTTTAGTTATCTTTGCTATCATTTCCTTCATTCCTTTTTCATTTATTTCTGATCTGATCTTCATGATTTCTTTCCTTCTGCTAACTTTGGGGTTTTTTTATTCTTCTTTCTCTAATGCTTTAGGTGCAAGGTTACGTTGTTTATTTGAGATGTTTCTTGTTTCTTGAGGTAGGTTTGTATTGCTAAAAACTTTCTTCTTAGAACTGCTTTTGTTGCATCCCATAGGTTTTGGGTTGTCGTGTTTTCCTTGTCATTTGTTTCTAGTTATTTTTTGATTTCCTTTTTGATTTCTTCAGTGATCTCTTGATTATTTAGTAGTGTATTGTTTAGCCTCCCTGTGTTTGTATTTTTTACAGTTTTTTTTCCTGTAATTGATATCTAGTCTTATAGCGGTGTAGTCGGAAAAGCCACTTGATATGATTTTAATTTTCTTAAATTTACCAAGGCTCGATTTGTGACCCAAGATATGATCTATCCTGGTGAATGTTCCATGAGCACTTGAGAAGAAAGTGTATTTTGTTCTTTGTGGATGGAATGTCCTATAAATATCAATTTAGTCCATCTTCTTTAATGTGTCATTTAAAGCTTGTGTTTCTTTATTTTCATTTTGGATGATTTGTCCATTGGTGAACGTGGGGTGTGAAGTCCTCTACTATGATTGTGTTACTGCTGATGTCCCCTTTTATGGCTGTTAGCATTTGCCTTATGTATTGAGGTGCTTCTATGTTGGGTGCATAAATATGTATAATTGTTATATCTTCTTTTTGGATTGGTCCCTTGATCATTATGTAGTGTCCTTCTTTGTCTCCTGTAACATTCTTTATCTTAAAGTCTATTTTATCTGATATGAGTATTGCTACTCCAGCTTTCTTCTGATTTCCATTTGCATGGAATATCTCTCTGCATCCCCTCACTTTCAGTCTGTATGTGTCCCTAGGTCCGAAGGACACAAGAGTGGGTCTCTTGTAGACAGCATATATATGGGTCTTGTTTTTGTATCCATTCAGCCAGTCTATGTCTTTTGTTTGGAGCATTTAATACATTTACATTTAAGGTAATTATTGATATGTATGCTCGTATTACCATTTTCATAATTGTTTTGGGTTTGTTATTGTAGGTCTTTTCCTTCTCTTGTGTTTCCTGCCTAGGGAAGTTCCTTTAGCATTTCTTGTAAAGCTGGTTTGGTGGTGCTGAATTCTCTTTGCTTTTGCTTGTCTGTAAAGGTTTTAATTTCTCTGTCAAATCTGAATGAGATCATTGCTGGGTAATTTTGGTTGTAAGTTTTTCCCTTTCATCACTTAAAATATGTCCTGCCACTCCCTTCTGGCTTGCAGAGTTTCTGCTGAAAGATCAGCTGTTAACCTTATGGGGATTCCCTTGTATGTTATTTGTTGCTTCTCCCTTGCTGCATTCAATATTTTTTCTTTGTATTGAATTTTTGATAGTTTGATTAATATGTGTCTGGGCATGTTTCTCCTTGGATTTATCCTGTGTGGGACTCTCTGTGCCTCATGGACTTGATTGACTATTTCCTTTCTCATATTAGGGAAGTTTTCAACTACAATCTCTTCAAATATTTTCTCAGTTCCTTTCTTTTTCTCTTCTTCTTCTGGGACCCCTATAATTTGAACGTTGGTGCATTTAATGTTGTCCCAGAGTTCTCTGAGACTGTACTCAATTCTTTTCATTATTTTTTCTTTAGCCTGCTCTGCAGTAGTTATTTCCACTATTTTATCTTCCAGGTCACTTATCTGTTCTGCTTCAGTTATTCTGCTATTGATTCCTTCTGGAGAATTTTTAATTTCATTTATTGTGTTGTTCATCATTGTTTGTTTGCTCTTTAGTTCTTCTAGGAACTTGTTAAACGTTTCTTGTATTTTCTCCATTCTATTTCCAAGATTTTGGATCATCTTTACTATCATTACTCTGAACTCTTTTTCAGGTAGACTGCCTATTCCTCTTCATTTGTTTGGTCTGGTGGGTTTTTACATTGCTCCCTCATCTGCTGTGTATTTCTCTGTTTTCTCATTTTGCTTAACTTACTGTGTTTGGTTTCTCCTTTTCACAGGCTGCAGGTTCTTAGTTACCGTTGTTCTTGGTGTCTGCCCCCAGTGGGTAAGGTTGGTTTAGTGGGCTGTGTAGGCTTCCTGGTGGAGGGGACTGGTGCCTGTGTTCTGATGGATGAGGCTGTATCTTGTCTTTCTGGTGGGAAGACTGCATCCAGTGGTGTGTTTTGGGATGTCTGTGAACTTAGTAACCTGTTAATGGGTAGGGTTGTGTTCCTGTCTTGCTAGTTGTTTGGCATGGGGTGTCCAGCACTGGAGCTTGCTGGTCATTGAGTGGAGCTGGGTCTTAGCGTTGAGACGGACATCTCTGGGAGAGCTCTCACTGATTGGTATTACAAGGGGCCGGGAAGTCTCTGTTAGACCAATGTCCTGAACTCAGCTCTCCTACCTCAGAAGCTCGGGCCTGACACCTGGCTGGAGCACCAAGACTGTGTCAGCCACACAGCTCAGAAGTAAAGGGAGAAAAGAAAAGATAAATAAATAAAATAAAGGTATTAAAATTAAAAATTAAAAAATAATTATTTAAATAAAAAAATTAAAATGTAATTTAAAAGAAAAGAAAAGAGCAACCAAGCCAATAAAACAAATCCACCAATGATAACAAATGCTAAAAACTATTAAAAAAAAAAATCTGACAGACAGAACCCTAGGACAAATGGTAAAAGCAAACCTATACAGACAAAATCACACAAAGCATAAACCTATACGCTCACAAAAAGAGAAAAAGGAAATATATATATATATGTATATATATAAAATAAAGGAAGAGAGTGACCAAATCAATAAACAAATCTACCAATGATAATAAGCTCTAAATACTAAACTAAGGTAAACATACAACTAGAAACAAATTAGGTGCAGAAAGCAAACCCAAGTCTACAGTTGCTCCCAAAGTCCACCGCCTCAGTTTTGGGATGATTCATTGTCTATTCAGGTATTGCACAGATGCAGGTACATTGAGTTGATTGTGGAGATTTAATCCGCTGCTCCTGAGGCCGCTGGGAGAGATTTCCCTTTGTCTTCTTTGTTCACACAGCTCCCTCCCGGGGTTCAGCTTTGGATTTGGCCCTGCCTCTGCGTGTAGGTCGCCTGAGGGCATATGTTTTCACCCAGGACGGGGTTAAAGGAGTGGCTGATTCAGAGGCTCTGGCTCACTCAGGCCGGGGGGAGGGAGGGGTATGGAATGTGGGGTGAGCCTGCGGAGGCAGAGGCTGGCGTGACATTGCACCAGCCTGAGGTGCACTGTGTTCTCCTGGGGAAGTTGTCCCTGGATCACAGGACCCTGGCAGTGGCAGGCTGCACAGGCTCCCGGGAGGGGAGGTGTGGAGTGTGACCTGTGCTCGCACACAGGCTTCTTGGTGGCTGCAGCAGCAGCCTTAGCGTCTCATGCCCGTCTCTGGGGTCCACACTGATAGCCGCGGCTCGCGCCCGTCTCTGGAGCTCGTTTAGGTGGTGCTTTGAATTCCCTCTCCTCGCACACCCCAAAACAATGGTGTCTTTCCCCTTAGGCAGGTCCAGACTTTTTCCCGGACTCCCTCCCGGCTCGCTGTGGTGCACTAGCCCCCTTCAGACTGTGTTCACGCAGCCAACCCCAGTCCTCTCCCTGGGGTCTGACCTCGGAAGCCCGAGCCTCAGCTCCCAGCCCCTGCCGACCCCGGCGGTTGAGCAGACAAGCCTCTCGGGCTGGTGAGTGCTGGTTGGCTCTGATCCTCTGTGCAGGGATCTCTCTGCTTTGCCCTCCACACCCCTGTTGTTGCGCTCTCCTCCGTGGCTCCAAAGCTTCCCACCCCCCGTCTCCGCCAGTGAAGGGGCTCCTAGTGTGTGGAACCCTTTCCTCCTTCACAGCTCCCTCCCACTGGTGCAGGTACCGTTCCTATCCTTTTGTCTCTGTTTTTCGTTTTTTCTTTTGCCCTACCCAGGTACGTGGGGAGTTTCTTGCCTTTTGGGAAGTCTGAGGTCTTCTGCCAGCGTTCAGTAGGTGTTCTGTAGGAGTTGTTCCACATGTAGATGTATTTTTGACGTAGTTGTGGGGAGGAAGGTGATCTTCACGTCTTACTCCTCCACCATCTTGGAGGTCCTCTCCCAGATATCATTTTCAAAGATAGGTAGGTCTCTTTTAGATTATCAGGATGATATTACCTTTTCCTTGTGATACGTTACTTTTATTTTAGGGCCTATTTACATTTTTCTTCTTCTGTTTTTTAAAAAATTTGAAAATTAAAAATTTTACAAAAATTAAATTTTAATTTAAAACATTAAAAGGTATAATTAAAAGATTTATATTAAAATTTTCACTTAAAATTGAAATTAAAATTTTTTTCTTCTTCTTTTTAAAGAATGATAAGACCTATTCAGACTTGGTGTTTATGTCATCAGATAAGATAAGTGGCTTTTCCTTGAGTCTTTTTTTTTTTTTTAATTGGGTCTATTTTTTCAGTGTTGGAAGTTTTAGGAATAGGCTGAGGATGAGAAGTAATGTTCTAAAAGAGTAGAAGTATGAATGGAACAGGAAAACCTAGCAAGATGACCAGGAGGCCCTCACTATAGACCCTCTTGAAATTAACATTCAGAGAATAAAAGTGAGTTTACGTTGGGTACATTGCAAGCATATTTGAGTAGAGAGAAAGTACTGAGAAACACGTGTCCAAATAATAAGGGAAAGGGAGTCTGAGACTGTGTTTTCTAGAATCACGGTGTGTGATATTGACCTTCGTCTCCTGTGCTCAATATAGCAGAATCAAGCAAGATGTTCACCAACTGAAGTTGTAGATATATTTTGCTGTTCAGTTCAGATGGTACCTTCTTTAATCTCAGTTAATTATTCTGAAAGAACACCCAAAGGAAATCATGAAGCATATTCTTGGAGTGTTCCTGGAACTTGTCAGTTGAGAACCTAGATGGGAGTTTAATTGAATGACAATGCAAGGTTCTCCGTGAAGGCAACGTTTCAGTTAAATCTTGTTAAGTTGGACTGTGGTGAGATCATGTGTCAGACCCTTCCAGGCTGATGATGAGAAGACTGTGTATGGACATATCACTTAGTCTGACCACACGTTTCAGAAAATATACCGAAGGCCAAGTGTAAACTCTTAGAAAATGCCATGGGGAATAATCCTACTCAGAATAGGAACGAAAATCATACACACAGTACCTATAAATAAACTTTAGAAAATATGTAGCATCTATAGAGAGAAAAGTGCAAAGCAAAACTTCTGAGGGACATAAAATGTGAGTAATAAATGGAAAATACATTATTGTAGTGCAGATTCGATTATGTAGATATATCAATTCGTTCCCACAACAATCTATAAATTCAATGCAACTCAGTAATAAAAATATTTACTAATAGGAATTAATATTGATTAACTTGACAATACTGATTACTAGTAATGGGTAATATTAATTAATAGTAACATGAATGCAGTGTGTATTGTGTCCCAAGTGCTCATCTAGGTGCTTTACACATTAATTTATATAGTCCTCAAAACAACCTTTTGAGGAATGAATGATCATTAATATCACTTTATGGACAAGGAGTCTGAGGCACAGCACAGAGGGATTAATAATTTGCTCAAGGTCACACAGCTGCTGAGCAGAAGTATCAGGATTTAACCCAGGTTCTCTGGCTCCAGAGCCCATTACTTTAATCATCTCTTTTCACTCTCTCTAAATGGTAATAGCAATAAAAATTCAAATGGCATTTCTGGAGGCAGAATTTGATAAAATTATTTGAAAGTTAACCTGGAATAATACACATGGAAAAACAATGAGGAAATGGTTGAGGAGGGAGGAGAGGAATTAGGGGAGATTCGTGTTCTAAATATTAAAATATATTTTAAAGATGCATTTAATGCATTCACTTGTTCAACAAAAATTTATTGAATACCTACTCTTTGCCAGTTTCTGTTCTAGGTACCAGTGACACAGTAGTAACAAGAACAGACAAAAGTCCCTACTTTCATGAAGCTTAAATTTTTGTTGAGGGAGATAGATAGACAAAGAAATAAACAATTAAATACATGGACTGTCCAGTGGTGATACATTCTATGAAGAAAAATACAGCAGGAACAGGGGATAGAGAGTACTGGGATGGGGAAGGGGAAACTTTTAAAATATCGGGATCAGGAAAGACCCCATGGTAAAATAACACTTAAGAAAAAAAAAAAAAACTGAAAGAAGGGAGAGAACAAATCATGAGGATATCTGGGAGAAGGGCATTCCAGCAGAGTGAACAGTACGTGCAAAGGCCCTGGGGTAGGAGGATGCTTGTCACATTTGTGAAATAGTAAGGAGGCCAAGGTGGCTGGAATGATCAGAGGGTAAAGTGGTAGAAGATAACGTCAGAGAGATAATGGCAGGTGGAGGCTATCAGGGGATTTTGCTTTTAACTCTGAATGACTAGAAAACAAGACTTGGTCTGATTTACATATACTGTAAAATGATCATTTGGCTGCTGTGCTGAACAAAGAAGAATAGTGAATTTCTGGTAGACAGGTGACACCCATAGGTCCATGTTTCTTGACTGGATACATCTAATGTAATAAAAGGCACTGGAGACTGAGACTCTACACCAATCCCAAAAGCTAAGACTAATGAATACAACAGTGCCGGAAGCTAGAGAGAAATGCCACTGACAAGTGGAGCAGGATTGAGGAAAGCCTCATGAAACACAGAATGTTTCTTACTCCTCTATTACCTGGGCAGTTGACCTTCTTTCTATTCCCTAATGCCACTTCTGAGAAAGCCAGAGTACCTTTGCATCCACTACCCCACCTGCCACTTCTAGCCAAGACATCAACCCTTGAAATCATAGTGGAGGAGATGGCCTTCTGGGAGATGTGGTACTCACGAGCTACGTTATAAAGATGGCAGATGGAGACAGGAATTCTGTAGGGAATGGCAAGGATTGTGATATCTGTGTATTCTATCAACCCACAGATTACAGACTTGGTGGCAGATGTTGGAAAGCATCCGGTATTGTAGAGCTAGCATGAGATGAAAGTCCCTGGGAAGTGGAGCTGAGCTGGGAGAACCCACCAGCAGGTCAGCAACAGAATATCTAGCCATGACCCCTGTGACAGGGAACAGACTTAACGAAACTTGCCTATTTATCGGCACCCAGTCTGTATAGATCCGGCTTCATTTAGGGGTAGGGAAGGGAAAAGGATCCATTTGACATCTATGACAAAATACTGAATGAAATGTATAATAAGAAATATTTGAGCACTTTGCGGATTCCATTACAAATTGTGTCCTTGAAAAAATGTATACAAAGTTAATCACTGAATATCCACAGATAAACACAATATAATCATCACAGCACAGACATCATCAAATAGATTAGCTTTTCACAAGTATTCTTTACAAATGCTATCACAAAGAAGGAAAAACTAAACAGCAAATTTGATCTTCTTTTCATTAATTTAGAGTATCCAAGTATTATAAACTACTAAGGACTATATTAGATATTTCCTGAAGTACTAAGTTATCACTTAACATATTGACCACACTGTTCTGTGAAAGAAACAAAAGTATACCTAAGTGTCTACCTGATCTTTACAAAATGCTTTAAAATTCCAAGAAGATGCCTCAGTCGTTATAACGCAAGTCAGACACGGACAATGCCACAGTAAGGTAGAAGCCTAGACACACAAAACGACTCAGTGGATGAAACTTCGGTACTTCAATTGTTTCAATCAATAGGAATTATGAAAATGTTAACTTTTAGTAACACATATTTTTAATAGTAAGCATAAGTGAAGTTAGAATTTTATTTTTTAACTTTTGATGACTTTTTAAATTTAATTTTTAAGAAAAAGCTTTTGTTCTTTGAGCTTTACAGTCCTTACAAATACCTAACTCATGAGTCAAAAACAACTAATTCAGGGCAAGAAATAGCTACCTTTTAGGAGGAATAATGACAGAGGTATATAAAAGAAATGATAAAAGTAAATAAATTAATAATTAATAATTTAATAATTAAAAGGAATAATGATAAAGATAGCTTCACATCCATGTTACTTTTAGACAGTAGTCTAAAATCTTAAAAAAGTATATACCTCAAAGGAAAAAATGTTATGCATAGTTTCTTATTAAGAAAAAAAAAAGAACCATTCTGATTCTTTCTATGTAAATTATCTCATCTTCAACCAAACACTTCTAAAATGCCTTTTCTTTAATAAGCCATTTTTTATACTTTTTATGTGTATTTAACATGAAGATTTAAACAGATATAAAGACAAAAAGGATAACGGAAATAGAATGTTGTATTCATTTAAAAGATTCATAAGCAGAGATAGCAGAGGTCTTCTGATCAAACTGCCTGGCACCCTGTAAAAGGTACACAAATCATACGTCTTGATTTCCTTTTAGGAAAATAGCAGTTACCATTTAATCTTTGGCTTTTCAGTTAGAATGGAAATTTCAAAAAAAAAAAGAAAGGAGAATGCTGATCGCAGTGTCATTCAAATGTCTCTGTCGAAACACTGAGGTAATTGAGTTATCGCTTAGATTTCCCTATAGGATATTCTAACTGGCATAGAAGCATTTCCTTAATTTGTTGTAGTCAACAAGGACAATGCGATTCTTCCCGTTGCGTCTGTTGTTTTATTGCTTGACAACAAACTGTATTTGCTGTCTTATTACCTCAGAGTAAAAATACATAACTGATTACTCATAATCTGTTACAAAACTGGCTTTGGGAAAATGAAGGATTATTAAACCATTATAGAAACCTTATTGGTTAATCAAGTTTATAATCTTTGTGTCCCCCAGGTCCCTTTTCTTTCTCACAAGGAGAACCCCATGTTGACTGGTTTATCTACTCTTCCCCTTTGAAACCTGAGTGACTGGGGCAAAGCTGACCCTACCCCTAGCTCATGGGATGAGATAACAGTAACCAAACATAAAATAGTAGGAACGAAGAAAGGACTACCATCTCTTTGGCCAGAGATTGGTTTCATTGTCCAGGGTTAAGCTCCTCAGGATTTGTTAGCCTCTTCAGCTAAATTAGCCAGATCAGTCCAGAGGAGCTTTTATTCCATGGCGATGGGAGAGGTCCTCTCTCTGGTCTTTCTCTGATTCTCTGTCTTTCCATTTTTGTGCAAGGTACGAACACGAAAGCAAGTCACCCCAGTTACTCATGTAACTCATGTCAAGAAGGAAGTGCTCATGTCAAGAAGGAAGCAGGTCTGAGTACAGAGCTAACATATCAGAAAGGGCCTGACCCTCCCCTGACTGGGCCCTCCCAACCTTCCGTATCTTGTTACAAGAGTTGAAACACTTCTTTCCGGTTAAAGCCAATTCTGTTTGGAGTTTCTGCAGCTTGCAGCACAAAACATCCTAACTCATTCACAGAGCCTGTATTGAGGAATCGGAATATTCCATATAGACAGATGAATTTTTTTAAAGTTTTATTTCCTTAAGTTTTTTCAGGATTGTCATCTATCCACGTTAAGTCTGTTCAGGCTTCTAAACAGCTTCTGTCTCAGACATTCAGCTCTGAGATCAAAGTTAGAGTCTGAAAGTCAGCGGAGGGAACACTACCAGTCATTAGAAGTCAGCCATATCAAAAGTACACATATAGTTTTGTTCTCTATGTCTGTGAGTCTGTTCCTGTGCTGTATACAGATTCACTTGCATTACTTTTTAGATTCTACATATAAGTCATATCTTATAGTATTGTCTTTCTCTGTCTGACTTACCAAGCATAAGAGGGAGGGGGAGGGACAAATTAGGAGGATGTGATTAACAGATAAAAATTACTATCCATACAATAGATAAGCAGCAGGGATTTACTACCAAACACAGAGAATTATATTCGTTATCTTATAATAACCTACACTGGAATGTAATATGCAAAAAAAACCTAAAAACAAAAAACAGAACACTTTGCTGTATTCCTGAAACTAGCGCAATATTGTAAATCAATTATACGTCAATTAAAAAAAACTGAAAAAAATACATATACAACACTTCTCCTTCCAAATAAAAGACAAAAAAGAGTTTTAGTTTAAAATACTATCTTGGGCTTCCCTGGTGGCGCAGTGGTTGAGAATCTGCCTGCTAATGCAGGGGACACGGGTTCGAGCCCTGGTCCTGGGAGGATCCCACATGCCACGGAGCAACTAGGCCCGTGAGCCACAACTACTGAGCCTGCGCGTCTGGAGCCTGTGCTCCGCAACAAGAGAGGCCGTGATAGTGAGAGGCCCGCGCCCCGTGATGAAGAGTGGCCCCCGCTTGGCGCAACTAGAGAAAGCCCTCGCACAGAAACGAAGACCCAACACAGCAAAGATAAATAAATTAATACACTCCTACCCCCAACATCTTCTTTAAAAAAAAAAAAAATACTATCTAGTCCATATCATAAAAATAATACAAAGAGCAACAATGATGGCATCAATAAGTGCTCACTATGCTATGAATTTTATGTGTATTATCTTTCTTAAAAGCGATATTAGGAAAAAGAGGCCCAGAACCAGGTTAATAACTTGCCCAAAGTCACGAATCTAGTAAGCTCAATATTTGAAATTCAACCACACTTTTTTTAAGAGACCCAAGGCCTACTACATCTTCTTTCAAAGTTATTGGTAACGGAAGTACTGATTACCATGTGCCGGGCATGCTCATGGCGCCTGTGATCTACGCACCCCTCCTCCACACTCTGGTCTGCCAGGTAGGAAGGCTGGGAGGCGGGAACTGCAGGTAGGAGGAGTTACAACAGTCACAGCGCCCCGGTCCCAGCTCTCCCTTCTCACAGGCCTTTGTTCTCCTACCTGAGCTGGTCCAAGTACATTTTCTGGCTCTCTCACAAGTCATCAGGAGCCCTGGCAGGCCACGTTCCTGTAGGAACTTGAGGTTTGAACAAATGAGGCTACCTACCTTGGGCATGTAGACCACCAGATGCCCTGTTGTCTGAGCTCTTTTAGCAGAGCTGCGATCAGGTTTGACTTCTGCAGGAAGGACAAGCTGAAATGGCTGAAAGCAAACAGGAGGTGTGGAGAGTGAGTGCGTATTACACGAGGGGGCTACTTTAAGAGGTGTTTTCATTACAAGTTTAAGATTCACCATTTATTTAAAAAATCTGCTTAGGCTTATTAGGAAAAAAATAAAATATGGGCAATGCTTGATATGCATGAACGATTTTACGAATTTTAATTAATTGTCTGAGGAACAGTTAGTCACAGATCGTGACTGGTCCATTTATGAGAACATGGCTGATAAAGGATTTATAGATGAAACTTCTTGTCATAAAACATCAACACATTTCCATTTTAATGTCTTCAAGCTAACTGATATGAAAGCTCAGAATCAGCAAAAACTACTATTTCAAAAGCGATAAAGTTACAGTTGCTATGAATGTAATCACTGACAATTTTAAATGGGTACATTATTTAAATATAACTTCAAGCATAGGCTACCCATACATGACCATCTTATCAGCTCTGAAAAAAGTACTAACAAAACAAACACAGGTTAAAAATACAAATTTTATCATACCACTCCCGTCATTTAAAATCGTTGTGTCTAAAAAAACAGCACTCTGACTGGGTTTCTCTTTTTCTCTTTTAAAATCACTTAAATCTGTTTTGAGGCAAGCTAGTTTGATTCAAGGCTGAGCTTCTGAAATGGGAACAGCCCATAGGGTTACACTTACCTTTCCCTTGACCATCACTCGCACATAAGTTGGTTGTACATCAACATCGATTAAAGAGGTGTCCATATACCTTCAAAATTCAACAACCGAGTGTTATAATTTTCAAAACCATTTAAAGAAGTGTAAATACAAAGTCCCACTTAAGGGACCATTTTAAGTGAAGAAAGTTTACAATTTCCATGCTAAGCAGGTCTTAGAATATTCATCTTAAATTCATGCCCAGACCGCCGGAAATTCAACATATCAGCAATTTCGTTTTTAGACCCACAGTACACTTGGCATTGATTGCCCCTTACCCCAAAATATCTGTGGCCTGAAACACCAGAGGTTTGCAGAGAACGGCTTGCCATGCTCCTTCATGAATATTTTATTTTAAGCCCCTAAGGCTGACTTGAATAGCCAGGAATGCTGAATCCACTAAGCTCCTGCGTCCTTAGGGCTCTCGATTCCCTGCAGCTGTTCTGCAGCTGCCCCATCCTACCTCTCCCGGAAGACTGGCTCCGCAAGCCCATCCTGCCCAGCAAGCCCAGCCCTCTCCCTCTATGGCAGTGACCTCAGGATTGGGGGCAATTGTTCTCTTACACTTCGCGAGCAGAGGAAAGGTTTAGATTCCACATCACTCGTTAAAATAAGAAGTTTGGCCAAATGATTATTTTTATACGTGTTAAAATATTTGAAAATGCAGCGATGATTCAAAAATCACAAACATCGTGGCAGGTAGGATGATACAGGGGTGACAGGCTCAGGTTTTAGCCACACAGGCTTGTGAGGACTGACTCCACCTTCCCCTTCCTGCTTTATTACCCTGGACCACATTCCTTAACCTTTCTAAGCCTCTGTCTCCTCACCTGTAAAATGAGGATACAAATAGTGCCTATCCCCTAAGATTGCTAAGAAGACACGTGCACCATGCCTAGTACATAGTTAGTGGTAATAAAGCATTGTTACAATTAATGAAAAATTAAAATAATAAAAAGTAGAGTCAGGTTTTCCTACAACTTCACGTTTATCATCTACCACTTTAACTATGGATTACAGATTCTTTTTCGCGCTTAGGGCCGCCTAAAGTTCCTCTGCCCCGACCTACAAGGGTTTTGCATGTGCTGCTCTCCTCTGCCTACAATAATCCTCTACCGTCCTTTGTAGAGCTCGCTACACCTTATCCTTCAATTTTCAGTGCTCACGTCCCTGGCTTTCCCTTTCTCTCCAGCCATCCCCTACACCGCCAACCACCAGACTACACGCACCATTGTTCTCCATCCCTGAACTCTGTCCTTTTCCTGTACGGCACTCTTCTCCCTTTGTAATTACCTATTAGATGCCTGCCTATGTATTGTCTGCCATCCCCACTGGGCCGTAAACCCAGGAGAGCAGGGACTGTATTCAGAACAGGCTGGTTACAGTCTCCCAGTGTGTGGCATGTAGTAGGCATTCTACAGCTATTGGAAGGAATAGAAGCAGGAAGCATACATGAATGAATGAACTTTCATGCATACATCCATGTGCCAATGAAGATAACAAGGAATTTTAGTGTAATAGTTTGGACAGAATCATGTGAATGGAAGGATTTTTCTACTTAGACAGGAGAAATATCACTAGTCCTTGAAAAGGTACATGCACGGGGAAATGAGGAAAGTTTTCATCTGAGGATTAATGTTAAGTAGCTAATCGAGCTAAAAGGAGAAAGAGGTACACGTTCACTGAACTCCAGGAATAAGGCCTAAAAATGGAAAGGACTTAAAAGGATGAAAAAGGGAATGTTTAACTGAAAAACAGCAGAAAGGGAAGCTCAGGGAGTTGGAGCAACAGAGAACATGCAGTCAGCTGGAGGAGGGCTGGAATGGAAGGCAGCGCTTCTTAAAGGCAGGTGACCTGGCAGCAAGTGGGCAGAAGGGCTGTTGGAGGCGCGGGAGACACAGCTGAGTGTGATGAGGGAGGGCTGCACCGAGAGCCGGCCCCCATTCACGCCGGCCAAAGATGGACACACCCCAAGTGCCCGTCAGTGGGTGAACGGATAAACAAAAAGGTGGTCTCTCCATTCAATGGAATATTATTCAGCCAAGAATATGCTACAACATGGATGAACCCTGAAGACATTATACTGAGTGAAAGAAACCAGACACAAAGGCCAGATGTGATTCATTTATATGAAATACCCAGAATGGGCAAACTATGGAGACAGAAAGCAGATGAGTGGTTGCCAGGGGAAGGGGGGAAATGAAGAGTGCCTGCTTACGGGGTACGGGGTTTCCTTATGTGTGAGAAAATTTCCTGGAAGTAGATAGTGGTAATGGGGTCACAACATTGTGAATTTACTGAATGCCACTGAGTTGTACAATTGAAAGGGTTGAAATGGTGAATTTTAAGTTACGTGTATTTTATCACAATTAAAGAAACAAAGTTGGACCTAAGACTGAGGGTTCACATTGTGGCTTCTCCAATTACCATGTTTACTTTCACAAGATTCACTCCCCTTGGGTAATCCCAGGATAACAATCTCTCCCATGCCACTGGGTTACTGAGAAGTTAAATGAGATAGAGCATGTAATAAAATCCCAAAAATAGAAATGCCTTTATTACAACTCATGAATGTAAATGTTCATTGATTCCATCGTCAAAATCATTCATTCATTCATCCATTTACTCCTGTACTTACTGAGCTCCTAATGGGTGTCAGGCACTGTTTTAGGTGTTAGAGACATAAAGAGGTAGGAACAAAAAAAAATAGTTTCTGCCTCAACTACACATTTTTCAAAATACAGGTAAATTGAGAGTTTGTCAGGTAGAAATAAAAAAGCAGGGAGAGGTGGAAGGACGTGCTGAGGCAGGGGTGGTACTGGTCTATACTGGATGGTGAGGCAGAGAGGCCTCTATAATAAAGAGGCCTCTTTACAGAGGCCTGAAGGGCATGAGGACACTGAGAGTGATACAGGCAGAGGAAGGCACAAGGACAAAAGTACTGGGGCATCGGTGGGTCTGAAAGGGCTGGAGAAGCAGAAAGGTCCTGAACGTGGATCCTGAAATCATCAGCAGGACAGAGGAAGTGAGCCAGGACCTGGAATCTTCAAGGAGGGAGGCAGATGGCCCGGGTATCTTTAAATGGCTTCAACAAGGAAGCGTGGAAGGTGACACAGGCTGATGGTGTGAATGTCACAGCTGTGGACAGTTGTGGGTTGGGGAAGAGCAGCTGTCAGGATGTGGGGATGAGGGGTAAGCAAGCAGGGAGTGCGGGGGTGAAACCAGTCAGGATGTAGGACGTGGCCTGGGAAGAGGTGGCAGCCAGTGCTAAAGAGGCCGCTGTTCATGTTTAAGAACTCAAGGGGCTGTGACTGAGAATGAAAATAGCAAGAAATGCCATGAAATAAATGCATAATAAAAGGTCTTTACCTATATACAGCCAGGTCCAGGACGATCTGGTTACGCTTTTCATCATCTCTCAAAGAGAAGTCAAGTCTAAGGAATAATCCATTTGGGGGGGGGGGGGAAGAGGATGTTTTTAGCGATACTTTATAGATAATCCCATCCCAGTATCAAAAGAAAATTTGATAAAAACTATGTCATAATCTTCAACGACAAACTTACTTTGGTAGCTGGTCAATGAAATCTGTTAGTTTAAAAATTTCAACAGAAACCTACAACATATTCATAAATTATTCCTGTTTACATTGTTTCAATATGAGAATCCTGAACTACATAAAAAAAAAAAAAAATTAGCATCGGTGCAGAGACAGAGACACCTGGTGGTTAAAGTTTTCTTTTCCATTTCATTGGGGTTTGCAAGAAGCAAACTAAAACACGGAATTATTGATGGGGAATTACATGTTGCATTTGCTTGCCCTTATCCAGCATTCCATTCCTTAAGTTTTAAGCAGTCTTGTCTTTTTTCTTCTCCTTTCATTGGTGACCTTTCCCTAGCCCCCGGAAGTGCTGAGATGCTGCCCATGACCTATCACTTCCATTTTATAGAAGAAGAAACAGGCTCAGAGAGGCTGACGTAGCTGGGAAAGAGGTCATGTGAGCCTTGGAGGCAGGATTTCAAATCTCAACTGTAGCCTGAGATTGAGTCCTAGGTATAACTTCCATACTGTCGATGTACTGTTCAGAATTACTTGGTTAATTTTATTTTGAATGTTTCACTTATCATATCACTCTGCAAAGTACAATACCCCAACAATATTAAAGAATGTAGGCTAGACTGTTTGGAGAAATGTAACATTGTCCCGCAGGTGTGGCTGCCAGCAGGATGTCTGCTTGTGGCGGTCACTCTCACATGCTTCCAACACTCCTGCCGGGCGGGGCCTCTTCAGGTGCTCAAGTGACCCCTGCATTCTTGATCTCATCTCGGGGCTTTTCTATATGCTTTCTCCTCTGCCTTGATTGCTTATTCCCCCATGTTCCAGCCATCAGCTTAAACTCTCCCTTCATATATCTCCTGAAAGGTAGTTTCAGGGAGGTTTTCTATGGCAGAGACTGATATTCCCCACTGTCTGCTCCCCCTTTATCCATAGTAACAGGGTCCCTGATTTTAATGAGGAATATGGCTCTGCAGGGTAAAGACCACATTCCCCAGCCTCCCTGGCAGCTAGATGAGATCATGTGATTTAATTCCGTAAAGAAAATGCGGCTTGGTGCTTTCCAGGAATTTTCCTTAAGAGAGGGGGTGTGTGCCACTTAACAGGCTATTGCAACCGTCCAGGCAAGAGGAGGCTGACTTCCTCTAAGGTGGTGGCAATGGAGTGAATGAGAAGGGGTGGGATTCTGGTAATTCTGAAGGAAGAGCTCACTGATAACAGGAGGGAGAGAAGAATTGAGGATGAATCCGAGGTTTCGGTCTTGATACCCAGTGGATGCTCACTCCTGAGCTGGAGGACCTCTGAGGGCCTGACGGTACGTGGTTGTGGGGATAGAAGTGAGGATGTCTGTTTTAGCCACGATAAGCCTACGACACATAGTTTATATCCACACAGGAGAGCAGATAGCTAGGCGCATATACAAGTCTTGAGCTCAGGGAAGAGGTTGGGTCTGGTTGTAAGTAACGGAAGGATAGTGTTGAAATCATGGGATTTGGTGAGATCTCGAAAGAGTGAATGTGGAAAGAGAAGATAGCTGAGGAGTTTGCCCCAGAGCACTCAGGAGACAAGACGGAAAGGATCCAGCAAAGCAGAAGATGAGAAGGTAGTAGGGTCAAAGAATCAGAAGCAAAGGGAAGAACCTGTTTGGAGAAGGAAAGTATGATCAATCTGGGCAAATCTGTTAGGTTAAGTAGATGGCTGAGATTTGAAAAGATGTGACTGAATATAGAAATGATGTGAACATGGAACATAAAAACGATGGGACTGCGGAAGCTTCTGTGGTCTCACTAGGGGCACGCAGAGCCCAGAGGGTCCCCCACAAGCCCTGCTGTAGCCTGAAGAGAGGCGGTCTCCCCACTAGATTTTTAAGTTCCTTGAAGGCAGAAATCTGTCATATTCACTTCTGTATCCCCAGGGATTAGCATCATGTGTTGTGCTGCATTCATGACTTCTGGATAAGGAAGGGGTGTGTGTGTGTGTGTGTGTGTGTGTGTGTGTGTGTGTGTGTGGTGGGGTGAGGTGGGGGTGAGCTTATGAACTTGATCATGGAAACCACTAGAAATGGGCTAGCATGGGCAAGTCAGACACACCACCTATTACCTACGTGGCCTTGGGCAAGTCATTCACCTCTCAGTTCAAGTTTTTGACCTGTGAAGAAGAAATACTGCCTACCACACAAGACTGCTGTGAAGGTGACGTGAATGATGCCTAGGAGTGATTTAGGACAGCACCTCTTCTATTGTGGTAACAGCACAGCAAACGAAATGATCAAAGTAAACAGGTTCTGAGCAATGAAGCCAACAAGATCGAGTTCGTAGGCTTTTTGGTCTGTACTTTGACTAGAAAAGGCCTTTTCCGCCTGCTTTCTAGTTTAAAATTTAAAAACAGCTATAGATACTACTATACATGAGGATCTCCAGTTGGAATATTTTTTCTCTCTCATCAACTCCATTGAGGTATTTATATCAATTTCTTTCCTTAGCTCTCAAATGCTTTGCAGATGTGTTCCAGAGTATAAAGTAGGTGTATAGGAGATTTATCAGTATCCTCAGCCAGCTTGTTCATGGCAGAGTTTTAAAAATTAAGAAACACAACAATAATGCACTTGGAATTTTCAGGCATAAAACTGTACATGGTTCAAAGTTTCAGGAGACACAGAAATAACTAAGATTTCCATACGTCAAGGTCACGTTTTGGATGCCAAGAAAACGAAATATAACATTACACACTTGAAAGCATAATGATGTTCTGCTTTCAAATACACACAAAATGACATTCTTATTAGGCTCATCAAGTTTGTTAAGAGTGGTCAGATATATTCTCTGCAGAGCAAACGTGTCATTGAAACCATCGTATGACCAACACCACACATTCTGCTTCTTCAAGTCTCCACTCGGCCTCACTTACTTGGGCTCATTTACATTCAGGGCTCTCCCATTCTCAGAGATCAGCACCCTGGGTGGTTTCACTTTCTTCTTTTTTTCACTTAATATTAGGGATAGGTGGGAACAAGGGGCGGGAGAGAGAAAAAAATAAACAAAGATAATATAAAAGCAATTAATGTGTGAAACAGTTTAAGAAAAATTAATCAGGTATTTGTGAATACATCAGCAATTCACTGTGATGAAGTCCATTGGTGGGAACTGACAATCGAGCCAAATTTCTGTGTGATTATATCTATATCTGTAAAGCGAAAATGTGACCAAGACAATTTGCCAGATAATTCGAATGGGGGAGAAAACTCCTTTTCATGAGATAGCCACGAATATTTAAATGAGTCTATTTTATGCATGATTTACTCAGCTAACTGTTAATTCCCCATTTGTGTATACATCTACTTTAGTTAAAATTACAGTTTTTAAAATGCCAAATAGAATCTATTTTATAGAAATAAAAATACCAGGACGTAGGATCGACATAAAAGGATGTCTATCACAGCATTACCTACAGTGGCAAAACCTTGGAACCATCAAGAATGTCCATCAATGGAGGAATGATTGGATTGACTGTGGTGCCTTCATGCTATGAAATATTTTACAGCTATTGGAAAATGTGTTCACTCTTTACCTACTCGTCTAGAAAGTTATAGAAAAGTGTTGATGATGATTTAGTGAGAACAAATACATAAAATCTAAGTCCACTTTTGTTTTTAAGAAAAGACCGTCAATACTACGTTTGCATTTATATGACTGTAGCATGTGGAGGAAGTTCTGGTAGGATGGACCCAAGCCTGCTAACTCTTATTACCACGAAGGGGCAGAGATAGGAGGAAAATAAATGGAGCAAAGAGGAAAGATTCATGGAATAACATGAAAGAAAATGTAGAACATAAATTCTGTTTACTTAAACACCTACTGAAAATACATAAAAACTTTAAAAAGGCATATATGGACAAGCTCTAGAAGATCAGACGGACAAATCTGTTTAGATGACGGAACTGCAGGCAATTCTTCATCTTGGATTTCTGTTGTTCTTTTAATACAGATTTTATGTCATTTAGCTTTATTTTATAATGTAAATTTATTCACATTTTTCTGGATCTTAAACATGAACTGTAGTTCATGTTTCCATGAACTACATTATTCTCCATGACACAGGACAATTAGAGGGCATTCAGAAGAGGAAAACATCTCAGGAACCCATTAGATCGTGCAGACTACAGCACACTGAACAGAATGACTTGGATAACTAGTATCTGTAAACCAGGCCAGGCTCTTATTTGACACATTTAAAGTTGTTAAAAAGCTAAGGTCATAGAAACAAAACCCTACCTAAAATGCCAAGATTCATGACATCCTAAAGAAGGGTTAGTAGATAACACTTCAACAAAAAGCTGAAATCAGAAAAAGCAAAGTTTGTGTGTGATAGCTAACACAGATTTAACACAGATAATGGGTAAAACAAGGTACAATCATGAAAATATACTCCATCACTCTCAATGACAGGATAAAATGGAATACCTTAATTTTTCTTGGTCTTTCCGTTGTTTTTCCATATGTCTCAGAGTTTCCAATCTAGATTCGGGGGTATACAAAGAGGGCTTATTCCAGAATTCCAGGTCGTCTTCACCGTTGTCTAATTTCTTTTTCTTACATCCCCCTTCTTGTATTTCTGGTGCCTGGATGTCGTCTTTGCTCTCTTCAGAAGATGGGCTAGAAAAGAACACAGGGCACGTTAAAACCAATAATAATGGATGTTTGAGTTTCATCCTGAATGCTGCCCCTTAAATATCTATATTTTGTGTGTGTGTTATCTTCTTACCTTTGAATGACAAAATGTGTCTGAAAGAGAGCCTATCTGAGCCAAGTTGGAGGAAATTAGTGCCACAGCATTGGGGCAGGCCCACCTCATCTATCACCAGGAATATTGTAGTAATCAGGTTCAAGGGTTCATAGACCTGGCCGATGTGAGTCACCTGGGGAGCTTTATACACAGTACAGATTCCTGGGCTCCCACCAGAGTCTCTCCAGTTGATTTGAAGTGGGGTCCAGGACCCTTGCTTTACAATATTTTGCAGGAGGTTCTGATGATCAGACAAACTCAGGGACCACTGGGCCTTAGCAATCACTCCACCTCCAGTCTTGCACGCTTCAATTCCATCCTCCACCCTGCTCCCAGAGGAATCTTTCTTAAAAATGTAATCATATTATTTCCAGGCTCTTTAATGATTCTCTACCTCTAAAATTCTCCAGTGGGATACATGAGATCGCCCATGGTATGGCCTCTAACTACTCCATTTTTCATGGATAACTTTGGATTTTGTAGCTTTATATGGCAACGGTGCTCTGCTCTCTTTTTTATTCATGTTTTGTGGACTGTCAGAGAATTACATGATGTCTCTGTATGGCATCAAATAAGTATTATATGATAGTCAATATTCATTCAACATGGATTCAAGTAATATTTATTGAGTGTCTTTCTGTGTGCCAGGCACCAGAGAGACAGCCCTAGTCAAGATAGACAGCAACACTACTTACAGGAGACTCTATTCTAGCAGAGAGAAAAGGACATCATTCAAACAGCACACAATTAGGATAGGTTTCTCCCCTCACCTCTCCCTAGAATATGCTCTGTTACAAAATGACATTAAATGAAAAAATCTACAGGAAGCCTTTAGTACCAAGTATGGCAAATAGTAAGTACTCATTAAATGTTAGATTTTGTTATTACTGAAATGAGATGACACAAAATGCTCATTTAGTTGACCTTCAAATAAGATGCTTTTTGAAAGGAGGGACAAAAACTACCAGAATATGAAATTTAAATAGTATAAACGGAACACAGTAAAATCTGCTTAGATACCTTACGTATTATAAAATGCAACTAGACAGTTTTATAAGCAAAATAGAGCAAATTACTGAAAATAAATGCTTTGCCACATAGCTATGGTTCTTTACAGTACTGGAAAAAAAAACAATCTATTAAGGGAATCTGTAATATTCTACAATATTTTAGCTAATGGTCACTGAAATAATTGGTTTCATTCTCATTAAAAAATTTTCTTTGGCAAACAGAAACAAACTCACAGACATAGAAAACAAACTTATGGTTACCAAAGGGGAAAGGTGGGGGGAAGGATAAATTAAGAGTTTGTGAGACAGATACACACTACTATATATAAAATAGATAAGCAACAAGGATCTACTATGTAGCACAGGGAACTATATTCAACATCTTGTAATAAGCTATAATGGAAAAGAATCTGAAAAAGAATATATATAACTGAATCACTTTGCTGTACACCTAAAACTAACACAACATTGTAAATCAGCTATACTTCAATAAAAAATTGAAAAAAAATATGTGGACAAAGTGAGCTTGTTCTAGAAATTCAAGGATGGTTTAATATTGAAAAATCTATTAATGTTAATTCAACACAACAGGAAAACATGATTATCTCAATAGATGCAGAAAAAGCGTTCAATAAAAATCCAGTATCCATGATGATAAAAGCTGTTCATCAACTTGGAATAAAAGAAAACTAACTTAATTCTACCAAAGCCTCACAGGAATCATTATACTCAATGATGAGGAATTGGAAACATTCTTTTAAAAGTCAGGAACAAGATAACGGACACCCATTCTTACCGCTATTATTCTACCTCGTACTGGAGGCTCAGCAGGCACCATAAAAAATAAAAAGCAGAGGTAGAAGGACTGGGAAACAATTTTAAGTTGCTGTTTATTAAAAAAATGGGTTTTTCTACATAGAAAACACAGGATAATCTACAGACTAACTGTTGCATCTTTTTAAAAAGTTCAGCAAGATTGCATAATACAGTATCAGTACACAGAAACCATTTGTCTCTATATACATCAGAAAGACCCAATTAAAAGCCTATTTTGGGGCTTCCCTGGTGGCACGGTGGTTGAGAATCTGCCTGCTAATGAAGGGGACGCGGGTTCGAGCCCTGGTCTGGGAGGATCCCACATGCCGTGGAGCAACTAGGCCCGTGAGCCACAACTACTGAGCCTGCGCGTCTGGAGCCTGTGCTCCGCAAAAAGAGAGGCCGCAACAGTGAGAGGTCCGCGCACCACAATGAAGAGTGGCCCTCGCTCGCTGGAACTAGAGAAAGCCCTCACACAGAAACGAAGACCCAACACAGCAAAAATAAATAAATTAATTAATAAACTCCTACCCCCAACATAAAAAAATAATAAAAATAAAAAAAAATAAAGGAGTACTCCACAAGATGGAATCATTTCAATCAATTAAAAAAAAGCCTATTTTTAAAATCCCATTCTACAAGATACCTAGAAATAAATCTAATAAGAAATGGTGTAAAACCTTTATAGAGAAAAATTATAAAAACTTATTGAAGGACTCAGAAGAAGGTCTAAATAAATAGAGCTATTACAAAGTTCAGCAAGGAAAGAATCAATGTCCTGAAGATGTCAACTTTCCCCTTATTAACGTGTAAACTAAATTCAATTTCAACCAAAATTACACTAGGGATCTGGGAGGAATTTGAATGGCAGATTCTAAAATTCTCACAGAAGAGTAAAAAAGAGTCAAGAAGAGCCAAGATAATTTTGAAACACGAAAATGTCTCCTACCAAAGATCAAGATTTATAGAAATTGAAACCATGTGGAGGTACTCTCATGGAGGAGTCCCGAGAGCCCAGAAATGGGCCCATGAATCACGAGAAGAGGGTATATAATACGGGAGAAGAATAGCACTTTAATCAATAGGGCACAAACAAACAAACCTGTGTGGGAAGTGATTAGCACCCTACCCCACACTGCTGTGAAGTTATTCCAGATAGACAGATATGACACTGGGGTATTGAAAAATTTCATAAACAAGATCAGAAAGTATAAACGTAAGTTTAACTACATTAAGACTTCTAAATTCTATAAAACAAGCACTTATCAAAATTAAACACAAGTCACAGACAGAGAGAAGATACTTGCAAAGCTCATAAGGACTAAAGAATTTGCATCTAGAATATAAAAGAACTATCAATTAGTAAGAAAAAAAAGTACAACTTATTTAAAATAGGTGGAGGTCTTGAATAGAAGAAATCTGAATAGCCAATAAACATATAAGAAGACATTTAAGGGCTTCCCTGGTGGCCCAGTGGTTGAGAGTCCACCTGCCGATGCGGGGGACATGAGTTCGTGCCCCCGTCCGGGAAGATACCACAGGCCACGGAGCGGCTGGGCCCGTGAGCCATGGCCGCTGAGCCTGTGCTCCGCAACGGGAGAGGCCACAACAGTGAGAGGCCCGCGTACCGCAAAAAAAAAAAAAAAAAAAAAAAGAAGACATTTAAGATACTGAAACTCACTCATCATTCTAGAAATTCAAATTAAAACATTAGATGTTATTTAACAACCAACTTGATTAGCCAATGTTTTAAGAGATCACATTATCTACTACTGGCAAAGATTAGGAACTCTCCTATCCTGCTGATATATAAGTTAAAATTAGTACACTTTAAAAAACAACTGGGCAATGCATATAAAGTTGAAAAGATGTTTATAATTAATATGTAGCAATTGCTGAATACACTACAGAAACTTCCGTACTAGAACAAGGAGATGTGTGCACCACTGTCTGAAAAAAACCCACAGATTGTTGGAGCTGGTGCATATTCTGACTGGTCAGGAATAAAGAATTGCTGCTAAATATTTTGAATATGACCTCTGGGATAAACTGTGATTTATTCATTCGATGGAATTTTATTGCACAGTTAGAATGAATGAACTAGTTCTACGTGTCTCATATGCATAAATCTCAAAAACATAATATTGAATGAAAAGCAAAGCTGTAGAAAGATATTCATGCTAAAAAACAACAACAACATGAAACTACTCTTGTTTAAGGAGGCATAATTACATAGTAAATACATTACAATATGGATGGGATCAACATTATACCAAACACACACTAACTTTAGGATGGTGGACACCATGGAGGATGAAAGGAGGAGTGGGATGGGGGAGAAATACTTAAGGAGCTTCTCCTCTATTGATATTTTATTTCTCATTTAAAAATAAAAGATCCAGGGACATCCCTGGCAGTCCAGTGGTTAAGATTTTGCGCTTCTGCTGCAGGGGGTGTAGCTCTGAAACCTGGTCAGGGGACTAAGATTTTGCGTGCTGTGCGGCACGCCCGAAAAAAAAAAATAATGAAGTGAAGTGAAGTGAAATGAAATAAAATAAAATAAGATCCAAAGCAAACATGCGAACTATTGACATTTATTATTAAGCTACCTATTTATTTTTCTAACATTTATGTACATCTGAAATATTTTATAATTATTATTTTCTCAAGCTTAAGAGATTCTGTTACAAAATATTTAAAGCTTTTGTTGTGTGGAATCAAATCACCTGACTATAGGTGCAATTCTCTTAAAATAAGCAAGAATGAAAAATTCATGCTTGTAAAAATGACCAATTAGGGGCTTATTAATCCCATTAAAGATGTATTCATTACATAATTCACAAAACAGAACATCTTATGATGTAATCAAAATTACTCAATTTATAATAATGTGATTTGCATTTAACTTTTCTAAAATATTCCTACTTTATAAATCAAAGTACACCTGTTAATTTATCTTTCCTGTGCATCTTTTAGAGAGATCTGTCTGAAGATAATTTTAGATGCAAATTAAAGTTGCTAGTTTGAAAAGGCTTTAAGGGAGGCAAGCCTTGTCACAGAATTGTCACAAACAATGGGATGAACATACATCGTCTTCACCCAAAATTCACATCATAATTTATTCTTCAAATCAGTTGTCTGGAATATAAGTGAAACTGTGAACACCTTGGGAAGAGAACTTTTTTAACACAAGTTAACTAGAAAGTACACTCTATTAAGTTACATACAGAGTAGTATTTAGTGGTTATTCAATGTTCTTTCCTGCATTGTGGTACATAGAGCCCTTCACAACAGGAAATGAAAGGTTTTTATTTCTGCTCTTTGGTTTTGCCTTGTTGTTTTTACTCATACTGTACAAGTAAGAAGTAAATAAAACAGGAGGATATTGACAGTTTTTTAAAAGAAAAAAAAAAGTTACATACAGAGTAGCACTGATGTCTGTGTACCAACGTCCGTCAAAGCCTGTGTGCCTTCCCTCCCTCTCGCCTTCGTTTTCCTCCTCCTGCAGTTTCCTCTGAGCCTCCTCCTTGTCCTTGGCTCGTTTGAGGCAGTAAGCTTTCTCCTGCTCTCTGATTTGTTGTTCAACTGCTGGAAAGTCCTGTAATGCCTGAATCCTTTCTGAACGCTCAATTTCTTTACCATCCAACCACTGGAATAAAAAACAGCCAACACAGTGCATTTATTCAAAAGTCACCATTTGAATCAGCCCCAAGCAGACTTTGCTTGCAAGATGAGAAATAATAAATTATGCACCTTAGTGATATGGAATTAAAAGCAAAGCAATTAACGGGAAACGTCAGAAACTTTGATCTAAATCAATGTTTACTTCATACAATTAACACAGTTTACAAAGTATCTTTACTGGTAATAATAAGAAGTAGGTCTCCTGTTGAAACTGATTATTAATGACAAGCTCCCAAAATATAGTAATTTTATAACTGCTCACGATGTAAAGAATTTCAGTGCCTCAAGTCCAGTCCTCAATGCTCTCTACGAAAAAGGGCCTCGTACATCACACAAAATTGAGCTCTATTGCAAATGAGCCCATGTTCTACCCTTGACAAGACATGTAGAGTGTATTATTAATTCTTATGGTCACTGTTTCCATCTGGTACCTCTATAGGGATTGTTCCAAATTGAAATATTAAAAACACCAACCCAAAATCTGAAGGTTCAAAGCTACCAATTTAGAGATGCCTACTTATTTACTGAGCCTTTTTCTACAAAGAGAGGTGAGGTATTTAGAAAAGTGTGGTAGGCAGAATAATGGTCCCCCAAGAATGTCCACTTTCTAATCCCTGTGAATGTTACCTTCCATGGTAAAAATGACTTTGCAGATGCGATTAAGTTAAGGATGTTAAAATGGGGAGATTATCCTGGATTATCTGGGTGGGCCGGATGTAATCACATGGGTCTTTATAAAGGAAAGAAGGCAGCAGAAGTGTCAGGGTCAGAGTTAGGGAGAGGTCTGAAGATGCTACACGGCTGGCCTTAAAGATGGAGGAAGGGGCAGGGACTCAAAAATGCAGGCACCCTCTAGAAGCTGAGAAATGCAGGGAAACAAAATTTCCTCTGAAGCCTGCAAAAGGAGCAGAGTCTTGCCAACACCACAATCTTAGATTCTGACCTCCAAAACAAAGAGTATATATTCGTGTTGTTTTAAACCACTGAGTTTGTGGTCATTCATTACCACAGCAAAAGGAAACTAACACAAACAAATACAAAACACACAAAGATGGAGTTAAATATGAATTTAAAAAAATTATCAGGAGCAGTTATGGGCTTCCCTGGTGGTGCAGTGGTTAAGAATCCACCTGCCAACGCAGGGGACACGGGTTCAAGCCCTGGTCCTGGAAGATCCCACATGCCGCGGAGCAACTAAGCCTGTGCGCCACAACTACTGAGTCTGCGCTCTAGAGCCCACGAGCCACAACTACTGAAGCCCACGCGCCTACAGCCCGTGCTCCGCAACAAGAGAAGCCACCACAATGAGAAGCATGCACACCACAGCGAAGAGTAGCCTCCACTTGCCGCAGCTAGAGAAAAGCCCGCGTGCAGCAACAAAGACCCAACGCAGCCAAAAAAATAAATAAATAAAATAAATAAATTAAAAAATAATAAAATAAAAATTATCAGGAGCAGTTAATTAAAAGTCAAAATTATAATGTCACTATTTGGAAAAAAAATAATTTAAAGTAGGTTTTGGTCATAAGAACTCATACGGCTGCTGTAGATGGGCGGCAGAATTGGCTCTGAGCTTGCTGGCGGCCAAAGCAAAACAGAAAAAAATCATCGGTGAGGCGATTTTTGCTTTCTTTACTGAGAAAATATACTCGTTTCTAGCTTCTCTCTAATACTTAGTTCTAAAACATATTTCTAAAGTAGAGTTTCTTAGTGGAGATCTTGAGAGATGTCACGCATTGTTTCTGTAGCAACATGTCCATACATAACAGTCTTCACAAAGCTGTCTCTTCTAAGATCCTTCAGTGAAAGGTGAGGCCATAATGATAAAATCGAATTCAATAAAACCTATTATTTAAGGTGATAAGTAATTGTGGTCTAAGTACTTAGCCTTTTTTTTTTTTTTTTTTTTTGGTAATTAACCTCCTTTAAGCTAGGGTTAAGATCTAAGCAATTCTGGGCCTGTGGTTAAGACTCTGAACTTCCACAGCAGGGGGCGCAGGTTCGATCCCTGGTCAAGGAACTAAGATCCCACATGCTCCACAGAGTGGCCAAAAAAAAAAGATCTAAACAATTTGGAAAATTCTGGATGAATATAATTTCTTTCACTGGAATTTTGATGAACATTGCAAAGAAGGTGATCTATTCTCTTACCTGTATCTGGGATGTAAGGATTTAAGTATTAACTTTATATATATACATATATAGTATTATATATAACATATATATATATATATTTCCTTATACTTGGGTTAAATAAACATTGATATAATTTAGACCTACTGTTTCTAAAAGATTATGACCAATAAACCCCTTGTCACCAATACAGGCAGGAAGCAGATGACCTCATAGGGAACTGATGACAAATTTGAGATGGTGTCACATGTATGCCAGCACCTGTTCTCGGGGCCTTCTTGTTGGATCTCAGGTTTTTGCAGACTTTTGTTAGGTAGTTTTCAAAATTGGCCTAAGTTTTCTTCAGTCCAAAATCACAGCTGAATTCAGAAGGCCTGATGAACTGAGAGATTAAGTTTTAGGCTATGCATTGCAGTATTCCTTGATCTTTAGTCACTTAGAGCTCTTGCAACACAGAGGCAGACTGTCTACGTTTCTTGATAATAATTGCGTGTGTGCTTCAGCAAAGAAGAGAAAGAGAAACTAAGATTTATTGAGGGTCTCAAAGAACTTCTTTAAAGTAGGAATTATTAACCCATTATAGATGAGAAAAATGAGGCATGCAACTCACCGGTAGCAGAGACATGAGTCCTATCCTGGTTTGTCTGCTACAAAACTTTTCCCACTAGGCTACAGTGCCTACTTACCACCTGGAGTGGCTCAGACACTAGGAGGAGGATACTTGAAAAGGGCTGAATCTCCTCACACCTCTTGTGCATGTCTGTCTAAATAACTACTCTGTTGTTATGACTTAAATTGTGTTTCCCCCCAAAAAAGTTATGTTGAAGTCCTGACCCCCAGTACCTCAGAATGTGACCTTATTTGGAAGTAGGGTCCCTGCAGATGTAATCAGTTAAGATGAGATTATTCTGCAGTAGCGTGGGCCCCTAATCCAACATGACTGGTCTCCTTAAAAAAAGATGGGAGTGACACTTCCACAAGCCAAGGAAAGTCAAAGCTTGCCAGGACCCACCAGAAGCTGGGAGAAAGGCATGGAACGGATGCTGCCTCACAGACTCAGAAGCAACCAACCCACACCTTGACCTAGAACTTCTAGTGTCCAGAACAATGAGATAAATTCCTGATGTTCAAGCCACCCCGTTCGCGGAACTTTGTTATGGCAGCCCTAGGAAAATAATACATCTGTTAATGCAACTCCTGTCAAGTGGATCACAAACTTTCAATGGAATGGTAACTAAGACTCTAAAATGTATCAAGCTGTTTTTAAATACTAATAAACACATTTATGAATACCATATTTCAAAGGGAGGCTGTTGCCTGTTGTAACAGCTTATTCAGAACAGTCTTTCTGAAAGGAAAGACTGGACCTGAAGCCTGTACATTAACCCAGACAGAAGCAGTGAGTGTGGTTATGGTGTGAATGGTGGGCTATTAGGTTCAAATCCCACCAGGGTCACTTGCCAGGTGTGTCACCTTAAACAAGGAGCATCAGCTTTCCAAGGCCTGGCTCCCTCATCTCAGAATGGACCTAATCATCTCCCTTCAAGAGGCCGGGAGTATCAGAGATGCTGTGTCCAAAGCACCTGGAACAACCCTGGCCCATGCTTCAGGCACCTGTCTGATGGCTCTCACATACCCCTAGCCCAGGCACTGCAGAGTTGACAGGGGGCCCAGCTGTGATGACAGTCCCTGCACCCTTCCAGGGAGATGGTTCACAGCATCCATTTTCTCTGAAATTCTGGTTCTCATCAGTTCATTTTTTTAGGAAGTCATTGTACAATGATGATCAGCCTGGGTTATGTTTGATCTACTTCATCACTCATTCTACATATATATTCTAGATTCAATTACCTGAATCACTCCTTCTCTTAATCAAAGAAACTTTACATTAGAAGAAATGTATTCTATCAATCCAGCAATTTTGACTACACAGAACACAGCAGTCTAAAAACAAATGTCCTCTGAGGATAGAGGAAAAGGACTGTTAGAAAGCCAGAGCCTCCATGCATTCTCTCTGCGGAAGCAAAATGCTGTCCCTGCTGCTGGAGGGACACCAAAAGGACGTGACCACTGGATGGCCTGCAACTGGACCTGGCCAATCACAGGCTCCTCACCCCCTCCCCTGTCCTTGGAATGTACCTTCTGCCCGCTGCTCCCACACTAGGAGCGGTTCCAAGGGTGCAGCCTTGAGACAGTAAGGCTCTGTTGAGACCCTCTGGACGGTGTACGTGACTGAACCCAGTTAAGGCCTCTCTATAAACCTGTAAGATTATGGCAGGCAGGCGCAGAGATCTACTCATCCTGTTGCCCAAAACAAGCTTGGTAAGTAGGTTTCCTTGCTTATTAAACCTGCCACCTACCCATCTGGAGTCCTGCCTCTTTCTTTGGTCTCTCCTTGCCCTCCGTGCATGGGGGCCAGTTTCAGATTTCACCTGGGAAGCTCCCAAGGTTTCAAACCAATACATGCAGGTCAGGAACTCTTGGAATCACATGGACATTAATATTACTACTTAAATATTCTCAGGTGTATGATTTCTCTAGAAACCATGTGTTGTTTCCCAGTACCAAAAGTATCGAATATGGGGAGATTTGGCATAAGAAATTAACACACAGAGCAGTGGTTCTCAAATGAGGTCCCTGGACCGGTAGCATCAGCATCACCTGAAAGCCTGTTAGAAATACAAATTCTTGGGCGGCCATCAGACCTACTGAATCAGAAACTCTGGGGGAGGGGCCCAGCGAACCCCATCTAAGTACTCCAAAGCATACCAGAGTTTGAGAATTACTAACATAGCAAATGAGTTAATAGAAAGCAATAGTAAGAAATAATACTTTAAAAAGCACAGTAGTTTAAGACTGTGAAATACAAAGGTATATAGCTGTCACCACCTGAAAAGCCCTAAACTTTTGGTTTGCTACTAGTAATAAGGAACACTCTTTGTAACAATGACTTGAACTCACCAAGAAAGTTCAATTAAACTGTGCGTGTTCTGAATGAGAAAGGAGAAAAGCATGCAATTTATTTTTCAAAGGTTTATTAAAGCTATAATATTAAAACAACTTTAAAGGTTCAGTGAGCCAAAGACTCGGTTTTGATTTTCTGGAATAGTCCATCCTCTAAAACAACACATTCTCTGAAAATGCTGTGAATAAATCAGGAATCACTGTAGTTGCTTGTTTTCATTTTTCTGGGAATTTTGTGTCACTGAAAAAAAAAGCATACCTTTAGTTGTTGCAGAGTTACCACCACGAACTGTCTGTAGCCGTCAAAGTCAGCGCAGGGGTTTCCCATGAGGAAGAGCTCCTTCAGGTGGATGTTGTGTTGAAGGGTTTTCACACTGCTCAGCTCGCCAATGAAATTTACCGTCAAGTCAAGCTTTGTCAGCCCTTCACATCCTGCTGAGAGAAAAGAAAAGGAAAAAAAGCCAGAAAAATCACACAGGCAGTAAAATGTGTACAATAACACATCATAGAAATAACAGTTGCAATATTTTAAGTCTGTTGATTAACTGCACTGCTTACCAAGAAGTGGTTTTTCAGAAACCTCAAAAAGGCTTAGTCGTGACTCACTTTTCTATCTGTGTCTCCCCTTATTTTCTTTCTTTTTTATTTATTTTTGCGGTACACGGGTCTCTCACTGTTTTGGCCTCTCCCATTGCGGATCACAAGCTCCGGACGTGCAGGCTCAGCGGCCATGGCTCACGGGCCCAGCCGCTCCGCGGCACGTGGGATCTTCCCGGACCGGGGCACGAACCCGTGTCCCCTGCATCAGCAGGCGGACTCTCAACCACTGCGCCACCAGGGAAGCCCTCCCCTTACTTTCAACCCCTTAGTCCCTCCAGCCAAAGGAAATCATTTTCCTGCCCGTATCCATAAGCTCTGGGCTGTTCACATTTAGATTTGGTCACTATCTGGCATGACTGCATTATGTTGACAAATCTAATGGAGCCTCTTCAATGCACCATGTCACTAGAAGAGTCTGCTGCATGTGGCACAATCGACCATGGACTGTCTCTTAAATCTCTCAACTGTCTTGAAACTCTGATGCTACTCTTTCCTTGTCCTCCTTTGCAATGAAGTCTATTCCTCTTGATCTCTTTTGCAGGCTTTTCCACCCCATCAATGTGATGGAGATTTCCATCCTTGACCCAATATTTCCTTTCCTTATGGTCTTGATGACAGTAGTCATGCCCACTGGTTTCACTAACCCCAGATTCTGATGACTCCCAAACAATAACCCCATGTCTGACCATCCAACTGAACATCACACTCCTGTTTCTACATGCCCGCAAGACATATCACATTCAACATGTCCAAACTCAAGTCTCCATATTTTCTCTCACTCTGTACTCCTCAAGACAGCTTTTCTGCCTTCTTTACATCTAAACTCTATCAACGTCATCACCATTTTGGTATCAGATGTGATTCAACACCAAGAGTCAAGTCAGGGTTAACTAGGAAGTTAACCTAAACTATCCTCTTAGCCCCTTCATGTCATCAGTCGTCAAGCCATGCAGATCTTAAGTCCTAACTTCTTTTTACGTACTTCTTGTCCACTATAATCCTATTACCAATATTCCAGTTCAGGTTCCTGTCACCTTTTGCATGCAATATGGTGTATCTCCTAACTCGTCTCCCTATTTTGAGAACATAGGAAAGAAGGAAGGAAGGAAAGAAAGACAGACAAAAGGAAGGGAGAGAGGGAGAAAAGGTTTGTCAAGGTGGCTGCTCCTCTTCCCGGCTCTTTCCTTTCCCTTCCCTTTCCTTCTCTTCCCTTCTTTTCAGAACAACTAATTCCTAAAGCCATCAGGGGAGGCAGAGTAAAGAAAGAGTAGAGAGGCGAGCGATAGCTATGTTGGTCCAGAGCAGAGTGGTGGAACCCAAACAGGATGAAGATGGTGTGCAGAGGGCTGCCCTGTGCTGGAAGCCGGGGCCCCAGCAGTGAGGGGCATCCCGGGTGCAGGTGGTCTGGCACGAGGGCAGGAGCCCAAGCCCAGTGAGGAAGGCATCCCTGCAGAGAGGGATGGTGGGTAGGAACCTGGGCAGGATGAAAAGAGCATCCACACCAAAGACAGCCAGCCATGGGGTGTCAGTGCAGACAGGATGGTACCAACAAGGAAGGGCAGCCTGACATGAGGAATCAGAGCCCAAGGAAGGTAGGGAGGGTGTCCTCACATGACACCCAGCAAGAGGCATCGGAGACCAAGTAGAGTGAAGAGGGGTCCACAGGGGAGCAGCGCCATGAGCAAGGTGTCAGAGCTCGAGGAGGGCGAGGTGGATACCCTAACGAGGGCTAGCGTGGAGACTGGGAGCATAAGCCAGGGGAAGAAGGCGCCCGCGGAGGGGCCCACCTAGGGTTGGGCACGGAGATCAAGCAGGGCAAGGAGCCTGAGCCATGGACGGGCCGCGCGGAGTAGGTGTCAGAGCTCAAGCTGGCTGAGAAGGCAATAAAGAAGCCTAATGCCCTAGGTCAGAGAGGAACGTCCCAGCCAAACTCTTGCTGAGTTCCTCATCCACAAAACTGGGTGGCGAAAGAAAGCTGTTTCAAGGCACTAAGTCCTGGGGTGTTTTTTTTTTTCTCGCTGCAATAGATAACTGGAACTGTGAGGCAAATAAGCTAAGAAATGAACAAAGGTCAACAAAGCTACAAAGTGGGGACGGGAACCGAATCCCAGGTCTGCCCAGCTGAAAAGCCTCTCTGAACCTGTCCACTAGAAGTTCTCTTTGCCAGCTGTCTATTACTAATGTATCATCATGACCGTGACCATGACCATCACCGCAAAACTCTCAAGCCAAAGCTCTGTGGGACACAGTGTTGGGTCTCTAAGCACAAGCGGTTGTAGTCATACCCGTGTGAGGGGTGAGCTGAGGCCTGCAATTCCTACATGGATGGAGAGAGCCAGACCAGCCATCCTCTGGTGGGAGGAGAAAGGGGGAGCAAGAAAGGCCAGAGGTTAGATGTGGGTCAGTAGGCACGTGAGCGTGACCACTCCCCCCAACAAAGTGTTCATTCAAAACACCAGTCACCCATAGATGGGCCCATATCCCGTGTCTCATTATGATATTCCGTTATGTGACACGAAAACATAAGCAAGGCGGATAGACAGGGATAAAGAACCTAGGGGGCAGCGAGTGAGAACAAAATCTGCACCTGCCACGTAGGAGGTCAACAGACGATGCCTAAAATGAGAAAGAGTAGAGGACGCCCGGTGTAAGCAGGTTACTTGGAAACATGCAGCAGAAGAACGAAGGGGAGTGGATGGTGGTCGCCTCTAGGGGGCAGGACTGGGCGGTCTGGCGGCATTGACAAGAGGTCTGTTCTTCAACACGAGTATAGATATCACTTTGACTTTTGAGACTGTCTATTGCGTTACTATGGTAAAATATGAATTATTGAAAAGCCGAATAACCAAAATGCACAATAACAAATAAATACTTTTATAATATTCCAGACTCAGCTACACAGGTGAAGGAAATTCAGTAACTTCATATCTTCAAAAATAAATTTTAAATATGTTGGAAAGGTTATGAGATTATAAATATTTTTTCAGCATTCAATTTGTCAATACACAAAATAGGCTCTTAAGTTTGTTTTTTTTTTTCTCTTGATCCAGAATTTCATTGGGGAGGAAAAGGTCCCAATCAAATACCTCAACTGGAAACAGGTAATTTGTACAAAGCTGTTCAGAACAGTTCTATTCACAAGACCAAACATAATTAAAAACACTTCAAGCACCAAAAATAAGGAGTTATTTAAAGCACATCAACATATTTGATAATTCAGTCATTAAAGCATAGTGATGTGAATGAACTAAGCCACTTTATGAAGAATGAATATGAAACTAGACATACAAATATAATTAAGTTTATATCTCTGTGCCTGTATGTCTGTTTTACATTGGCCAAAAAAAAATGTTAGATGGATTTTATGAAGTGTAAAGATATATTTGGGGTAGTCTGACTTAAGATACAGGTTACCTGGTATTTCTCAAGTTGACTTTGGGAGGCTCTGAGAGATATTTTAATTATGTTTTTCTTCCATATGAGAAAAGACTGACATTTGAAAGACTCCACCAAGCTCAAAAATTCATATACTTTATGGATTTTGCTGTAATTTTGTAGATGCAGAACCCTCCAAATGTTCATTACATTTTTCAAAGTGATGAATCTTAATTTTTCTTCTACTAGGCCTACACATAAGAAATTAAACCACATCTGCCATTTGAAAGAACAATTCTTGCTGAACTAGACAGGCTTGAGAAAACCTCCCTCCTTCAACTGAGTCCCACCCTTCAGCCCCTGTTCTGTGAAGATCGAGCTCAGTGGCCCACGGGGGTCTAAAGGTCACTGAAACCAACAAGCTGATTTCCCAAGAGGGAGAGTTGACACTAACAGAAACCCCATCTCTCCTTCCAGGTTTTAAGGGTGGGAGAGGAGGGGTGGGATGGAAAAAATCTTGGTGAACCCACAACAAGGAAAAAAGAAAAAGAAGGATACAGTTATGTTTTGCCATGCAGCAAAACAAACAAAGAAAAATCCAACTTACGTTGTAAATTATACTGAGATTTACTCAAGTATGTGAGCTGAGTATATATATATCCAACTTCCTCCTCTCTTCCTCAAACATTTAAAATTAAACAACAAGTGCATATTTGCCAAAAGATAAGACACCCATCCCTCCCTACTGCCCATCTCCCCAAACATATCCTCAGACGACCCTGAGCCCGGTGCATCCGTATTAGAGCTGGAAGGCAGAGGACCAAAAGAAGAAGTGTCCACTGTGGACCAAGTTCTCAAAGCTCAAAAAGACAATAGTGACAATACTGCCCTCTAGTGGTTGGTGGCCGATACATACCGCAAAAACAGAACTCTCCACATCCTTTCAGATACTACTTTCTTAATGAAAATAACAAGCCAACTGAGAATGAGAGTTTTAATTATTTCTCTGACATTATAGATAGACCTTTCACTACTAAAAAACAAAGATATAGAGCAATTTTTTAAAGTTTTTTTTTTGTCTGCGTTGGGTCTTCCCTGCAGTGCGCAGGCTTCTCTTTGCAGTGGCTTCTCTTGTTGCCGAGCACGGGCTCTAGGCACGTGGGCTTCAGTAGTTGTGGCATGTGGGCTCAGTAGTTGTGGCGCGCAGGCTCTAGAGCACAGGCTCAGTAGTTGTGGCACACGGGCTTAGTTGCTCCGCGGCATCTGGGATCTTCCCAGACCAGGGCTCGAACCCGTGTCCCCAGCATTGGCGGGAGGGCGGATTCTTAACCACTGTGCCACCAGGGAAGCGCTAGCGCAAATTTTGTTATTTCATTTGTTCACATGTGGATATGGTAACAGGGTGGAGAGTGGTAGCTGGGAAAGAGCAAAGGCTCCATTTCTAATGCAGAAAAATGCCAATAATGGAAAGAACCGTCTCAGTTCCAGCACTGATGACGGTTTGGGGGCTTTGACAGTCATGACATTTCAGGTTTTGAGGATGAACATTAAAAATGTATGATGAATATTTATGTCTTTATTGATATATGACCTTGATGGCCCCTGAAATACCGATGTCTACACTAGGAGACAAATAGGCTAAAATCCAACAGGACTTAAATAATGTCCTCCTAATTTTAGCTCTTGGGAGATGGGAGTGGGGTGGGGAGAGGAGCTTGCCTGCCTCTGCCCCAAGCCCCTGCCCACCCACACAGAGCCCACAGTGGCCCTGCCAGCCAGGCCAGAGGCTGGATGTGGAAACACCACCTCACAACTGCAGAATAAGCCCACACAGCCACCTAATCAACCAATTTCTTTGTGGTTATCAACAGACACCAAGTGTTACTAGACATTTCGAAAAAAAATAACAGCACAAAA